>NW_024081080.1:146834-209919 GCF_003009895.1 Hyaena hyaena | reverse complement strand
TGAAAGTGTGCATGGTATGATCTCAGTTCTTTTATATTTATGGAGGGCTGCTTTATGTCCCAGTATGGGATCTATCTTGGAGAATGTGCCATGCTCACTTGATAAGAAAGTGAATTCCCTGGCCTCAGAATGTAGAGTTCTGATTATATCTGTCTGATCTATCTGGTCCAATGTGTCATTCAAGTCTTTTGTTTCCTTAGTGATTTTCTGTCTGGCTGATCTATCCATTGCTGTAAGTGGAGTATTAAAGTCCCCTATTATTAGCACATTCTTATCTATAAGATTATTTCTGTTTGTGATTGTTTTAAATATTTAGGTGCTCCCCTATTCGGTGCGTAGACATTTATAATTGTTAGTTCTTCCTGATGGATAGACCCTGTAATTATTATATAATGCCCTTCTTCATCCCTTGTTATTGTCTTAGTTTAAAGTCCAGTTTGTCTGATATAAGTATAGCTACTCCAGCTTTTTTTGCCTTCCTGTAGCATGATATATATTTCTTCATCCCCTTACTTTTAATCTGAAGGTATCTTCCAGTCTGAAATGGGTTTCTTGTAGACAGCAAATAGATGGATTTTGTTTTTTTATCCATTCTGCTACCCTATGTCTTTTGATTGGAACATTCGGCCCATTTACATTCAGTATTGTTATTGAAATATGTGGGTTTAGAGTCATTCTGTCCTTTGTGGGATTCATGCTTGTGGTGGTGTCTCTGGTACCTTGCATTCCTTGCAACACTTCTCTCAGAGAGTCCCCCTCAGGATTTCTTGTAGGGCTGGCTTAGTGGTGACAAATTCTTTCAATTTTTGTTTATTTGGAAAGACTTGTATCTCTCCTTCTATTCTGAATGACAGGCTTGCTGGAGAGAGGATTCTTGGCTGCATATTTTTTCCGTTCATCACATGGAAGTTCTCCTGCCATTCCTTTCTGGCCTGCCACGTTTCATTAGATAGGTCTGCCACCACTCTGATAGGTTTCCCTTTGTATGTTAGGGCCCTTTTCTCCCTAGCTGCTTTCAAAATTCTCTCTTTGTCCTTATATTTTGCCAGTTTCACTGTGATATGTCGTGCAGACGATCGATTCAGGTTACGTCTGAGGGGAGTTCTCTGTGCCTCTTGAATTTCAGCTTCTACTTCCCTCCCCAAGTTGGGGATGTTTTCTGCTATAATTTGTTCCAGGACTCCTTCAGCACCTTTCCCTCTCTCTTCCTCTTCTGGGATTCCTATGATATGGATAGTGTTCTGTTTGATTGTATCGCTGAGCTCTTGAACTCTTCTTTCATGTTCCTGGATCAGTTTATCTCTCTTTTTCTCAGTTCTTCTTTTTCTATAGTAGTGTCTCTAAATCACTTATTCTCCTCTCTTCCTCTTCAATCCGTGCATTGGACGCCTCCAGTTTATTAGGTATCTCATTTATCCCATTTTTTAATTCACTATAACTATTTTTAAGTTCCATATTGTTTGTAGCCATAGTTTCTCTGATGTCCTTCTTGCTTTTTTCAAGCCCGGTGATTAATTTTATGATTATTGTTCTGAATTCTTGTTCAGTTATGTTGTTGCTTATATCTGTTTTGAGCAGTTCTCTAGCTGTCATTTCTTCCTGGAGTTTCTTTTGAGGAGAGTTCTTCTGTTTCGTCATTTTGGTTAGCTTTCTATGTCTTGTTAATTTTAAAAGCTTGTTGTACACACGCCCCCTTGCACGTTCTGCTATATTAGAGAGAGCTCTTTTGACTGTTCAGGGCCTGCCTGTTCAGGAAGTATTCTTTGGATGGTGTCTCTTGGTTTCTCTTGTTGAGCATTTGGTTATATTGTTTCCTTACTGGTAGTGGTATTTGAGACTCTCCACCATGTGTAGTTTGGCTTGTTTCTCTAGGCAGCCCTGGAAAAAGAAAACAGACAACCACAGAGGGAACACAGGTACACAAACGCACAGACGAAACCAATAAACACGCAAACCCAGGCTCAGCTAACAACAGCTACAACAACAACAAAACAGCTATCTGGAGGGTATGGGCGTGGTTTGGTGTAGGCAGGTCTTGTCTCCACTGTGTCCACTGGCCTCCCTGAGGCCCCTCCTTGGTGGTTGTGGGGAGAAGAATGGCGTCACCCCAGCCCCTTCTCAACCAAGCGTTGCAAATCCCTTCTTCGGCCCTATCTCCCTGTGCTGAGGATGTAGCCAAGGTGGGCTGAGTTCTGTGCCCCACACGCCACCTGTTTCCAGGTCCCAGTCCGCGGGCTTTGTTATACTGCCCTGAACAGTCCCGCAGGTCACTGCTTCCCTGTTGCCTGGGGGTTGAGTGGGGGGTGGGGGATGTGTCGCAGCCTCAAATCCACCGGGGTCAAGCAGGGATACAACCCGAGTGCTTTCGGGGAACGTATAAATTTAGGTCCGTAGAGTCCGCGTCACTGCAGCGAGCTGCCGCCGCTTCAGCAGGCCGCTGTTGCGCGCTGCTGTCGCTTCACCAGGCGCCGGCACCGCTTCACTGGGTCGCTGCCACCGCCGCTTCACCGGACGCAGGTGCTGCTTCACCGGGTCGACGCCGCCGCTTCAGCAGGCCGCTGTTGCGCGTGTCGCCACTGCTCCACCGGGCGCCGGTACCGCTTCACCTGGTCGCCGCCGCCGCCGCTTCAGCGAGCCACTGTCGCTCGCACCGCTGCCGCTTCACCCGGCGCTGGGACCGCCTCCGCAGGCGTTGCTGCCGCTTCACCGGGCCGCCGCCGCCATGGATGGTGTCGGGCACACGGCAGTTCAGTTTTTCCTGGCGCCTTCTGGGACCAGGGCACCTAGTTTAAAGTCAGCACTGCAGCCAGAGCTAAAAAACATTGTCTTTCCAGGCTGAGGTGTTTTTTTGTTTTTTTTTTTCCTCTTCTCCGAGGACGGTTCTATGAGCAATCTCAGCTTTTCTTTCCTTTCTCCTGGACTCACGGCAGCTCGCCACCACTCGCTGGTTTATCAGTCACCGCAGCTGCTCGCAAGCCGGGTTCCCTCCCCTCCCTCCGTATCTCTGGGTCCCGTCCCGCTTTTATCTTCCCCAGTTCGCACTCACGCACTTATGAGGTTTCCTTCCCAGTGTACTCTGTCTCTTTCTCTTCCCAAACTCCTGTGGCTCAGTGTCCTATGACTTCAGGCCTTCTCTGAGAGATGGGTCCAGGCGAAATGTACGGAGCTCCTTGCTTCTCCGCCATCTTGCCCAGAAGCCAGTCAGTGTGTGCTAGGTATTCTTCATTTTTCAAGAGAGGCTGAAAAAGTGGATTTTTGTGTGTGACATTTCCCAATTTTTCTGTATTTGCAAATAACTTAAAACTGTTTTAAAATTTTTTCTGGGCCGAAGAAAAACATCTATCTGTAGGCCAAGTCTGGCTCCAAGACAGCTAGCTTTCACCCTCTGGCATAGTAGAGAAAAAGTCTCAAAATAGGGGGGATTTTTTTTCCCCACGGGAGAGTAAATAGGATTTGGTGGCAGCAGTGGACAGTCTAGAGGCTGACTTTTCCTCCTCTGAAACCAGTGGGTAAGAGTATAAGAACCTTATGACCAGGGCTGTGAGGGTTGCTGGTGTCCTGTGATATAAAATGTGACATCTTTTGTACTAAAAGCACATCAGTTATCGAGGTGAAGACCACATATGAGATGTTGCCTACCCTCAGGTACCACGCACCAGATAATACTTTTGTTTAAAATTTTCTTGGTTTTGGGCGCCTGGGTGGCTCAGTCAGTTAAGTGTCCGACTTCAGCTCAGGTCATGATCTCACGGTCTGTGGGTTTTGGCCCCACGTCGGGCTCTGTGCTGACAGCTCAGCCTGGAGCATGCTTTGGATCCTGTCTGGCTCGCTCGCTCGCTCGCTCTCTCTCTCTCTCTCTCTCTCTCTCTGCTCCTCCCCCACTCACATGCACGCAGGCACACACTCTCTCTCAAAAATAAATAAGCATTAAAAAAAAAACATCCCTTCTGAAAAACACAACCCAAATTTCTTATAAAACTGTAAGGTCCTAAGTTTTTGGAAGAGATGTTAATACTTAGTGCTTGGTTAAATTTGAAGTGAACTGCATAGTCTCTCTCAGTGGGTGATGCCAAGCTATTCGTGATATTTCTTTTCCCAAAGAATTTCCTATCAAGTTCCTCCTCTAGTGCTCTTCAAACCAGAAATCAACTCTGATGAGAAGCCATCTTCAGGGTAGGCCTAGGATAGGTAGATCCTCTGTCCTAAAACCTGAGACCCTGAAGTTTTAGAATGCTCAGTGGGACCGTACAACCTAGATAAGGTATAAGGTAACTTCACAAAAAAAGAAACCTACAAAAACCTGGGAAGGGTTTCTTTCTACTTTTGTCTGAGTAACTCCCAACCATGTGTGGCGAGCTCTGATCTGTTTATCGGACCCTTTGTGGGGTCTCATCCTATATATTTGCCGGTTAGTATTCAGCCAAAGACTCAAGAGAGCCTCTTTGCAGATCCTAACTTATTTTTCTGTGGCGCTCCCTCATCCCTGGTTCTACCCTGAAATTTCCAGCTGTCTTGGCCTCAGATACCAGTATTGGTCTCTGTGGCCTCGTGAGGCTGCTGCGCCTTGCTTGGGTAGAAAGCAGAAAGCCACAACCTCTTTTATTTCGCGTCTCCCAGCGTTCATAGTGCCACGCTTGTTGCTGGTCAGTGTTTGGAAACACTGATTTCATAGCAGGCCACTAGCAGTTGTTTCATGTGGAAAGTCTTTGAATTTTGTTTGTGGTGTTTTCTGACACAGAAACTTACTTTTTAAAGTGAAGTATGCAATTTTTAACTTCTTAATTAAAATATATTAACATAAAAGTATGTTTAATTTAATATACAGTGTTATGTTAGTTTCAGATGTACAATATGATTCAAACAGTTCCATACGTTTCTTAGGCCTTATCATGATAAGTATGCTCTGTAATCCCTATCACTCCATCCCCAAACCCCTCTCCTCTGGCAACCACCAGTTTGCTTCCTGTATTTAAGAGTCTGTTTGTGTCTTTTTTCTTTGTTCTTTTGTTTCTTGAATTCCACATATGAGTGAAATCACATGGTATTTGTCCCTGACTGAGTTGTTTGATTTAGCATTATACTCTCTAGCTCCATCCATGTTGCTTCAAATGGCAGGATTTTGGGGCACCTGGGTGGCTCAGTCAGTTAAGCATCTGACCTCGGCTCAGGTCGTGATCTCATGGTTCATGAGTTCTAGCCCCACGTCGGGCTCTGTGCTGACAGCTCAGAGCCTGGAGCCTGCTTCAGATTCTGTGTGTGTGTCTCTCTCTGTCTCTGCCTCTACCCTGCCCACACTCTGTCTCCCTCCCTCTCTCTCTCTGTCTCTCTCTCTCAAAAATTAATAAACATTAAAAAAAAAAAAACCCACCAAATGGCAGGATTTCATTCTTTTTGAGGGCTGAGTACTATTCCATTCTATGTATATACTACCATCTCTTTTATCCATCTCTGGATGGATACTTGGGTAGCTTCCATATCTTGCCTATTCTAAATAATGCAATAAACATAGAGGCGCATATATCTTTTCAAATTTGTGTTTTCATTTTCTTTGGGTCAATACACATGTGGAAAGACATTACTAAACATCAGGGAAATGTAAATCAAAACCACAATGAAATATCACCTTACACCTGTATCTAAATCCAGAGTATCTAAAATCAAAAACATAAAAAATAACAAGTGTGTTGGTGAGGACATGGAGGAAAAGGAACCTTCATGCACTGTTGGTGGGAATGCAAATTGGTACAGTCGCGGTGGAAATAGTAATGGGGTTTCCTCAAAAAATAAAATAGAATTACCATATGATCTAGGAATTCCACTACTAGGTGTGTACCCAGAGAAAGTGAGAAACTTCATTTTTATGTAGTAGTATAGTTTTTGGTCTTTTCCTTTATGAGTTCTATCTTTGGTATAATTGTTTAAAAGATCTCCCCTACCCCTCAGGTATTAAACTATATTCTCTTCTAATACATACCATATTTAAATATTTGAATGTTTATCGATTTTTAAAAATAGATTCTATGGTATAAGGTAAATATCTAACTTATTTTCTCTTCCAAGTAATTAGCCAAAGGGCCCCAAGTTCTATTTATGGAATAGTCTGTCCTTTCCTACTAAATGAAATGATATCTTTATCAAATGCTAAATTCTTATGTATGTATTCTTGAACCTATTTGGGTTTTATTCTCTTTCATTTATGTGTCTAATCTGCACTATTACAGCAGATAGTATCACTGTGATCATTACTCAGACTTTATAATTTAACTTCCATGGCTTTCTTGGCTCAATTATTAAACGAACTCCAAGATCGTTTTTGCTAGATTCTAACGACCCCAAATAAATAAATAGTATTGAAATCTTATTTAATGTATGGCTTAAATTGGAGAGCATGTGTATCTTTATAATATTACACTTTTGTTTCTTCATTTATTCACATTTTCTTTTACTCCTTCAATAAAGGCTTCTAGTTTTCTTTGAATAATTTCTAGGTACCTTTGGTTTAATTTATTCCCACACATGTATTTTATAGTTTTTGATGCCATTGAGCATCTATTTTCTGTTGTTGTTAAGTTTATTCCTCAACAGTTTAAAAGTTTTGCTGCTATTGTATATATGCTGTTTTTCCCCCTAACTGCTTACTAAATCTGAAGTTTTCATTCAGTTTGAATACGAGCAGATGATTCAGTATTATTCATAGATTAATATAATTCTTAGTATTTATATTTCCATATACTAGTTTCTGAGTCTGTCCTTTGAGACTGCGCTGTAAAGTTTGTCCAGTAATAAATAAAAAGGTTCTTTTTTATCTGTCAGTGACCTTTATTAAAAAAAAAAAATTGATGTTTTATTTATTTCTGAGAGAGAGAGAGGCAGTGTGAGCAGGGGAGGGTCAGAGAGAGAGGGAGACAAAGAATTCGAAGCAGCCTCCAGGCTCTGAGCTGGCTCTCAGCACAGAGCCCGACGCGGGACCCGAACCCACGAACCGTGAGATCATGACCTTGAGCCGAAGTCGGACTCTTAACCGACTGAGCCACCCAGGCGCCCTGTCAGTGACCTTCTTTAGATTGGGGCAAGATATAAATATTGCTGTGTGAAGGCTAAGTCTCTCACATCATTGAAGAGAATAAAATCTCTCTCAATCCTGCCTCAGCCTCTTGCTGCCTTTCTTGCTCTTCCTCTTCTTCACAGCCAGACTTTGTTTTTGTTTTTATTGTGGTAAAATGTCCAGAACATGAAACTCTTGCCTTTTCAACCATTTTTAGGTTTACGGTTCAGTGGCATTAAGTATGTTCAAAATGCTGTGCGGCCGTCACAGCTATCCGTTTCCAGAACTTTTTCATCATCCCAAACAGAAAGTCTGTATCCATTGAACAGTCATCCCGTCCTCCCGTTCCCTCTCCCTTGCCACCTTCTGTTTTACTTTCTGTCTGTGAATTTGCCTCTTCCAGGTACCTCATGTAAGGTGACTCAGTACAGAGACTATTTGCCCTTTTGTGTCTGGCTTGCTTCATCAAGGTTCATCCATGTTGTAGCATGGTCACAAGTTTGTTCTTTTTTTATTTTTTAATAAGTAGGTAACATCTCTCTCTTGCTTTCTACCTACCATTCATGCCGCGTTCGGCCTTAACCTGGCTTCCGCCTTGTCCAACACACCAAGTGAACAGGATCACATGATTGCCAGGTACAGCTGGCACTTTCTGGTCGTTTTCTTGGCCTCAGCCCGGTATTTGACATCACCGAGCATTCCCTCCTTGAAACTGGATTATAATCATTGGCTTCATAACTTTCTTTTAATGTTTTATTTATCTTTGAGAGAGCAAGAACGGGCGAGGGAGGGCCAGAGAGAGGGAGACACAGAATCTGAAGCAGGCTCCAGGCTCTGAGCCGTCAGCACAGAGCCTGACGTGGGGCTCGAACTCTTGAACTGCGAGATCATGCCGTGAGCTGAAGTCGGACGCCTAACCAACTGAGCCACCCAGGCGCCCCGTGTATTCTAATCATTGATTTCATAACTTTTAGCCCTTCTATTTCTCCTACCTGTTCGATCGTTCCTTTTCCATCTCCTTTGCTGAATGCTCTTCTGCCTGTTCCTCTAACTTCAACAGCCACCTCTTTCCTAATGAATCTCAATTTTGTTCTGAGCAAAGATCTATATCCCCATCCCCCTGCTGAACGAGATATCTCCTCTTGGATGTCCCAGGGAAACTTCAAACATCCCTCACACTGAACGCTCTGCTGTTCTTCTCTATTCCAGCTTTTCTCCCTCCATCCTTCACTCAACTCAGTCCTTCACTATTTGCGGTCTGAGTTTAATGGGGCGCTAGTGTCACCTAGTAGCTATACCCAGAAACGTCAGGATTATTTCTACGTCTTTTCCTTGAAGAAATCTCCAACTTCCAATATATCACTAAAGCCCTCATGATATTTTGTCTGCCTTATAACAGTAAATAGTGACCTGGCTAATGTTCCAGCCTCCAGACTACTAACCCAGCATTCACATTCCTGTCAGATAGACCTCTTTTTTAAAAGATAAAAAATTTTATTTTTCTTACAAAGAGTGAAGCAATATGGAAACATATAAAATTAAAAATTAAGGTTTCTGCCTACCCTCCTACCCCCATCTCCCATAGTTTGATCCCCCAGAGGTAACTGTTTGAGCATATGTCCTTACCATGCTTTTTCCTGTACCTGTGCACAGCATGTTTAATAAATTACACATAATTTTTAAAAATATCTTTTTGGGCGCCTGGGGGGCTTAGTCGGCGAAGCGTCCGACTTTTGCTTGGGTCATGATCTCGCGGTTCGTGGGTTCGAGCCCCACGTCGGGCTCTGTGCTGACTGCCAGCTCAGAGCCTGGAGCCTATTTCAGAGTCTGTGACTCCCTCTCTCTCTGACCCTCCCCTGCTCACGCTGTCTCTCTCTCTCTCTCTCTCTCCTAGAAATAAATAAAAATTTAAAAAAAATAAATAAAAATTTATTTTTTAGAAGAATTGCCATTTTTACAGATAATTATTTTGTAAGTTGCTCTTTGCTCATAAATATATTGTTAATTTTTTGAAATTATTTTAGATTCAAGAAATTACAAAAATTGTACAAAATGCTGTGTACTCTTCACTCAGCTTCTGCCAGTGGTGACATCTTACATAGCTTTAGTTCAGTATCAGAAGCAGGAGATTCCTTTGGTACATTACCATTAACTAGATTACAGACCTTATTCAGTTTGCACTTTAAAAAAATATGTGTCTATATTCATTTGTGTGTGTGTGTGCGCGCGCGTGTGTGTGTGTATGTACAGTCCCATACAGTTTTATGCCAGCATGTAGCCACTGCAGTCTGTTACTTCCAGAAAACTCCGCAGGGCTACCTCACTGTTTCCACATTCCCCACATGCACCTACCACTGTCTTGTCCCTTGGCAACTGCTTCTCTGTTCTTCATCTTTGTAGTGTGGACATTTGAGCATGTTAATATAAAAAATAACACTTTTCAGGATTGACTTTTTTCACTAAGCATAATTCCCTTGAGATCTCTTCAAATTGTTGTATGTATCAGTAATTCATTTTTCCAAATTGCCGAGTAGTATTCCATTGTGCCAGAGGTTGTTCAACCATTCACTCACTGAAAGACAGTCCGGCTTCCTGTATTTTGTATGGTAAATAAAGCTGCTGTGAACATTTGTATACAGGATTTTGTATGAGTATAAATTTTCATTTCCCAGGGATAAATGCCCAAGAGGATGATGGTGAATATATGTTTAGTTTGGTAAGAAACTGCCAAACTCTTTTCCGGAGTGTCTGTACCATTTTGCATTCCCCCAAGCAATATATGAGTGATCCGGTATCTCTTTAGTATTTAGTGTAATCACTGTTTTTTCTTCGCTTTAGTTATTCTTTAATCTCACTGAGGTTTCACTTTGCCTGTCTCTAATTGCTATTGATGTTAAACATCTTTTCATATGTTTATGTGCCATCCATGTATTTTCTTTGTTGAGGTATCTATTCATTTCTTTGTCCCGATTTTAATTGTTCTGTTTTCTTATTAATGGGTTTATATATTTTATTTTAGGTACTTGTTCTTTATTAAATGTAAGACTTTTAATTTGCATTTTTAAAAATAAAACCAAAGTCTTTTGAAGTATAGTTGACATGTTATATTAGTTTCAGGTTTATAACCTAGTGAATCAACAATTCTATATGTGACACAGTGCTCATCACGATAAGTGTAGTCACCACCTCTCGTCATAGAACATTATTAAATATTATTGGTGATATTCCTGATGCTGTACTTTTTATCCCTGTAACTTATTTATAACTGAGTATTGGCAAGGACATGGAGAAAAAAGAACCCTCATGTACTGTTAGTGGGAATGTAAATTGTTGCAGCCACGGTGGAAAACAATAAGGAGGTTCTTTGAAAAGTTAAAAATAGAAATACCAAACAGTCCAGTAATTCCACTGCTGGATATTTACCCAGGGAAAATGAAAACACCCCTGTGTTTATTGCAGCATTGTTTACAATAGCCAAGTTATGGAAGCAAGTCGCTCTAGGTTTTAGCCATCAATAGATAAATGGATCAAGTAGATGTACAATTTACAAAGATTTTTCCAGTCTGTGTCCTCTCAGTCTCTTGACACTATCCTTGGAAGAATAAAAATGTTTAATTTTAATGAAGTCCAGTTTATCAAATTTCTTCTTTTACGGAGTGAACTTCTGGTATATCTCTAGGAAGTCTGCTTAACCCTAGGTCACAAAGGTTTTCTCTCATGTTTTCTTTTCAAAGTTTGTAGTTTTAGTGTGTCATATTTAAATCCATAATCCACTTTGAATTAGTTTTTGTATATGATAAGAGGTTTCGGTGGAGGTTCATTTTGTTTTGCCTGTAGGAGCTCAGTTCCATTTCATTTGTTGAGAAAGGCTATCCTTTCTCCATTGAATTGCTTTGAGCACCTTTGTTAAGAATCACTCGAGTGTGTGGGTCTATTTCTGGATTTATTTTGTTTAAGTTTATTTATTTTGAGAGCGAGACAGCGAGAATGTGCTGCTTAGGGGCAGAGAGGGAGCGAGAGAGAGAATCCCAAGCAGGCTCCACGCTGTCAGCACAGAGCCTGACATGGGGCTTGAACTCACAAACCACAAGTTCATGACTTGAGCCAAAACCAAGAGTCAGACACTTAACCGACTGAGCCACCCAAGTGCCCCTATTTCTAGATGTCTTTTGTTCCATCGACCTATGTATCTATCCCTCTGCACTGTACCATGTTTACTATAGCTGTATAGTAAGTCTTTTCATCAGGTAGATTGATTCCTTTCACTTAATTCTTTTTTTTTTTTTTAAATGAAAGAAGTTTGTGTTTGTGTTCAGCAAGTAAAAAGAGTGAGGTAAAATATGTAATTCATATTTTCCAGTATATTCAATTGTGGGAGACCTTACAATATATTATGTAACAGGTCAAATCCCGTATCAGAATGAACTGTTTAAAATAATACTTAAAGGGGCGCCTGGGTGGCTTAGTTGGTTAAGCGTCCGACTTTCGCTTGGGTCATGATCTCGCGGTTCGTGGGTTCGAGCCCCGCGTCGGGCTCTGTGCTGACTGCCAGCTCAGAGCCTGGAGCCTGTTTCAGAGTCTGTCACTCCCTCTCTCTCTGACCCTCCCCTGCTCACGCTGTCTCTCTCTCTCCTAGAAATAAATAAAACATTAAAAAAATTAAAAATAAAATAATACTTAAAGATTTCCATCAATGTAATAACTTCAGAGAGGTTATTTCTTTTTTTAATTTTTTTATTTATTTCTAGGAGAGAGAGAGAGCGCAAGCGTGAGCAGGGGAGGGTCAGAGAGAGAGGGAGTCACAGACTGAGACAGGCTCCAGGCTCTGAGCTGGCAGTCAGCACAAAGCCCGACGCGGGGCTCGAACCCACAAACCGCGAGATCATGACCTAAGCGAAAGTCGGACGCTCAACTGACTAAGCCACCCAGGCGCCCCTGGAGAGGTTATTTCTTTTAATGCATTATAGGCAAACATGAGGTACCTCGAATGGTCTCATAACATCACCTTAGGGATGGGGAGACTGTCTTGGAAATGGACAAGAGGTGCCTCCAGAAAGCTCCCCCAGTTCCAGGGCCATGCTTGCAAAGTGGTGAGAGAGAACCAGATGCCCCCTCAGAGGGCTGTGGACATAGTCTCCAGGGAGTGGAGGCCAGGGACAACTTGGGTACAGCTAAGTTGCAGAAGTTTCTGGAAACCAGCAGGAAAGCTTGAAGACCTGCATGCTTTGCTGATGTCTGATAACAGCCCAGGGAACTCTAGCTTTACCAGTGGATACATTTGTTTGGCCATTTTATATACTCGGTTTCCTTTCATGTCATCTCTCTCTTGTCCTGTTCAGTTTCCTCTCTTCAGTGTATACTCCTCCTCATAGCTGTGAATTTCTTACTCTTGTTCTATTTCTTATATTTTGTTAATCATTGGCAGTTTCCTACTACTCATTTTATTAACCACACCGTCACTGTTTCCTCTGTTACCTCTTCTGCTCTCAGACTCCTGTATCTTTCATTTATAACAATCTGCCTTCACAAATAGATTGTTACTCATGTTTCCTCTTCTCTTCATCCCTAATGTGTGTGTTTTTGTCTTCTCTGTCATCTTGACGTTCGTTGCCTTCTATTCCTTATCCAATTCATTCATCATTTATTCAGCTTTTTATTTTTCCACCTTCCACCTTTTCCCTCTCTTTCCAAATTAATTACTTTTCCTTATTCATCTATTAATGTTTTCACTCTAAAATATTTTGAAAATGATTCTATTTTAATAATAATCAACGATGTTCCTTTTTCTCTCTATTATTTCAGTCTTCCCCACTCCCATCTTTTGTTTTTATTACAGTGACTTCCTTTTTTTTCTCTGTCATATCCACTTCTCTTCTTTCCTCCTCACTTCCTCTATCCTCACAACTCTTCTGTTGATTAAATCTTCAGTTTTTAATTCATGTTGCCATATTTCCATTTACTGTAATAACTTATCTTTACTTTCTCCTTTTTGGTATATGTGTATATATATATTTTTTTCATTTCTCTATTTTCCGTTGCTCTGCCATTCAATTTCTGTTACTTGTAAGGGCTTTCCGATATTTAAGTTACACAAATTTATATCTAAGTTTAAGACGTTTTGTTACTCCTATTAGGGAGGAAATCCTTTTCCTCTACCCCTTTACATTGGGCATGGGGGCACGCACCACAAGCTGACAAAAGAGAGTTGAATGGGAGACAGAACCCCAAATGTACTCATGTGTCTGTAGGAGCTCACAGAAGTGTGCTCATGAATGGCTAATATCAAGAGCTTATATATCTAACTTCCAAAAAATTGGGAAGGGGGAGAAAAGGCTTCTATGAGAAGAACAAATTGGTTTCCAGGGGAACAAACAGTTTGTGATGATTATTATCTAAGCAGGTATGAGTGGTATCTTCCGTCGTTCTCAAGCCACCAGCGAAGGGAATTTATAACAGTGTCATTCCCAGAAGTTTCTACTTGTAGTGACAGGGGAAGCACCTAGCAGGCTTTCCCTGCCCCTGCATCTGTTGAATCTCAAATGTCTTTAGTTCAGAGTCATCTTCTGAGAGTCAGCTGGGTCCCCACGATGCTATCTAATTGTTCTGGTAGCAGTTTCTTACTTAGCAAACCAATGCTTCTAAATAAAAACTTCTTCTTTCTTGATTCCCTAAAATCCCTAATGTAATGTTTTCTCATTTATTCTGACATATATACTACTGTATTTTCTATTTCTTGTGAGGCTTAACTTTTTCCATAATCCTTTCTGCACCTGTGCCTTTTTTTTTTTTTTTTTTTTTTTTTTTTTTTTTTTTTTTTTTTTTTTTTTTTTTTTTTTTTTTTTTTTTTTTTTNTTTTTTTTTTTTTTTTTTTTTTTTTTTTTTTTTTTTTTTTTTTTTTTTTTTTTTTTTTTTTTTTTTTTTTTTTTTTTTTTTTTTTTTTTTTGCTGCACAGTTTTCTGTAGTTTCTTGACTGCCCTCACTTGCTTTCTTCTTGTCTTTTCCTGCTCATTCTGGTCAGCTGAATTCCTAGCTGAGATGGCACTACCTTTGTTCTCTCCTGTTCTGTTCTGTTTCCAGTTGCACTTGTACCTTCTCAGTCATTGCCCTTCTCTTTTCTTTTCCATTTTGATTACCCGTTGTCTCCTGATTTTAATTCTCCTTATTTATTTTAAGTATTCTCTTCAATACAGCCTTGTTTTTCTTATCTCTTAGTTCTTCATCCTCTTCTGGTCTAACAACAAGATTTTAGAAACAATTTATCGAGCTCATTGTAACAAAAGGGTATAGAGTTTGTTGAAAAGTGTGTTAAATTTTAAATTTTGGTGAGAACTGTCACTGTGTGATGTAGGGTATTATGATTGATAAATGTTCTATGTAGAATATTTTCTTTCTTAACAACTTTCAACAGATTTGTGTAATTTTACCCAAGAAATTCTTGCACAGATTTGAGATTGTTTCATAGTATTATAAATCCTACATTTTCTAAAATTACACTTTCTAAAAAAAATAACTTCCAAAATAATGAGATATGTTACCAATTTAATACTTTTCTCTAGTTTAAAAAATTTTTTTTAGCATTTACTTATTATTGAGAAACAGAGAGAGATAGAGCATGAGCATGAGAGGTAGAGACACAGAATCCAAAGCAGGCTCCAGGCTCTGAGCTGTCAGCACAGAGCCGATGCGGGGCTCGAACTCAAACCACAAACATGATCACGACCTGAGTTGAAGTCAGACGCCTAACTGACTGAGCCACCCAGGCACCCCCTTTCCTCTAGGGTTTTAAACTTATTTTCAGTGTCGCCCATCTTATAATCAGTGAATGACAATTACATCTTTTCATTTTCTAGAATGCTTATTCTTTTTTATTTACCACCTATATTAGGAGCTAAAATGCAATAAAATGTGTGGACATGATAGTTGGTATACTTCTAACATTACTGATTTAAAAGAAGATCGGGCTTCATGATTTATTTGTTCTATGTTTATATTAGCTAACTACCTTGCATAAAGTCAATAATCTTCATATTTATAACATATTAAGGGTTTATATTTTTATAATAAATGAATATTAAGTAGAAAATGAGTTATTTTTGATAGAGAGCTCAAGTGGGGGAGGGGCACCAAGAGGGGGACAGAGGATCCGAAGCAGGCTCTGCACTGACAGCAGTGAGCCCGATGTGGGGGTCAAATGCACAAACCCTGAGATTATGACCTGAGCCAAAGTTGGACACTCAGCTGACTGAGCCACCCAAGTGCTCCGCTCACTTTATTCTTTCTATAAATTTTCTTATTCTTTTGCCTTCTCACTTACGTTTTAGAGAAATCTTTATATATACAGAGAAGTCTTGCCAGGATTTTGATAAGAATTGAGGTAAACCTGTAGATTAGTTTTGGGGGGAAATTGACATGGTTATTGATCCTGTCTTATTGTTGGTACATATTAGATCTCTCTCATTCTTTTTAATGTATCCCAAAGCATAGGTATATGTATCAATTTATTTAACCATTCCCTCATTGGGTATTTAAAGTATTTCTATAATGCTGGCTTGCAAACCTCTTTTCAATATTTTTATATTTCATTGATATTGTGCACTTATAGGAGTATTTCTATAGGAGATTTTGATATAGGTTCTAAAATTGTGTTCTAAAAAGCTGTACCTCTTTATAGTGGAAAACAATAGGAGAATGCCTGTTTCCCTACAACCTCTACAACATTGGAATTATCAGTGTTTAAAAATCTTTGCCAATGAAATTATTTCTATAAATTCAAGTATATAACTGAAATGAAATTTTTCCGTCTTAAAAAATTACATGCTCATTAAAAAAAAATCAAACCATACAGATTTATATAAAATGGAAAGGAAAAATCTTCCCATCCTGTTCTGTAGAGTGGCCACTGTCAGGTGTGATGTGAAGCATCCTGGACCTTTTTCTATACGTACCATATACTTTCTTGACAAAAGAAATCACATATTTACTTTCTGCTCTACAGTTTTATTTTTTCACTTCATAATGTATAATAGACAATTTTTCATTCACGTAAGCTTGTGATCTTGTTTAAGTAAAATCTGTTCGTATGTGACTCAGAAGAAAAAAGAGCTAGGGGCACCTGGATGGCTCAGTCGGTTAAGTGTCTGACTTCGGCTCCGATCATGATCTCACAGCTCGTGGGTTCAAAGCCCTGTGCCAGGCTCTGTGCTGACGTCTGAGATAGAGCCTGGAGCCTGCTTCAGATTCTGTGTCTCCCTCTCTCTCTGCCCCTCCCCAACTTGTGCTTTGTCTGTCTGTCTGTCTCTCTCTCTCTCTCTGTCAAAAATAAACATTTAAAAAAAATTTAATATCATTTGAGAAAATAAAGATTTTTACAAAGGAGACACAAGAAAAAACAGGCTTTCTTTCAGCCCTGGAGTTTCTGTAATGTATTTTCAAGGTACCTCTGGTGCCAGGGGAAACCAAATAAGACCTGACCATGAGGGATACAAATCAGTGTTCACTTCCTCCATGTTTATTCTTAATAAGCTATCGTAGTTGGTATCATGCAGAGTTGGGCCAAGAGTACAGAAAGAAAAGTGGCCACAGGTAGACCTAGTGGCCTAAATCTAGTAAGTGACTACTGTAAGCTTTGTGTAGGCAAGAACCATGTCTGTCTTATATCCTTGGTGCTTCGGGTAATGTTTTGCACATAGTAGGCACTCAGTAAATATGTGTTGAGTGAACTCATGGCCAGAGGTGGAGCTGCAGTACCAGGAGAGAGTGGAGAGTGGTGCTATAGAAACCATGGGGTTAGAGTTTTAAGGAAGAAGTATCAGTTGCAAACACAACACAGGGCCTCCAAGGTCAAGAATGAAAAATGGTCACCAGATTTGGCAGTGAGCATATCACTGTTGACTCGAAGAGAACAATTTTCACGAAGTGTTGCTTAACACTGCTTCATCCTCTGACACATTGCGACTTTCTCTACAGTCCTTAGTATGCTTTCTACATTATTGAAATTGTGAGTCTTTGTATGATTTTCATGAGGCCATAAAAGGCATCAGGGGCGAGGACCTGTCTTTTTTTGTTTATTTGTTAGGTTTTGTTTTTTAATTTTTATCTTTGTATCACCAGAGCGTGGCACTGTACTTGGCTTAAAAAGGAAGAGTTAAGGCCTATTATGAATTTTACTCTACAGGAAAAGGTGTTTTGAAGTCGCTATGTGGTTATTTTTCCAATGGCTGTAGAGATATCGGGTGACTGTTTAGCCAAGGCTGTGTTATATGTATTTAAAACAATTTTTAAAAATTTTTGTTTATTTTAGAGTGCGCACGCAAGAGAGCACACACGAGTGGGGGAGGGGCAGAGAGAGGGGGAGACACAGAATCTGAAGCAGGCTCCAGGCACGGAGCCCAACGGAGGGCTCGAACTTGGGAACGGTGAGATCGTGACCTGAGCTGAAGTCAGACACTTAACCGACTGAGCCACCCTAGAGCCATGTTTGTTTTTAGGTTGCTGAATGGATTAGTGGTTCATTTGGGAAAGAAGGAAGCATTTTCAGGTTCTTTAGGGCTTTTCATCAGATAGGTCCTGAATGTAAATCCTACCCTTGTCCAGTGAGATTTATTACCCCAGTTTCCCTCTGGATAGTTTCTAGCTTCTTGAGTTTCTGGTCCAGATTCCGAGTAAGGTTCTGTTACTCTACTTTGAGAGATCAGACCTCTTATCTTGGAAACTAAACATCTTAATTTGCATGTGATCCACATTCTACGTAATGTAAAGAGCCTAGCTACAGTCTGAAAGATTAGATTTTCTTCTCTTCTTACCTTTTCTGGACAAAGTTTGAGATAAATATCTAAGAATTGAGAGAGTCCAAGCTCAATGACTTTGGGTTCTGGGGACTATTGCATAGTTTCTTTAGGAATTAGCTGTATGGATTTCTTCTGTTTTTTGTGTTTTTAAATCTGGCACTGAATTTTTTTTTAAAAGGAGCTTTCTACTGATCCTGGGGTTTGATTTGATTTTTTAATTTTAATGATTCGCATTGGAACACATGCATATCCCCCTGCACTGTTCACTGTCAAGATAATACAGTATGCTTATTTTGGCGGACTACTCATTTTCTTAGGAGGAAGGTTATTTTGGGGATCAGCAGAAAGATTGTCAGAGGATATGTGAGCTTCTTGAAAGTGATCACAAGTGTCCTTTTGTCCTTGTTTGAGCAGGACTGCTCACCAACTTGACTGGTATTTTCACTGAAACCTTTCAGGCAGCCATAATACTTGTTTTCCCTCTCTTACCAGAACCATGAAGCTTGCAACTGTCTTCTCACATCTTTTCAGAGCTCAATTCCCTTAGAAAGGACAAAAAGAATTTTCCTGATTTGGGTGGGAAATCAGCTTTCCAAAGCTGTCATTGGAATTACCACTACTTAAGGACATTTGGATTTGAATTTTATATGACTCTATAGGTTACTGCCGATCCTTATTTGGAATAAGGCCAAGTATAGATATATTTCCTTGGCAAGACATTTGCAATTGCATTGCTCTGATTTAAGAAGAAGAGAGAAAAGCAAAGTATATTTGGAAAAACATTTCTTTTTGTAAATGGGTAGCTAATTCTCCTGTGGGGCACAGTGATAATTCATAGATGGGCTTATCTTTCATACATTTTTGTGTTGTTCTGGAAATTACTCATTAAGAAGTTAGTTCTGGTTTTCTGTGTTGTGACCCTTTGGCGACTAGGAAATGGAATTCACTTTCTACTTCTTTTTCCCCTACGATAGCTCCAACACCTTTATTATTCCCACAATAAAGTCTCTTTGCTGGACTCCTCTTTTCTTCCTAAGCTGTGAAGCCTACTTTAGAGTAAACTCCTGATTGCTGCAGAATGGAGAGCATTATTTTTAGCTTTATGGAAGCGGTATGGTTATGGACCCCTTTCAGAGTCTGATGAAAAACCATGGATCTTCCACCCAGAAAACTGTATATTACACGTAGAATTTTGTTTAGTTTCAGTACATTCATGGATCTCTTTATCTCATTACCACCCCATTCAAGAATTCCTGGGATAAGAAAACCTCTGGGTATCTTATGCTTTTGGGGTGGGTGTGCATTTATTTATTTATTGAGGTGTCTTTCTTGACATACAATGTTGTATTAATTTTGGATGTACACCGTAGGGATTCGACAATTCTATACATCGCACTATTCTCACCACAATAGATGTGGTTGCCATCTGTCAGCGTACAATGTGATTACAGTATTATTGACTATATTCTCTATGCTATAGTTTTCATCTCTGAGACTTACTTATTTTAGAACTGCAAGTTTATACCTCTTAATCCCCATCACCTATGTCACCCATGCTCCCACCCACCTTCCCTCTGGCAACCAACAGTTCATTCTGTGTATTTAAGAGGCTGTTTGGTTTTCGTTTGCTTCTTCATTTGTTTTGTTCTTTTCGATTCAACATGTAAGTGAAATCACATGGCATTTATCTTTCTCTGTCTGACTTAGCATTATACCCTCTAGGTCCCTCCGTGTTGTTGCAAATGGCAAGATTTCATTCTTTTTAATGGCTGAGTCATATTGCATTGTGTGTGTGTGTGTGTGTGTGTGTACACCACATCGTTATCCAGTCATCTCTCTTTTTTAACATTTTTTAACATTTATTTATTTATTTTTATTTTTATTCATTTATTTTTTTTACAAATAGTTTATTGTCAAATTAGTTTCCACATAACACTCAGTGCTCATCCCCACAAGTGTCCTCCTCCATGCCCATCCCCCCCTCCCCCCCACATCCATCAGTCCTCAGTTTTTGTCAGCATTCAAGAGTCTCTCATGGTTTGCCTCTCTCCCTTTCCCCCACCATTTCCGCCCTTCTTCTCCCCCTTGTTCCTCCGTCAAGTTCCTCCTAATCCTCCTATACGTGCAAACATATGATATTTGTCCTTCTCTGCCTGACTTATTTCGCTGAGCATAACATTTATTTATTTTTGAGAGACAGAGAGAGACAGATCATGAGCAGGAGAGGAACAGAGAGAGAGGGACACACAGAATCAGAAGCAGGCTCCAGGCTCTGAGCTGTCAGCACAGAGCCCGACATGGGGCTTGAACCCACGAACTGTGAGATCATGAGCTGAGTCAAAGTCGGATACTCAACTGACTGAACCACCCAGGCGCCCCAACTCCAGTCATCTCTTGATGATGCTTGCATTGCTTCCATATCTTGGCTACTGTAAATAATGGTGCAAGAAACACAAGGGTGTGTGTATCTTTTCAAAGGAGTGTTTTCCTTTGGGCAAATTAGATATTTTATCCTTTTTTGGTCGTGTTAACAGTGGTTTGCCAACTCTACCACCATCTTTTATCAAAAATACTTCAGAGCTGTTTTGCGTTTAGTAGAGTAATAGAGTTAAATAGCTGAGCTCCTTGTCGTGCTTGAGAATACAGACTGTTAAAAACTGAGAAGACACACAAACAGCTAGTAATCCAAACACATGGACAAGGAGAGGTATATCAGCTATGTAAATAAGCGCGTGTGTGTTTTTATATATTTTGGGGTTATTATTAGCAGGTATTTCTGTAGAGTTGTATGCTGCAAAGAAAATGGGGAAGGAAGAGGTCCCATCTTCAAAACGGTTAAGAGAGAAAATCGTGCAAATGTACAAAACTAACTTTTCCTGTATTTAAAAAACATTTTTAGGGGCGCCTGGGTGGCTTAGTCGGTTGGGCGTCCGACTTTCGCTTAGGTCATGATCTCGCGGTTCGTGGGTTCGAGCCCCGCGTCGGGCTCTGGGCTGACTGCCGGCTCAGAGCCTGGAGCCTGTTTCAGTCTGTGACTCCCTCTCTCTCTCTGACCCTCCCCTGCTCATGCTCTCTCTCTCTCTCTCTCCTAGAAATAAATAAAACATTTAAAAAAAAATTTAATGTTTATTTTTGAGAGAGAGAGAGAGAGACAGGGAGACACAGAATCCGAAGCAGGCTCCAGGCCCTGAGCTGTTAGGACAGAGCCCAACGTGGGGCCCCAACTCAGCAAACCACGAGATCATGACATGAGCCCAAGTTGGATGCTTAACCGACTGAGCCACCCAGGCGCCTCAAATTTTTGCTGTATTTTAAAGAAGAGCATTGAGATGTTAAAGGTTTAAATTTCAAAACTGAAGTCGTGTAAGGCCTACATTCTCCACGTATGCGCTGGAATTGTAATCTCAAAGCACGCCCCCATAGGTAGCATTGTCAGCGTACGGTAAGCAGTTCTTGTTGCATTGGCTTGGAGAAGGAGGCCTGCGGCCTGTATGCAGCCTGTTTACTCGAGCATCCTGTATTGCTATCAACAAGAGCAAGCTTATCTGAGAACTTTTGCAGTCTGTCTCCCTCATTATTTTGAGGACCAGGCTATACTGGTGGCCCTAGGAGATTAGAGCTTGGGAAACTTGAGCTGTGGGCTTATCACTCAAACTGTCCTTGATGGTGAGCCAGCTCTGGCTGGCTGTGTGTGTGTCCTAAATATCTTGATGGAGGACTTTGTCTTCTTTCTAGTTTATTTTTGTTTGGCACAGTCAGCTTGTGTAAGGATACAACTTTGAAAGAATACATGGCCTATCTGAGGTTTTAACTGAAAGAGACTTCTTTGTTCATATAATAGCTTATAATAATCAGAGTAGGTGTGGCATGAAAGTTGCACATATATACACGTGGTGTAATTTTTAGCCTTTGCGTCCTAATAAATACTAGTTTTTTTCAGGGATTACCTCCCCTGTGAAGCCTTTCCTAATTCCATTTCCCCTCTCACTTCCTGGAATTGGCCACTTCCTCCTCTGTGCCTCTGTATGAATTTTTTCACTTCATTCTATTGCCCTATTTGTTTATATTCTGTCTCACTGTAATAGACCTTAAGTATATGGTCTGCGTTGTTCTCATTTGTGTCTGGCACATAGAAAGTATTCAAAAATATTTTAAGAATGGGGATGCCTGGGCGGCTCAGTCGGTTAAATGTCCGACTTCGGCTCAGGTCATGATCTTGCGGTCTGTGAGTTCAAGCCCCGCCTCAGGCTCTGTGCTGACAGCTCAGAGCCTGGAGCCTGTTTCGGATTCTGTGTCTCCCTCTCTCTCTGCCCCACACCAGCTCATGCTCTGTCTCTGTCTCTCAAAAAGGAGTAAATGTTAACAGAAGTTTTTTTAAATAAAAAAATGTTTTAAGAGTGAACGAATGGGTAAATGAACAGTGTATTAGAGGATATTAAAGTTAAGGATTAAAGACTCAGATGCCTTCAAGGGTCCAGGCATAAATGAGTTCAGCAGACCTGGGCCAGTAACCTGCAGAACACACCCCTTATCTAAAAAGGGCAGCTGCTCCCCAGCCCCAGCCCATTGGTGCTTTGCAGGAATGAGGACTCTGTGTGGCCACATCTTTTAACTTTTTAGGAGGAGCCAGACATTTGGGCTTATATATGAAATTTCTCCATCATAAAACGTTGTCAACTAAGTACAATTTTGAAACTTTTTACTGAGGTATAATTTACAGACAAAAAAGTATTTATGTTATAGGTGTATAGCTCAGTCTGTCTTCACAAACTGAAATGATTTTTTATGTGGGCTAAACAAAACTGGATTGACTTGCAAGCCACCAGTCTGCAACTTGTGACAAAGGCCATTTGGGGAACTGTATAGTCTACTTAAAAATCACCAAATTGGGAGGTGCACCTGAGTGGCTCAGTCTGACTCTTGATTTCAGCTCAGGTTATGATCTCACAGTTCATGGGTTCGAGCCCTGTGTTGGACTCCTTGCTGACAGTGCAGAGTCTACTTAGGATTCTCCCTCTCTGTTCCTCCCCCACTTTCTCATTCACTCTCTCAAAATAAATAAAGTCAACTTAAAAAAAAAAGAATCACCAAATTGGTAAAAGTGTCTCAAAGCAATGTGTGGACTTTATTTGCATTATGATTCAAAGAAATCAAATGTAAAAGAACTTTTATGAAACAATTGGGGAATTTAAATATTGACTGGCTACTTAATAATATTAAAGAATTATTGTGAATTATTTTAGATGTAATATAGTTGGTTTGTTTTTTTATATATAAATATAGATTCAATTTTTAGAGCAGTTTAGAGAAAAATTGAGTGGGAGATAGAGTTCCCATATAGCCTCTACCTCCACACATGCAGAGGCTCTCCCATCACCAACATCCCTACCAAAGTGGCACATTTGTTACATTTGCTCAACCTCTATCAATACATTATAATCACCCAAAGCCCATAGTTTACATTAGGGTTCATTCTAGGTGTACATTCTGTGAGTTTGGACAAATGTATAATGATACATATCTACCGTTATAATATATGTAGTATATTTTAGAAGAGTCCTCAAAAGGGCGCCTGGGTGGCTCAGTTGGTTAAGCACCTGACTCTTGATTTTGGCTCAGGTCAGGTCATGATTTCAGAGTCCTGTGATCGAGCCCCACCTCTGGCTCTGTGCTGCACGTGGAGAGCCTGCTTGAGATTCTTTCTCTCTCATTCTCCCCCTGCCCCTCTCCCCCATGTACATTTTCTCACTCCCTAGATAGATAGACCTTTAAAAAAAAAAAAGAAGAAGAAGAAGAAGAGTCCTCAAAGATGCATACTAAAACAACTTGTGGATGAAATAAATGAACTGATACTGGAATTTGCTTCAGAATAATTTGGGAGCAGCGTAAAAGTTGAGGTTTAAATGAAACAGGATTGACCTTGTGTTGGTAGTCATGGAAGATGGGTAATGGATACATGCAAGTTCATCACGTTAGTGTCTCCATTTTGGTGTGGGTTTGACATTTCCCACCTCCAAAATTAGAGTAAGATTCCAAGTTAAAGCTGAAACATGATTTCTTGGATCTAGAGTACCGTGGGACACTACTGCCGGTGCCAGAAGTAAATTTCTGGAACTGAAGTCTACAAAGGTCATGGCGTTTTCTTCTTTCTTTTGTAGGGCCCGAAAGTCAGTATACTAAGACTGCCCAGGAAATTGTGAATGTCTGTTACCAGACACTGACTGAGGTAGGTGGTAAGGAGGGGATCCACTTAGGATGTAGCATCCTGGAATCTCTTTGTTCCCTCAGGCGAGGAGGCCTTCCCTGCCTATCTGAATTTTAGATGTAACCTCCCGCCCCCCCACCCTCACCCCACATCCCTCATTTCCTGTCCTGCTTTATTTTCCTGCCTAGCACTAAATGTTCTTAGCAAACTATGTCATGATTTACTTTAATTATCATATGTGACCTGCCACTGAAAAGAGGCTCCACGAAGACAAGGATTTTTGCCTGCTTTGTTTACTTTTGTATCCCCAGTGCCTAAAACACATGTTCCGTGAATTCACTAATTTTCTTTATTTCTCAGTATGATGAGCATTTGACTCAACTTGAGAAGGATATTTGTACAGCTAAGGAGGCAGCTTTGGAAGAAGCAGAATTAGAAAGCTTGGATCCCATGACCCCAGGGCCTTACACACCTCAGGTGAGTTTGAAGCGTAGGAACTGCCTCTTGTGGTTTTCTTATTGGTTTGGGAAATTGGGAGCATGTTAACAGATACATTTACTGAGATACCCTTCTTCTCTGTCCTTCCTCTTCATATGCCTTTCGTGTGCTTTCTTGTCTTCTCAAAGGCTAAGGTGAGTGAGGGCCATGGGTCTCGGTGGCCTTGTTGAATCCAGAAGAAGCAGGTGTGGGATGAATGAGTGGGGGGGGCCGTAGTTGTGTAGGCAGTGTCCGTGGATACCAGATTCCTGACTGCTATGGCCACACGCGTCTTCTGGAGTTCCCTTGCCCATGAATTGAGGCTCTAAGACTTCCCTAAAGTGCAGAATTCTCACTTACAGACATTGGCCACGTTGTTCCTGTGCCTTATAGCCGCCTGATGACTCATTCCCTCTGAGGCATCTCAGTGTAGCTCAGCTGTCACCCATTGTCCTGGGTCGACTCCCTTTCCTTATAAACGAAGACCGCTGACATTGATAATGTTCTTAAAGTTACATGTCAAAAGAGTAGGGAGCAAGATTAATAAGAAATTTGTAGTCTTTCTGTTCTGTCCCTTGAATATACTTGGACATAACAAAGAATATATTTCCGGATCTGAAGAATAGGACTTAGCAGAATATGGCTGGTGCTTGGTTTCTGTATTGAAGGCACTGTGGTTAAGTGGGAAGTACATGTATTTTGGTGATAAAACAGGCCTGGGTTTGAATCTTAGCTCTGCTATTACCTAGCTTTGTGAACTTGGGGAGTTAACTTAGGCCCTCTAACTCCATCTCCGTTGCTCAAAAATGTACTTTCTGAGATGATTATAAACATCAGATGAGTTAATTTGCCTGGCACACAGTAGACATTCAGTAAATGTTTCCTTGCCTGTATGACAGCTGTCTACAAAGTTCTCAGGGGCCCTTTCAAATGTAACCAAATATTCTAATGCAAAAGCCTCCCAGCTCCCACTGGAAAACTTTTTTTTTTCACTCTACTCTGAACTGATACTGCAATCTGTGTGCTCTGTGTGGGATTCTTGCTGTTTGTATCTCATTCGTGCACTCTCCCTCTCTGTCTTTTACTCTCTTTTACCCCAAAACCTAGGTGACTGAGGGGCCAAGTATAAAGAGCCCTAAGATACCTCTTCCTGGCCCAGAACAAGGAAAGGCTCTTGGAGTATGTGGGCAGATTGGGGCCGGGGGGCTTGGGTGAGTGATGTTGCCCAGGAAGGCCCTTTTTGCTAATAGGCCCACAGCTCCCACAAGGCCCTTTCTGGTAAGTTAAAGCCTGGGTTTTAGCCGTCATTCCTCACAAGAGTGTAGCCACCGAGTGGCATGCGGTTTGCTCTAGTCTGTGACAGCGGAAACCTTGTCCTCTGTGAGTCAAGGCCTCAGACCCAAAGGTCATCTTCCTTTCTTTTTCTCCCCCTCCCACATGGCCTCAGGTGGCTGAGGAGCGCCTGGCCACTGTGTTCCCTCCTGAGCAGGAGCTATTGCCTGGGACAGTCACAGGGACTCCCGTGGACAGTAGGGCATAGATACTGCCTCTTCATCATCCCAGGTCGCCCTCTCGTCGTTGCCTTCCCTCATATACACATCTTGAAGTAGTAAGCCCGGTGCGTTTTCCCTTACCCTGAGGAAGATGCGTCTGAGTAATTGTCCTTACTCATTGCTACTTTCAAACCCAAATGTTATGAAAGCGTGTTTAAGTGTAACCTGCGGTAATTCTGGTTGTATAGAGATGTAACAGTAATCATATGTTGCTTCCAGTCCTAAATGGTGGTAGTCAAGACTGTATTTTCACTCGGCTGTTTCCACTTCGCTGGTGTTGCATCACACGTTCCGCTTAACACTTTATCTAAAGTTGCTCACTTCGCAGTTTCCCACTAGCCCTTCATTCCCTGATCTTCTCTTCTGTTCAGCCATGAGCTTACCTGCTCCGTAATGCTTCAAATTCTGTTTTGACTCTCTTTCTCCAAAACCGTCTTCAATCAGCCTTGCTTGTTTGTTTTAATAAGAAAAAAAGAAAGAAAGAAAGAAAGTAACACCAATGTGGGGGTTTCATTAAAAGCAACATGCTCATTGGGAAATAATAAAGAAGAAATAAATTACCTTGAGTTAAGTCCACCACTCAGAAAGAACCAACTGCCGTGAACATGTTGGTGTGTTTCCTTCAAATCCGCTGTGTGGTGTGGGTGCGTGTGTGCATGTGCACTCGAGCGTATGTAGATACGCTTTATTTCAAATGTTTTAATGTTTATTTTATTTCTTTATTTTTGAGAGAGCGAGAGAGCGAGCAGGGGAGGGGCAGAGAGAGAGAATAGTCTTTGAAAACGGATTTTTAAATAGCCGCATAATATTTCTACCCTCCGCCAGATTTTTAGAGAACTCTTTCTTACTTCTCCAGCCTGTTCTACACCAGTTTCTCCTGCCCTCCTGTCCCTGAAAAGTCCATTTGCTAAATCCCTGTTCTCTTCAGGAGAGAGGAGAGGGAAGGGAACTATAATTTATTGAATACCAGGCATGGGGTAAGGAGCTTATACATACCTCTTCGTTCTCCCAACAACCTTAGGAGACAGACATTATCACCCATGTTTTTATAATTGAGGAAACCAAGGCTTAGAGTGATTGAATAATCTCTTGAAGTTACTCAGCTAGCAGGTGGTTGAGCCAGGACTCAAACCCAGGACATTTTGTTCCAGAGCCCACGTTTTTTCACCACTCCATTTTGCCTCATAGCATCATCCTCTGATGAGCTCATAAACGATTAATCCACTACATGCTCTCGCTGGAATTGAAATTCCTTTATCCCACTTCCTACTAGATGTCTCTAACCCAGACAGTCAAAATTGCACAGGTCCAAAAGCAATAAGCCAAGGCTTAGAAGACACTAGGTTATTGAGCAGAAAGGCTGTCGGGACATAGAATTGCCCTATAGCTTTGATGTTTTTCTGCCTCAGGCTTCAGATCGTATGCATCAGATGCCTCTCTGCTAGAATGAGCGGCACTTGAAAGATTCCCAAAAACCTGTGCACAGAGCTGTGTCAAACTGTCTTCTCTTTAAATGGATTGCTCTGCATGACCTTCTTCTGCAGTGAATGCCCCAAAGGGGAGTTCTATATTTCTTACTCCCTTTTCCTAAACAGAAGCTAAGTTGTACATTTGTGCCACAGCCTCCTGATTTGTATGACACCAACACCTCCCTCAGTATGTCTCGGGATGCCTCTGTGTTTCAAGATGAGAGCAATATGTCTGTCCTGGACATTCCCACCGCCACTCCAGAAAAGCAGGTGACGCAGGTAGGATGTTCTTTTTCTCTTCGTGACATTGGGAGCGTGCTTTGGTGGGGAATGGGAGAGTGGTGGTGATACGTGACACGTATCATGGATGATTGGGCCCTTTTGGCCCTGAGAAGGAAGGCTTACAAGTGTGATTTCAAGGCGGGCTGGTGGCAGGTCACATGACTCGCGTTGTCTTCTGTCTGTCCCCACGGGCAGAGTCAGGCACAACAGCACTTCAGGGAAGGCACGAGTACGAGAAGTGTGTGGGGCATCAGAGCAACCTCATAGGTGACTAAAAAGACCAACTCACTGCATTCAGAGACAGAGTTCAAAACAATTGGCCCTGCTACTGTACTGTATGTATGCTAAATCTAAATGAAAATTGTGTATGAAATTCAGTTACATTTGAGAGATTGGCCTGTTCTACAGGTGTCAGAAGATACTCCTGTTCTGAAGCCAAAAATCCCATCGGCTGTATCAGCCGATCTCAGTCAGGAGATTTGTTCCACTGGAGAGTACCAAACCCAGGGCAGTTTTTCTGTCCCAGAGAGTCAGTCCAACGGAAGCTGAGGAAATCATGAGTTAGGAAGGAAGAGTCTCCTGGTGATGATACAGCAAGAGTAGACCAAGGACCTTCCTATTCTTTGAGTTTGTTGTTGTTGTTGTTGTTGTTGTTTTAACTCTACCAGTGATTTCCAAAGAATGAATGGGACGAAGCACACATGCCTTGAACTATGTAAACAGCCCCCACTAGCTGTGGGGTTGGCTGGGATATCAGGGAGGAGCATCCGTCCCGGGTGAGAGCCCTTGGTTACCTCCTCCTACAGGCACGTCCCTCAATGATGTGCTATTTGTGTTCCTTACTCAGATGCGCCAGGGCCGAGGTAGGCTGGGCGAGGAAGACTCTGATGTAGATATTGAAGGGTATGATGATGAGGAGGAGGATGGGAAACCTAAGACTCCAGCCCCAGTGAGTATGCTTACAGAAAGCTTATGGTTACGTTATACCCTTAACATGATAGGAGCCCCAACTAGTACAGGGCAGGCCAAATCCCAGGGTGATACCAGAGAGTCTCCATAGCGAGGCCCAATCCGACTTTAATCTTTGGAATCAGCCAAACAAGTCTATCCACCACAATTACTTAACTTCTTGTGAGGCAGCAAGGGTGGTGCTGGTGGTGGCTTGTGGTCTCTCACTCGGTCCGTTGATGGGACTCTGACCCCAGCTGGTCTCGTTCAGGAAGGTGAAGATGCAGACGGTGATCTTGCAGATGAAGAGGAAGGAACTGTGCAGCAGCCTCAAGCCAGTGTCCTGTATGAGGATTTGCTTATGTCTGAAGGAGAAGATGATGAGGAAGATGCCGGCAGTGACGAAGAAGGAGATAATCCTTTCTCCGGTAAGTCATGTTGCTTGGCTTCTCTTCTGGGTAGCTCACCGCAGCACCCTGAGGACTGGGGAGGAAAGAGGAAACTCCCGGCCACATGTGCTCTTACCAGAAGCTGCTCTTTCCTAGCAGCCCCATTAGTAGACTCAGAGGACTGAGCGCTCACTTAAAGGATGGTTACATTCATTAGCCTTAGAGGAGGTGAAGAAATATAACCTAGAAAGTGCAAACGATGACAGTGGGAGAGGCACTGCCTAAGTAGCATCTTTGATTTGAATACTTGACAAAGATGAGAAAGAAGTGTTATATTCATAACAGAGAAGGAAAGTAAGAAAAGACCCCACTTTACTCAACCATAAGAAAGAATGAGATGTTGCCATTTGCGACAACACAGATGGACCTAGAGGGTATTACGCTAAGTAAAATAAGTCAGAGAAAGACAGAATACCATATGATTTTACTCATATGTGCAATTTAAGAAGTGAACCAAAACAAACCCAAAAAAGCTGAAACAGGCCCATAAGTACAGAGAGCAAACCAGTGGCTGCCAGAGCACAGCGGGGGAAGGGCAAATGGGTGAAGAGGAGTGGGAGGTATAGGCTTCTGGTTATGAAATGAGTAAGGCACTGGGGCGCCTGGGTGGCTTAGTCGGTTGAGCGTCCGACTTTCGCTTAGGTCATGTTCTCGCGGTTCGTGGGTTCGAGCCCCGCGTTGGGCTCTGTGCTGACTGCCAGCTCAGAGCCTGGAGCCTGTTTCAGAGTCTGTCACTCCCTCTCTCTCTGACCCTCCCCTGCTCACGTTGTCTCTCTCTCTCTCTCTCTCTCTCTCCTAGAAATAACTAAAAAACATTAAAATTAAAAAAAATATTAAAAGAAATGAGTAAGGCACAGCATAGGGAATTAGTCAGTGACGTTGTAATGGTATTGCATGGTGACAGATGGCAGCTACTCTCGTGGTGAGCACAGTGTAACATATATTGTCAAATCACTGTGTTGTACACCTGAAACTAACACAACGTTGTGTGAAGTCAAATAGACTTCAGTTAAAAAAATCCTACTTGGTTTATTTTGTCGATTATTGGCAGTGGCAGGGAAAAAGAATAGGAGATGATAGAGGAAATAAACCAAGCTTGGGCTGTGATGAGAAAAGGAAGGGACTCTTTGGGTCCTGTTTCCAAACTGCGGTCTTGCCGATACTGACCTGGGCACTCCTCCGAGGTCGGGGGTCCCGGGTGCCTGTGTGGATGTTTGGCCATAACTCGTTTTGAAAGACCAAGCCAAAGATGTTACTTCTGTCAAGATTATGTCAAGGCCCTCCTTCTTTTCCCAGCTATCCAGCTGAGTGAAAGCGGAAGTGACTCTGATGTGGGGTCCGGCGGGATAAGACCCAAACAGCCCCGCATGCTTCAGGAGAACACAAGGATGGGCATGGAGAACGAAGAAAGCATGATGTCCTATGACGGAGACGGTGGGGAGGCTTCTCATGGTTTGGAGGATAGCAACATCAGGTAATCGGCAGCAGCATGCTCCAAGAGCTGTGGCATCAGAGCCCATCTCTGGTGCCAGAGGGCCCGGCATCGGATCAGTTTCAGCCGGCAGAGATTTCCTGAGTGCCTAGAGCCAGGCACTGTGCTAGGCCCTTGGGGATACACAGGGGAGCAAGCCATGTCTTGCCCTTGAGGAGCTCCCAGTCCGGTGGAGGAGACTGATACAAGTGAAATCGTTACGGATATAATGTGCTAAGTGCTATAGCATAAGTTAAGTACAAAGTGCCCAGTCACCACTGAGGAGGGAGTGCCTCACTCTGATTGGAGTGATCAGGGAAAGTTTTGCAGATGAGGGAACATTTGAACTGGACTTGACAGGCTGAATAGGCATCTCCCAAGTAGAAGAGTGGCAGCAAGTGAGGAGACCCCTAGAGACAGAACAGTATGTTCAGAGGCGCACAGAAATAGGACAAAGGATGTTCTCGAGTAAAGGGAGGTTGTTGGGAGTTGTGGCTCCACAAGTAGCAGGGGATCGTATTGTAGAGGCCTTTAAATTGGCGTGTTGAGATGCTGGAGTTCATCACTTCAAGGAAGAGGAAGGTTTTTGTGTTAAAAGAACTCTAGGGCAACGGGAATGATTTCAACTGGGATCTGTTAGAAGCGTGGGGGAAAGGAAGGGACATAGAAGAGCTGTTTAGAGGATAGATCAATCGGATTCAGGAGGTAGGGGGGTCAACTATTTCATGAATGGGAATGTCAGTGAGCTAGGAAAGAAGAACAACAGGTATTGGATGAAGTGGGAAAGGAGGAGAAAATGAATTTGTCTGGGGTCATGTTAGATTTAAGGGACATTGGATACATCTAGCCAGAGGTATGCAGCAAGCAGTTAGAATCTGTATTGACTCATTAAGCAGATATTTGTATCACAAGTTAAAGAGCAAGTAAGATGTAGTCGCTTCCTTCAACGAGTTCTGGCTAGTGGGAAACCTAGAGCAGGTAAAGAGATGATCATAGTGTGACATGAAAAGTGCTGTGACAGGCAACCGCGGGTTTTTTCTGGGACTTGGGTAGGAGTGAGGTAGAGGAGCTGCTTAGAGGAGGAAACTGAGCTAACTCAGACTAGGAATTAGCTAGACGAAGAAGAAAGCAAAGGGCACTTCAGAGAGCAAGAACAACGTAGGAGGCATGAAACCACTGTAGAGAATGATCCATGATCTGTGTGTGATGGAGCCGATTTAAAGAGGTAGGTAAGGATCAGATCATGAAGGGCCCGAAAGTTTGGGGCCGACACTGAACGAGAGGTAGGAGCAGATCTACATTTTGGAACGATTGCTCTGTACCCCAAAAGAAATGCATATGGCCCATAACTATGTGAAAAAATATCCTCCCTAAGAACCAACCAGAGAAAGGCAGTAAAACCACAAAATGCAGTATTTTGCCTAAAAGATTGACAGAGATGAAAATGAGTGATAATGCCCAGTGTTGGAAGAGTGTGAGGAAAAAGACACTGGTGGTGGATGTGAGAGAGGTACAGCAATTTATCCTTGTAAACCAAAAGCCTAAAAAATTGTGCATTCCCTTTGGCCCCCAACGTTCTGTGTCTAGGAAGTTATTCTATGGCAATAATAAAACACCTTCATCAGGACATTTGTACAAGGAGTTTCATCACAGTGCTGTGTTTAATAGGGGGAAAGTTGGAGACAGCTTAAATACCCTAATGAGACACTTGTCAGATAAACCCTGTTATAGCCATAATAGAGCACCATACAGGCAATAAAATAATGCTATAGATACAGGTTTATTGACATGGAAAGATGTTCGTTATAATCTCGAGTGAAAAAAGCAGATTCCTAAAAGACTATATAGAGAATTCCAATTTTGTAAAGTAAAAAAAAAAAAAGTTAAGCATCTAAGTGAAGTGCGCAGAAAAAAAAAATCCGGCAGGTCATATACCCAAGTAGATTATCTCTGGGTGCTGGGGTCTTTCTCTTTTTTTTCTGTTATAGACTCTACTTCTTTTTTAAACCAGTGAACATGCATTGCTTGTGTGATTTCTTTTTAAGTAAAATTAAGAACAAACAAACAAAATAGAGAGCACTGCGGCAGACGTGTGAAGAATTAATTGGAGGAGAGCAAGACCGGAAGCATGAAGACTGATTTCAGTAGTGCAGGCCAGAGAAAATAAGGGACTAAGCTAAGGCAGGCAGAGTCGAGGTGGAAAGGAGGGGATAGAGAGACAAGATCTGTTGAAGTAGGATCTTCAAGACCGTTGACTAATTGGATACGTAGATGACTGAGGCTGTAAATGGTAGATGACACCCTGAGACTGTCGGAACATGAATGGCCCCTTGAGCTGGCGGTGTGTTGTTTGGGTGTGCTTTCATTCGGGTTCTTATATATATTGAAGTTGGCAGAGTGATGTTTTGAACAGGATCATTTCACTCTCGGGGACCTGTAGAAGAGTCCAGAATGAGTCATTTTAGTGTCCAGGGGAGGTGAGGTGGGCTGACCCCTTGGTGGCGCCAAGAACGGGACCGGTCAACTAGAGGATGGTGCCTGAGCTTGGGAGATGACATGTTTCTCTTCTCAGTTACGGGAGCTATGAGGAGCCTGATCCCAAGTCGAACACCCAAGACACAAGCTTCAGCAGCATCGGTGGGTATGAGGTATCAGAGGAGGAAGAAGATGAGGAAGAAGAGCAGCGCTCTGGGCCGAGCGTACTGAGCCAGGTCCACCTGTCAGAGGACGAGGAGGACAGTGAGGATTTCCACTCCATTGCTGGGGACAGTGACTTGGACTCTGATGAATGAGGCTTCCTTCGGGCCTTCTTGGTCAGCCTTCCCTGGTCCCCAGCCTAGGCGGTTCACCTTTCCTGATTTGTTTCTGATCACCAGATTAATTGACTAAGAAACAGTAAATAAATTATAATAAGTCACCTCTTCTGATCATCTTGGATCAGTGCCACACTGATTTAAAACCAAGCACCCCCTTCTCCCCTACCACTGACCAAAGGAGAGCAGTCTCCTCCGCCTCCAGTCCCCTCCTTTAGCCCCACTTACTGCTCTTGGTTCCCCTTTTCCCTCAGGAAGGAGAAGACATGACGAAAGGACTAACAACTTTCTGTCCTCCTGGTGTCTTCGAAATTTGCCAACCGTGCTGTCATCTCTGCTCTCTAATTTGCAGGCTGGGACGGGTGGCAGCCCCCTTGCCGGGACACAGAATTGGGTTCTGGTGGGCTCTGCACCCCAGTAAACACATACACCTATCGGACAGAATGCCCGTGACTTTATTATTTATTCGATTATATGGCGAGGCAAATGACTACGAGTCTTTAAAATGACCTATATGTCCGAAACGGTCCATTGCCTTGTGAATGTGTTCTGTGCCCCTCCTCCCCAGGGGAAAGCGTCCCTCAGGGCAAAGACTGTGTGTCTTCTGTTTCTTTTCATGCTTTGAACATGGGCCCATGCATAGTAGGTACTCGCTAGACGTTCCCAGAATCATAACATCCTCAAGAGATTTGTTATTGAGCATCTCCTCCGTGACAAGAACCCTATCAGATCCTTGGGACGGAAAGGTAAAGACGGCACATTGCCTTTGCCGGAAGATCTCACCCTCACGTTGGGGGAGGGGAAGTGGAACTCAAAGCACGTTTATAAATCCTTAACAGTGCTCTGAGATGAGTGCAATTAAGAAGCTAGACACAAAGCATAGGGGAAAAGAGAGGAGTGATCATGTCCGGAAAAGTCAGGGAAGTCTTCCTAGAGGTAATTGTTAAGCTGACTATTAAAGAATTCGTAGGAGCTTGCCAGATAAAGAAGAGTCCAGGCAGAGCGTGACATGAAATGAAAAGGCCAAAGTCTAGAGACAGCAGAGTGTGTTCCTAGATTGATTGATTGATTGATTGATTGATTGATTGTGCCTGCCTTGTTCCAGAAAGGATGGGAGGTGATTTATGCTGGAACGGCTAGAGATGAGACCGAAAGACAGAGGAAACATATCTTTGATGCTAATAAGTGTGATTTATATATTATAGGAAATGATGAATTCTGGTGGGATGACTGAATCAGATTTGTGTTTTAGAAATGTTCTGTACACTGGATGAAAGAAATTGAGGAACCATATGTAACAGACAAGTGTGACCCCATTTTTGTGAAAGCCCAAACCATGTGCGTATTTATGTGTGTGTGTATACTTGTATATGCAAAGGAAAAGGTCTGAAAGGAGGTATGCTAAACTGTTCTCAGTGGTAACCTCTGAGGAATGGGATTGGAGGAGAGGGGGCTATATAGCTTTATGTGTACTGGGAGGGTATTGTGCTTTTATTTCTGTATTACCTGAAAATTTTTTTACAAGTATGTACTACTTTTGTAATAAAATTTTTTTTAAAAAATCCAGCAATAGTGTGGAGAGTGGTCTGGAGGGGAGCAAATCTAGTTCAAGCAAGGGGTAATGGAGCCCAGTCTAGAGCCATGGCATTAAGATGGGGAGGCGGGGCATGAATTTGAGAGATCTTTGGGGGAGCAGGGGGTGCAGAATCAACAGGATTTGGTGACCAGTTGTTGGCATTCAGAGGCAGAAAAGGAGGAATGGAAGATGACTTTGAGAAATTTGGTTTGGGAGGTTGGGGCAGGTACGTGGTATTCATTCATTTGTCCATTCAACATTTATCAAGCCCCCTGTCTTTATCAAGCAGTGTGTCTTATGCTGATAACAAAAGTGAGGTCGAGTTTCTGATCGCAAGGAACTTAAGGTCTAGAATGAGAGACAGACATGTAAATAAGTTTAATAAGGCGTGATCATTGCAATAAATACTTACTGAGGATCTACGGTGAGAGGGAGTTTCCAACTCTGTTTGTGCAGTAAGGATGGGAAGGCTTCACAGAGGAGACCTTTGAGATGGATCATGAAGAGTAGGTAGGAGTTTGTCAGACAGAAGGGAGTGGAGGGGAGAGGGCACTCTTGGCAGAGGGAGCAGTGCTCTGGGGCCTGGAGCCGCACTGTCTATTCATGGAACAAGTAGTTGAGGATGGGTGGGGTAGGGAGAGCATATGCAGTGCGGCGGTTACAGTGCTCAGGAGCAGATCCTCGTTTGGTTTTATGTCTTTAATTTACTTAAAAAATTTTTTTTCATATAATATATTATCAGATTGGCTTACATACAACGCCCAGTGCTTATCCCAACAAGTGCCCTCCTCCATGCCCATCCCCCGTTTTTCCCTCTCCCTCAACCCCCCCATCAACCCTCAGATTGTTCTCCGTATTTAAGAGTCTCTTACAGTTTGCCTCCCTCCCTCTCTGTATGTAACAGTTTTTCCCCTTTCCCTTCCCCTATGGTCATCTGTTAAGTTTCTCAAGATCCACATATGAGATATATTTTTTTTAATTTTAGAGAAGAGAGTGTGAGCAGGGGAGAGGGGCAGAGGGAGAAAGAGAGAATCCCAAGCGGGACACGGGGCTCCATCCCGGCACCCTGGGATCATGCACTGAAATCCAGAGTTGGACCCTCAACTGACAACCACTCAGGTGCCCCCCCAAATGCTCATCTTAGAGAGATCGCGCTGGTTGCGATGTGAAAACAGATTGAGCAGGGAGGGCGAGTTGAAGCCAGATGAGATGATGGAGACGAGCTGGCCTAGGCGTCGGCAGTAGGAGCGTAATGAGAGGGATACTTTGGTGACTGGATACTGGAAGGTGAGAGAGTGGAAGCTTGGTTTCTTTTTTTTTTTTTCTTTTTTTTTTTTAACGTTTATTGATTTTGAGAGAGAGAGAAACAGAACACGAGCAGGGGAGGGGCAGAGGGAGAAGGAGACAGAATCTGAAGCAGGCCCCAGGCTCCAAGCTGTTAACACAGAGCCCGACGCGGGGCTCGAACTCATGAACTGTGAGATCATGACCTGACCCGAAGTCGCCCGCTTAACCGACTGAACCACCCAGGCGCCGCTGGAAGCTTGGTTTCTGACTTAGGTGACTGGGTAAGTGGTGATGCTACTCATAGGTTGAAGGCAGAAGGTGGGAGAAATCGCGAAGTTTGGTTAGAAGCATGTAAGTATAAAGGAGAATAGGTAGAAAGCTTAGGATTGTGCAGCCTTGGGAGCAGGTGAGGTCACCTGGGAAACGTGTAGAGTCAGAAGAGCATGGACGACAGATATCTGGTGAAGACCAATATTTAGGGGTGGTCAGAAATAGAAACCTGGAAGAGTGATATTTCTCAAACCAAGGGAGTTTTAAGGAGCAGGAGAGACCACACGGATGCCACAGAGAGAGAAAGTCACAGGAAACCTGAGCGAGAGCCTTTGGCTTTGGCAACTTGGAGGTCCCAGGTGACCGTAGCTAGCAAAAGCAGTTGTACAGTAGTGAGGCTGGAGGCCAGCCAGCAGCAGGGTGAGGAGCAGATGGAAGATGAGGGAAGTGACGCTAGCGATCACAGACTACCCTTAAGAAGCTGGGCTGTGAGGGGCGCCTGGGTGCCTCGGTCGGTTAAGCTTCTGACTCTTGGTTTCAGCTCAGGACGTATCCCGTGGTTCATGAGTTTCAGCCTCACATCGGGCCCTACACTGACAGTGCAGAGCCTGCTTGGGATTCTCTCTCTCCCTCTCTCTCTGCATCTCCCTAGTTCGTGCTCGCTTTCTCTCTCTCTCTCTCTCTCTCTCTCTCTCTCTCTCTCTCTCTCAAACTCAATAAAAATAAATTTAAAAAAAGAAGCTAGGCTGTGAGGCAAAAAGGGGTGAGAGTCTTAAAATTGGAAGATAAGTACACATGCTTACATACGCTTGGGGGAGAAAGCAATAGAGAAAGGGGAAAAACCAGAACTGTTGGGAAGCCTTGAGTGAGCACACGAAGGAATGTTAAGCAGCATGGCTAGCAATCCATCCTGCGGAAGAGGTCTCTTTCTCCTGAGAGAGCAAAGGATGGATGTAGGGTTTTTTTGTTTTGGTTTTTTGGTTTTTTGGTTTTTTGGTTTTTTTAACGTCTATTCAGTTTTTTGAGGGTGGGAGGGGGAGAGAGAGACACACACACACAGAATGCAAAGCAGGCTCCGTGCTCTGAGCTGTCAGCACAAAGCCCAATGCAGGGTTCAAACCCGCGAACCGTGAGATCGTGACCTGAGCCGAAGTTGGATGTTTAACCGACTGAGCCACCGAGGCGCCCCCAGATGGATGTGTTTTATTTTATTTTTAAAAAATGTTGTTAATGTTTGATTTATTTTTGAGAAAGAGGGACAGCGTGAGCAGGGGAGGGTCAGAGAGAGAGGGAGACACAGAATCTGAAGACAGACTCCAGACTCTGAGCTAGCTGTCAGCACAGAGCCTGACGCTGGGCTTGAACCCACAAGCTGTGAGATCATGACCTGAGCCGAAGTCGGACGCTGAACCGACTAAGCCACCCAGGCGCCCCATGGATGTAGTTTTAGATCCGTGTGGAGACAAGGGAGTTGGGAAGTTGGAGGATTTCCCATCTCCCAGCTTCAGTTTCTTCTGTGAAATGGGCAAGATCCTTGTGAAGAAAGTGGAGACGGGACGGGAGCTTGAGTAACAAATGTTGAACTACTGAAGGGCGGTCGTGAAAAACGAGAAACTAGCTACATGCCTGACAGTTGCAGAGAGGTTGAATGAGGACATAGCCCGTCAGTGGGAAAGCATGCAACTGTTAAAAAAAGAATGAGAAAAATCTATATGTACTAATATGGGAAGGTATTTTTGGGAAAAAAAAAATCAGACTGATAATAGGCAGCAATGTTTGATTTCATTTGTTTGGCGGTATACATCTGTGTGTGTATACTCACGGAAATGAGGTGGCAAAAGGCACTTGGAGCCATTAGCACCTCTAGGAGTGAGGTAAAGGCGGGGGGGGGGGGGTAGGGCTCATTCTTTTCATCCCAAACCCTTCTCCTCGTGTTTAAGTGTTTCTTTTTTGTTCTTTGGTTTCGTTTGTGTTTTTTAATGGTTCCTGAAGGAAATGGGTGCTGGAGCGACAGGATCCAAAAAAAGGGTTGCTGGGCGTTGAATGCCCACATGAAGTTAAAGACGTTGACTTAACATGGTACCAAGTCATTGTGTGATTTGTCTCCAAAGGTCCTTAGCAACACAGCTGTCAGGAAGGGTAAAGCAGTTTGGGGTGAAGACCCAGAGATAAGAGAGAAGTGGGCGGATTCCCTTTCAATCACGATTTCTCGATTGCTCTGCCCCCAAGCCCCGTCCTGGGCACTGTGCGGACAGTGCTGGAGATGGGCGAGTCCACGCAAGAGTGTGATAAGTGAAATGATGAATACGGTGTCCTGTAAAGATGAAGAGGACCTGTAACCCCAGCTCTGGAATGATGGGAGGCAGACCTTCCCGGAAATGACTGGTAGGAGTTAGCCACGCAAAGAAGGCGTTGGGGATGGGGCACGGGCGTTGTTCGAGGCGGAGAGAATGGCGTGTGCAAACAGCATGTGGCTAGAAATGGGGATGGTCAGAGCACGGTGCACATGCAAGGGGCTGGCAAGAGCTGACGCTAGACTCAGCGGAGTCCAGATCACGGAGAGCTTTATATGTTTTGCCAAGGAATTTAGACTTCATCCTAAAGCTGGTAGGGATCTGTTGAAGGACTCAGATCGCTTTAGAAGCACTTCCGGGTATGGATTGTAGGAGGACAGAAACAAGGAAAACACTTGTGGTGGTCATTTCGGCAAGTTCTGAGTCAGTCAGTTGTAAGGCGAGGACAGGAAGACAGTGGGCAGAGGTTGCGAGAATGTAGGAGGTAGTGTCTACAAGCGACAGATTAAATGTGGGGGATATTTCAGTCAATTGGTCAGTAAGTCTTGGTTGAGCCTAGTTCGTGGGTGCCAGGCATTATTCTAGGTGCTCTGAATACAGCAGTGAATCAAACATAACCCCTTCCCTCAAAGAGCATAGAATTTAGCGAAGACAGACGATAAACAAGTAAATAAGGGTGAGAAGTACTATGAAGGAAAAGTGAGGTGAGAGGATATGGGGTGAGGGTGCTAATTTAATGGGCAAGGCAGACCTTGCTGGGTTGCTATCATTGGCATGTAGATACGCATGTATTACTTTAATGAAGTTAAAAAATAGAGTTTTAATATATATTTTTAAATAAAGATAAATATTTATAATATAAATATATGTATTTTTTATTTTTTTAATGTTTTTATTTATTTCTGAGAGAGAGAGAGAGAGAGGCAGCGTGAGCAGGGGAGGGTCATGAGAGAGAGGGAGACACAGAATCGGAAGCAGGCTCCAGGCTCTGAGCTAGCTGTCAGCACAGAGCCTGACGCGGGGCTCGAACCCACGAACTGTGAGATCATGACCTGAGCCGAAGTCGGACGCTTAGCCAACTGAGCCACCAAGGCGCCCCTATGTTTTAAATCTGAGAAGGTCAGCAACAAAAGATGCTCTAAAAGACCGGTCAGAGAAATAAAACATTACAAAAAGTTGGGGGAGGGTGCCTGGGTGGCTCAGACGGTTGAGCAACAGACTTGGCTCAGGTCATGGTCTCACAGTTCATGAGTTTGAACCCCGTATCTGGCTCTCCGCTGTCCGCACGGAACCTGCTTTGGATCCTCTGTCTCCTTCTCTCTTTGTCCCTCCCCTGTTCACCCTCTCTCTCAAAAATAAATAAACCTATAAAAAAAAAAAAAAAAAAAAGACTGGCCAGAGAAGTATGAAGAAAACAGGATTCTCTGTTTTATGGAAGCCAAAGGAGAATTTCAAAGGATAGAGCGGTCAGCAATGTCTACTACTTGCAGAAAGGTCAATCAGATAGGGACTGAAATTTGTCCTTTGGACTTCGCAGTTGGTGAGCCTAATGCAAACAGTGTCTTTGAAATGGTGGGTGCTGAAACCAGATGGCAAGCGGGTTGAAGAATGGAATGTGAGGTAGTAGACCCAGAGCTTGATTTCATTAAATAATAGCCATCATCCACTATTCCTGCCTTTGTGCACAGAGTCCTTCTTACCTGATCTCATTTAATCCTGAACCACCCGGGAGGTCAGCATTATTCTCATTTTACAAATGAGGAAACGTGTTCAGAGGTACAAAGAGTAGACAGATTAAGTACGTGGACTGGAGACGGACCCCCTTTAAATTAAGACCCAGCAGGATGGGTGTTGGATAATTCTAAGCAGTAGGAAGAGCACAAACCGTGCCTCTGGGCATTGGAGACCCTAACAGGGGGTTTTCTTTTCTTTTTTTTTTTTTTTTTTTTCTTTCACAGTTTATTGTCAAGTTGGCTTCCATGTAAAACCCAGTGCTCATCCCAACAAGTGCCCTCCTCCATGCTAGGAGTTTTCTCTATCCTAAAAGTAGTGAGAAACTTTTCGGTGGGAATGGAGTAGAGCTGGAAAAGGTAACCTCAGGTTTGTTTCCAAAACTTAGGTCCCTTATCGGTGTAAAAATAGCCAATTTGTTTCCTACTGGTAGTGTAAATTTCTTGTGCAGTTGCTGGGTGTTAGGTACCATGGTACAGTATTTGCCTAAATAATCGAACTTGTTTCCCCCCACCACCAACTTTGAAGGTAGTTAAGAAAACACTGGTTCCTAAGGACACCTGGGTAGCCTAGTGAGTTAAGCGTCCAACTTTTGATTTTGGGCTCAGGTCATGATCTTGAGGTTCATGAGTTCAAGCCCTGTGTCAGGCTCCACGCTTTTAGCGTGGAGCCTGCTTGGGATTCTCTCTTTCCCTCTCTTGGCCCGGCCCCTTCACTCTCAAACTTTAAAAACAAAACAAAACAAAAAAAATACTGGTTCCTAGGCACCAATTCAGCCCACTTGAGTCAGAATGTCTAGCAAAGAGGACCGGTGGTCTGTGTATTTTACAGGTGGCCCAAGTAATTCTAATCTGAGAGGTTTGGGAAAGTGATCCAGCAACATTCCCAAATTAATGTTAGCCTCAGTATCTGCTGTTCTTAAACTAGTGCACATCAAAAGTACCGGTAGGAGTCGCCTGTTGTAAATTCAAATTCCTGGGCTTGGAGAGTGCGTTGTTAATTACACACCCTGCAATAATAACCATAATTGTAATATGCCTTTAATATACCTGGAATACTTTAGTATACCTTAAAAGTAATAACAGTGATAATATTAATAATCTTTTGGTAACTCTTAAGTGCTTGAGAAGAAATCTGGAATCACAGTTTTTTAAAAAATGTGTTTAATGTTTTATTTATTTCTGAGAGAGAAGAGAGAGAGAGAGAGACAGTGTGAGCAGGGGAAGGTCAGAGAGAGAGGGAGACACGGAATCCGAAACAGGCTCCAGGCTCTGAGCTAGCTGTCAGCACAGAGCCCGACGCGGGGCTCGAACCCACGAACCGCGAGATCATGACCTGAGCTGAAGCCCGACACCCAACCTACTGAGCTACCCAGGCGCCCCTAGAATCACAGTTTTTAAATCATCAGGTAAGTAATGCAAATTTATCCTTTGCTCTTTGGTTCATAATTTATTGTTTTAATGTTTTTTAATTTTTTTCTTTCATAGTTTATTCTCAAGTTGGTTTCCATATAACACCCAGTGCTCATCCCAACAAGTGCCCTCCTCCAGGCCCATCACCCCCCTTTCCCTCTCCACCTCCCCCATGAGCCCTCAGTTTGTTCTCAGTATTCAAAAGTCTCTCATGGTTTGCCTCCCTCCCTCTCCCCAACTATTTTTTCCCCTTCTCCTCCCCCATGGTCCTCTGTTAAGTTTCTCCTGTTCCACTTATAAGTGAAAACATATGGTATCTGTCTTTCTCTGACTGACTTGTTTCACTCAGCATAACACCCTCGAGTTCCATCCACGTTACTACAAACGGCAAGATTTCATTCTTTCTCATTGCCATGTAGTATTCCATTGTATAGATAAACCACATTTCTTGATCTAGTCGTCAGTTGATGGCCACTTAGGCTCTTTCCATGTTTTGGCTATTGTGGAGAGGGCTGCTATGAACACTGGGGTCCATGTGCCCCTATGCATCAGCACTCCTGTATCCCTTGGGTAAATTCCTCGCGGTGCTATTGCTGGGTCATAGGGGAGTTCTAGTGTTAGTTTCCTGAGGAACCTCCACACTGTTTTCCAGAGGGGCTGCACCAGTTTCCATTCCCACCAACAGTGTAGGAGGGTGCCCGTTTCTCCACATCCTCGCCAGCATCTAGGGTCCTCTGATTTGCTCATTTTCGCCACTCTGACCGGCGTGAGGTGGTATCTCAGTGTGGTTTTGATGTGTATTTCCCTGATGAGGAGGGACGCTGAGCAACATTTCCTGTGTCTGTTGGCCATCTGGATGTCCTCTTTGGAGAAGGGTCTGTTCATGTCTTCTGTTCATTTCTTCACTGGGTTGTTTGTTTTTCGGGTGTGGAGTTTGGTGAGTTCCTTATAGGTTTTGGATACTAGCCCTTTATCTCATATGTCATTTGCAACAGTCTTTTCCTATCCTGTCGGTTGCTTATTAGTTTTATGGATTGTTTCCTTTGCCGTGCAGAAGCTTTTTATCTTGATGAGGTCCCAATAGTTCAGTTTTGCTCTTGATTCCATTGCCTTTGGGGATGTGTCAAGTAAGAAGTTGCTGCGGTGGAGGTCAAGGAGGTTGTTTCCTGCTTTCTCCTCTAGGGTGTTGATGGTCTCCTGTCTCACGTTCAGGTCCTTTATCCATTTTGAGTTTATTTTTGTGTATGGTGTGAGAAAGTGATCTAGTTTCATTCTTCTGCATGTTGTCCAGTTCTCCCAGCACCATCTGTTAAAGAGGCTGTCTTTTTTCCATTGGATACTCTTTCCCGCTTTGTCAAAGATTAGGTGGCCATACATTTATAGGTCCAATTCTGAGTTCTCTATTCTATTCCATTGGTCTGTGTGTCTGTTTTTGTGCCAATACCATATTGTCTTGATGATGACAGCTTTGTAGTAGAGGCTAAAGTCTGGGATGGTGATGCCTCCCGTTTTGGTTTTTTCTTCAATATTTCTTTGGCGATTCGGGTTCTTTTGTGGTTCCATACAAATTTTAGGAGAGTTTGTTCTAGCTTTGAGAAGAACGCTGGTGCAATTTTGATTGGGATTACATTGAATGTTTAGATTGCTTTGGATAGTATTGACATTTTAACAATATTTATTCTTCCGATCCATGAACATGGAATGTTTTTCCATTTCTTTGTGTCTTCTTCAATTTCCTTCATAAGTTTTCTATAGATTTCATCATACAGATCTCTTATATCCTTGGTTAGGTTTATTCCTAGGTATTCTATGGGTTTCTGTGTGTGTGTGTGTGTGTGTGTGTGTGTGTGTGCGTGCAATTGTGAATGGGATCAGTTTCTTGATTTCTCTTTCTGTTGCTTCATTATTGGTGTATAAAAATGCAACTGATTTCTGTATGTTGATTTTGTACCCTGAGACTCTGCTGAATTCATGGATCAGTTCTAGTAGGCTTCTGGTGGAGTCTGTCGGGTTTTCCACATAGAGTATCATGTCGGCTGCGAAAAGTGAAAGTCTGACTTCTTCTTTGCCCATTCTGGTGCCTTTGATTTCCTTTTGTTGTCTGATGGCTGATGCTAGGACTTCCAGCACTATGTGAAACAACAGTGGTGAGAGTGGACATCCCTGTCGTGTTCCTAATCTCAGGGGGAAAGCTCTCAGTTTTTCCCCATTGAGGATGATGTTAGCTGAGGGCTCCTCATAGATGGCTTTGATGATGTTTAAGTAGGTTCCTTCTATCCCGACTTTCTCGAGGGTCTTTATTAAGAAGGGAGGCTATATTTTGTCAAATGCTTTTTCTGCATCTATGGACAGGATCATATGGGTTTTTTTTTATCTTTTCTTTTGTTAATGTGATGTATCACATTGATTGATTGGTGAATATTGAACCAGCCCTGTAACCCAGGAATGAATCTCACTTGATCATGGTGGATAATTCTATTTATATGCTGTTGGAATCGATTTGCTAGTATCTTGTTGAGGGTTTTTGCATCTGTATTCATCAAGAATATTGGCTTGTAGTTCTTGTAGTTCTCTTTTTTCTCTGGGTCTCTGCCTGGCTTGGGAATCAAAGTGATGCTGGCTTCGTAGAATGAGTCAGGAAGTTTTCCTTGCATTCTATTTTTTGGAATAGCTTGAGAAGAATGGGTATTAACTCTGCTTTAAATGTCTGGTAGAATTCCTCAGGGAAGCCATCTGGCCCAGGGCTCTTATTTGTTGGGAGATTTTCGATAACTGATTCAATTTCTTCACTAGTTATGGGTCGGTTCGGATTTTCTGTCTCTTTCCATTTGAATTTTGGTAGTGTGTGTGTTAAACATGGAATTTGTTAAAATGGAATTTGTCCATTTCTTCTAGGTTGTCCAGTTTGTTGGCATATAATTTTTCATAGTATTCCCTGATATTTGCTTGTATTTCTCAGGGATTGGTTGTAATAAATCCATTTTTATTCATGATTTTGTCTATTCAGGTGTTCTTTTTTTTCTTTTTGAGAAGCCTGGCTAGGGGTTTATCAATTTTGTTTATTTTTTTCAATAATTGGTTCATTATTTAATAGTCAAAGTTTTTAAAAATACTAAATTACCTTTAGTATTATGTATCTTGCCAGTTATTTATGAGTGTCATGTACAAACTGTAGCAGTTTGTATTACATATAAATTAGAAATTATGCAAATTGGTTTAAAAGATGTAAGACTTTCAGGGCGCCTGGGTGACTCAGTCGGTTAAGCATCCGACTTCCTCTCAGGTCATGATCTCATAGTTGTGAGTTCGAGATCCTCATCGGGCTCTGTGCTGACAGCTCATAGCCTGGAGCCTGCTTCAGATTCTGTGTCTCCCCTTCTCTCTGTCCCTCCCTTGCTCGTGCTCTCTCTCTCTCTCTGTCTCTCAAAAATAAACAAACATATAAAAAAAATTTTAAAGATGTAAGACTTTGAAGATAATTTCTTTCGATTTTTACCTATATACACATATCTACATTTTGGGGACTTGGAATCGAGTCTTTTCAGTCAACTCCATCTTACAGCTTTCCAAATGTTTAAAATATCCATTCATCCTGATTTACAGTAAAATAAAAATGAACCCTTAAATCCTGTGTTTGTGACTCTCTCACTTATATAGTACAAATAAGACCTTCTATCAACCATACATTTGATTCAGTTATCTATAATCTATGTAAAAAATGGGTCAAATAACAGAGGAAGCAGAATTCAATTACATTTTAGGCAGCAGAAAGTAAGGAATATCAATGATCATGAAAGTATTCACTCTTCCTTTGTTTTCTCCTTCTTATGAAGTCAGGAATATTTTAAGGGGGGCAAAAGGCTATATTGGAAAACTGGGAGCAAATAGATGCTCAAAAGTAGAGAAATTGTTAAATACTTCAGAAGGAAAAAGAGCTGGCAGAGGAGAAATGGGGATTGCTGGGTGCCAGATCTATGTTGCTTCAGTTTTCCCCACTGTATATCAGAGGAGATTATATTAGCAGTAAGTGGATTAGATGCTGTGTATTTTATTTTATTTTTTATTTATTTATTTATTTTTTACAAATAGTTTATTGTCAAATTAGTTTCCACATAACACCCAGTGCTCATCCCCACAAGTGTCCTCCTCCATGTCCATCCTCCCCCCTCCCCCCCACATCCATCAGTCCTCAGTTTTTGTCAGCATTCAAGAGTCTCTCGTGGTTTGCCTCTCTCCCTTTCCCCCACCACTTCCGCCCTTCTTCTCCCCCTTGTTCCTCCGTCAAGTTCCTCCTAATCCTATACGTGCAAACATAGGATATTTGTCCTTCTCTGCCTGACTTATTTCGCTCTAGATGCTGTGTATTTTAGATGATGCACTTCCTAAATTTCTGTATCCTAAATTTGGACATTCTGCCTATCTTTTAAAATAATATCAGCGTAGGGGCGCCTGGGTGACTCAGTCGGTTGTCTGACTTCTGCTCAGGTCATCATCTTGCAATTTGTGGGTTTGAGCCCTGCGTCGGGCTCTGCACTGAAAGCTTGGAGCCTGGAGCCTGCTTTGGATTCTCCTTCTCCGTCTATCTTGCCCCTGCTCTGCTTGTGTTCTCTCACTTTCAAAACTAAATAAAATAATATCAGTATAGTACTGGGCATATATCATGGCCATGAGGGGAAGAGTTTAAGCTAGTCTTTTGCTGTTTTGGTTTCTTCCCCAATACACTGGGAGTTTAAGAGAGAACATTTTCATTAGAAACCCTGTGTGCCATATTCACAAGAGGGTTAGTAGTGGGTAAGTTCATCAGAGTTTAGGAGGAGGATTTTTGTTTAAGCCTCCCACGTGGTAGAGAGGCCTGCCCGCCTCGTCCCCAATCCCTGATTTAGACAATTTGATGAAGTTTCCCCAATATTGCAAAAATTCTTAGGCCTCAGTACTTAAATTCAAAACCAACTGATTCCTTATCAATAAGAAATACTCACTTTTACCTTTGGTCTACTTGATCAAGCAGCTTTCAAGCTATCAAATAGTGGTTAAAATCATGAATCTTAACCTGGTTGAGGGATATGCACAGTTTTGAAAATATAGTGAAAGCTGTGACTTCTTCCTTCAGGAAAAAACAAATATACCTAAGGTTCTGTGTATAATGTCAGATGTTTCTTGGACTCCTAGTTAAGAAACTAACTGAAAAGGGGTGTGGCCTGAGGTTTAAAGTAAATTTCTCTCCAAAGGTGTCTAAGTCTCAAACAATAGAGCATAATTTACATACTCCTAAATCTTTTTTTATTTATTTTTTATTTTTTTTAATGTTTTATTTATTTCTAGGAGAGAGAGAGAGAGAGCGTGAGCAGGGGAGGGTCAGAGAGAGAGGGAGTGACAGACTCTGAAACAGGCCCCAGGCTCTGAGATGGCAGTCAGCACAGAGCCCGACGCGGGGCCCGAACCCACAAACCGCGAGATCATGACCTAAGCGAAAGTCGGACGCTTAACCGACTAAGCCACCCAGGCGCCCCTACATACTCCTAAATCTTAAGAAAGAATCATAAGCAAGTTTCAGGCCAGATTTCCGTCTCACAAGAGAAAGGAGAGCTGGGGTAACATATTTTCATTCTCTTGAGGTAAGTTTACAAGTCATCCCCCTTCTATAACCTTCTACAGTGCCCTCTGTAACTCCAGATTCCAACAGAACATCTTTGTGGACCAGGGGGAAAAAAGTAACATTTCAACAAAAGCCCACATTTCAGATCCAAATATCTTGGAAACAGTGTATGTAGTGTGGTGGTTTGATATATAGGTTTAGGGGCACCTGAATGACTCAGTCAGTTAAGCGTCCTACTCTTGATTTCAGCTCAGGTCATGATCTTCCCGGTTCATGGGCTCGAGCCCCGCCTAGGGCTTTGTGCCGGCAGCTCGGAGCCTGCTTAGGATTCTGTCTTCTCCCCCTCTCTCTCTGTCCCTCCCCTGCCCACACTCTCTCTCAAAGTAAATAAATAAACCTAAAAACAATACATTATGAAATACAGGCTTAAATGTCACGGTGTGGCTTCCACAACTTACTACCATGTGACCTGGAGCAGCAGTCAGCAAAAGTTGAGTCATCTGTCAAGGCTGTAGTGACAATTCAGTGAGCGCGGTGCCTGGCACATAGTACACACTCATTAAATGCTAGCTGTGGTTACTATATATTCTGAATGAACGAGTTCAAACATTTACAATTTAATTTTTTAATTCACATCCCAGTTAATTAGCATATAGTGCAATAACGATTCCAGTGGTTCATCCCCTGTGTATAATACCTAGTGCTCATCCCAACAAGTGTACACCAATGTTAGTAATCCTAACTCCTTAAAGTGAAATATTACATTTCAAACACCAGTTAGTCTTCTTGTATTCCAGACTAAGTAGAAATCCTCAAGAAAGGATGGTTTGTCAGAATTACCTGAAAGAATTTTTCGAGCTCCCATTCTCCCATTGATCTTCGCCCCCACATCCAGATTTGCTTCCACTATCACCCTGAGTTGTATTGTGCCCTTGGCTGAAAATCAGTGCCTTTCTGAGCCACTGTTACAGATGAAAATGTGTAAAGGTAGAGGAAAGCTGAAAAGCTTCACAGCAACATACTTCATCTCCCATTCTGGCAGGGCCAGAAAATTGAAATTTTCCATTTACTTGACTCCCCTTTTATTTATTTATCTTAAACTTAAAAAAATTTTTAATGTTTATTTTTGAGAGACAGAGCATGAGCGGGGAAGGGTCAGAGAGAGAGGGAGACGCGGAATCCGAAGCAGGCTCCAGGCTCTGAGCTGTCAGCACAGAGCCCGACGCGGGGCTCGAACTCACGAACCATGAGATTATGACCTGAGCTGAAGACGGACACTTAACTGACTGAGCCACCCAGGTGCCCCTTGACTCCCCTTTATGCAAAATAAATTCTTGGGCGACTGGGTGGCTCAGTCGGTTAAGCATTCAACTTCGGCTCAGGTCATGATCTCATGGTTCGTGAGTTCGAGCCCCGCGTCGGGCTCTGTGCTGACAGCTCAGAGCCTGGAGCCTGCTTCGGATTCCGTGTCTCCCACTCTCTCTGACCCTCCCCTGCTCATGCTCTGTCTCTCTAAAATAAACATTAAAAAATTAAAATATAAACTCTTTATGGGGTGCCTGGGTGGCTCAGTGAAGCGTCGGACTTTTGATTTTTGGTCACGAGTCTCAAGATTCGTGAGTTAGAGCCCTGCAACAGGCTCTGAACTTACAGTGTGGAGCCTTCTTAGGATTCTGTCTCCCTCTCCCTCTCTCTCTGCTCCTCCCCCTCTCAAAAATAAATAAACGCTAAAAATAAAATAAAATGAACTCTATGACACAATCAAAATTAAAACACAGGCGTGCCTGGGTGGCCCAGTTGGTTAAGCATGTGACTCTGGATCTCAGCTCAGGTATTTATCTCAGGGTTGTGATTTCAAGCCCCACTTTGGGCTCCACACTGGGCATGGAGTCTACTTTAAAAAATTAAAACAAATATTTGAGGCTCTGGGCATTTCTAAGTACTATACTACAGCCAAACTGTTGTAAATATGAAAAAGTCATGAGAATTTGTTCACTGCTAACTTTTGTAACTGAAATTTCATTTTAGCTTTTCTCCAAGTTCCTTGATGTGTTTCCAGGACTCAAGTTTAGAATAAAAATTTGGGGTTTTAAGGGTTTCTCATTTTCTCTTCTTACGATTTCATTTTTTTAAACTATAGAATAAAATTGTAAGTTGTCGGATTTAACTCTCAGATAATCAAGTAAGTATGGTTTTTCCTAACTTTGAGCAATAAATATCAGACAAGACAGAATTTATTTACCAGAAAATGTAATATAATTCTGAAAAAGGTAGGATGAGATTTCCTTTTTTAAATGTTTTTTAAAAAATTATTTATTTTTGAGAGACAGAATGTGAACAGCGGAGGGGCAGAGAGAGACACAGAATCTGAAGCAGGCTGCAGGCTCTGAGCTGTCGGCACAGATCCCGACGCGGGGCTTGAACTCAGGAACCATGAGATCATGACCTGAGCCAAAGTTGAATGCTTAATTGACTGAGCCACCCAGGTGCCCCGGTAGGGTGCAATTTCTTATAATTAAACCAGAAGCGGTTCCCTTTAACTCCTTCCTAGCATGATGACTATTTATATCACTATTTAGAAGTAAGTCATTACATAGTAACACATCCATTTGATTAATACACGTTTTCTTTTTTTTTAGATTTTTAAAAATTTACATTTATTTAATTTTTTAAAATGTTTACTCAGAGTGTGTGAGTGGGGGAGGGGCAGAGAGGGAGGGAGAGACAGAATCCCAAGCAGATCCCGTGCTGTCAGCACAGAGCCTGACACAAGGCTCGATCTCAAAACCATGAGATCATGACCTGGGCTGAAATCAAGAGTCAGACGCTTAACCAACTAAGGCACCCCAGATTTTAGTTTTAAGTAATCTACACACCCAGTGTGGGGCTGGAACTCGTGACCTTGACATTAAGAGCCGCATGCTCTTCTGACTGAACAGCCAGGTGCCCCTGATTAATACACATCTTACATCCCAGTTTAGTCAATTGACTTCTAGTTCAAGAGCTCTTCATTTTATATGAAGTCTAGATTTTTTTTTCCATGCAAACCTCTAATTATTAACATCCAAGCACTTAAACTGCTTTTGATGTTGGTTGGAGCTGTGTGACAAGGACTGCCTGGAGCTTTCCCTAGATGTCAAGTCTTAAAGCCCCAAGACTGATAAGATAGTCTCTAAATATACAGATAAAAGAGGCTATGCTGCCCTGTCCCCTCTCCCTAGTACTCATTTCAAATAACTACATTTCCACGAACTCTTCTGTTCTCCAACATATGCTCTCCTTATGCATTTTGCCAGGAACATATTTCCTTGCCCAGTCTGTAATATCCTGTTTTAGAGCCTATAGATACTTTAGAGATACTTCTGCGCATGATTTACAAAACAATTAGACGAGATGACTTCTGACAGTGTTTTCAAAGTAAGATAATACGTCATAGTGCCAACGAACATGGCTTTGAAGTCAAACTCTTATGCTCAAACTGTGGCTCTTTTAAGTTTATTTATTTATTTTGGGGCGCCTGGGTGGCTTAGTCGGTTAAGCGTCCGACTTTCGTTTAGGTCATGATCTCGCGGTTTGTGGGTTCGAGCCCCGCGTCGGGCTCTGTGCTGACTGCCAGCCCAGAGCCTGGAGCCCGTTTCAGAGTCTGTGTCTCCCTCTCTCTCTGACCCTCCCCTGCTCACGCTGTCTCTCTCTCTCTCTCCTAGAAATAAATAATTAAAAAAATATTAAAAAAAAAAAAGTTTATTTATTTATTTTGAGAGAGAGCACGCGGGCAGGAGGGGTAGAGAAAGGGAGAGGGAGAGAATCCCAAGCAAGATCCACTCTGTCTGTGCAGAGCTTGACGTGGGACTTGGACTCACGAACTGTGAGATCATGACCTGAGCTTAACGACTGAGCCACCCACACACCCCTCAAACTCTGGCTCTTAAGGCAAGTCCCCTAGGGGGCGACTGGGTGGCTTAGTCGGTTGAGCGTCCGACTTTCGCTTAGGTCATGATCTCGCGGTTCGTGGGTTCGAGCCCCGCGTCGGGCTCTGACTGCCAGCTCAGAGCCTGGAGCCTGTTTCAGTCTGTGACTCCCTCTCTCTCTGACCCTCCCGTGCTCACACTGTCTCTCTCTCTCTCTCCTAGAAATAAATAAAACATAAAAAAAAAATTTTAAAAAAAAGGCAAGTCCCCTAGGACTTAGTTTCCTCATCTGTAAATGTGAGATCATCATAAAGATTAAATGAAATAACATTGTGAAGTGCCTAGAATAATGTCTGGCACAAAGTAAGCACTCAGTATGTATTAACTGTTCTTTCGCTATTTACTATTTTACTATTTAAATAATAATAATGTGTAGGAGAAGGGAGACGGACCTTCCCTTGTTCTGACCTCAAGCTGATCAGTTCCTAAATCACAACCTACCAGTGTTGAGGTTCAAGTAGAAAAGCAAGGCATGCTGGTATAACAGTGAAATCAAAGCTTACTGGGAGGTAGTATGTTTATTCAGGGACAACCAGTTGGCCACACAATGAGTTGACCACGGGATGTCATTCATCCCAGCCCCTGAAGATGCTTAGTCTCACCAAGAAGATGGTATGTCCAATCCTTAAATCAAACCAATATGTGAACACTTACTAAATTAATAATCAGCAGTGAGAAATTTAAGAAATCAGCAAGTACTCATATTTGCTTATCAGTACATTCTCTACTCAATAACAAGTCTACATGAGAAGAGATTGTAATCAGAATGTTGTTGAGTGAGGAGAAAATCAGAACCAAGACAATAAGTTGAATTTTACTTTTAACTTTTCACTCTGGAAAATTTTAAACATATTTAAAAGTAGAAAGAAGAGTATAATGAATCATCATGAGCCCTTCATCCGAATTTAATGATTATTAACATTTTTTTGAGTCTTTGTTCACTACCCTCCTCAGCGCTTCTTGGGAGGGCTGCTGTAGTAGTTTAAAAAAAATATTAGGGTGTCTGGGTGGCTCAGTCAGTTGAGCATCCGACCTCAGCTCAGGTCATGATCTCACAGTTCATGGGTTTGAGTCCTGCATCGGGCTCCATGCTGACAGCTTGGAGTCGGCTTTGGATTCTGTGTCTCTCTGTCTGCTCCACTCCCGCTCATGCTCTCTCAAAAAATAAGCAAACATTAAAAAAAGTTTTTTTTAACCCCAGACATCATATTTGCTAAGAAATTATTCAGGACATATCTTTTTTTTTTTTAATGTTTATTTATTTTTGGGAAACAGAGCATGAGCAGGAGAGGGGCAGAGAGAGTGGGAAAAACAGAATTCAAAGCAGGCTCCAGGCTCCAAGCTGTCACCACAGAGCCTGACGCAGGGCTTGAACTCACGAAACGCGAGATCAGGACCTGAGCTGAAGTCAAACGCTTACCAGGCTGAGCCACCCAGGTGCCCCTCAGTGTGTATCTCTTAAGGATAAAAACTTTATTTTTTTAAAGTTTATTTATTTATTTTGAGAGAGAGAGAGAGAGAGCACAAGCAGGAGAGGGGCAGAGAGAGGGAGACAGAATCCAAAGCATGCTCTGCGCTGTCCATGCAGAGCCTGATGCAGGGCTTGAACTCACAAACCATGAGATCGTGACCTGAGCCAAGATCATGAGTCAGACACGTAACCAACTGAGCCACACAGGCACCCCATATTAAGGATAAAAACTTTAAAAATTAACTATCTTCATCACACACTATAAATAGCAATAATCTCTAATACTATAGGTAGTATTGTCAATTGATGCTCAAATTTCCCGCATTGTCTCCAAAAATGTTTACATTTGGCTTGTTGAAATCAGGATTAAAACATTGCAGTTGGTTCATCTGCCTTTTTTTAAGTTTTTATTTTAATCACCTTGTGCTCATCACAAGTGCACTGCTTAATCCCCATCACCTTTTCACCCATTCTCCCCCTGCCCCCACTTCCCCTCTGGTAACCATCAGTTTGCTCTCTATAGTTAAGAGTCTGTTTCTTGGTTTTCTCTCTCTCTTCTCCCTCCCTTTGCTCATTTGTTTTCTTTCTTAAATTCAACATATGGGTGAAGTCCTATGGAATTTTTCCTTCTCTGACTGACTAATTTCACTTAGCATTTTACTCTGTAGCTCCATCCATGTCCTTGCAAGATATATATATACATGTCATCAGTGGACGGACATTTGGGCTGCTTCCATAACTTGGCTATTGTAGATAATGCTTCTATAAACACAGGGGTGCATGTATCCCTTTGAATTAGTGTTTTTGTATTATTTGGGTAAATACCTAGTAGTGCAATTGCTGGATCATAAGGTAGTTTTACATTTAATTTTTTGAGGAACCTCCATACAGTATTCCAGAGTGGCTGCACCAGTTTGCATTCCCACCAACAGTGTAAGAGCATTCCCCTTTCTCCACATCCTTGTCAACACCTGGATTTTTTTTTTAAACACCTGTTGTTTCTTGTGTTGTTGATTTTAGCTATTCTGACGGGCGTGAGGTGGTATCTCATTGTGGTTTTGATTTGTATTTCCCTGATGATGAGTGACGTTGAGCATTTTTTCATGTGTCAGTTGGCCATCTGGATGTCTTCTTTGGAGACATGTTTATTCATGCCTTCTGCCCGTTTTTAAATTGGATTGTTTATTTTTGGGGTGTTGAGTTTGATAATTTCTTTATAGATTTTGTGTACTAACCCTTTATCATATATTTTACTTGCAAACATCATCTCCCATTCTATAGGTTGCCTTTTAGTTTTCTTGATTGTTTCCTTTTCTGTGCAGAAGTTTTTATTTTGATGAAGCCCCAGTAGTTTATTTTTGCTTTTTTTCCACTTGCCTCACAGGACCTATCTAGAAAAAAAGATGTGGGGCACCTGGTGGCTCAGTCAGTTTTAAGTGTCCAACTTCAGCTCAGGTTATAATCTCACAGTTCGTGGGTTCCAGCCCTGCATCGGGCTCTGTGCCAACAGCTCAGAGCCTGGAGCCTGCTTCAGATTCTGTGTCTCCCTCTCTCTGCTCCTCCCCCGCTCATGCTTTGTCTCTCTCTGTCTCTCAGAAATAAATAAATGTTAAAAAAAAAAAAAAGATGCTATGGCCAATGTCAAGAGAAGTTACTGTCTGTGCTGTATTCTAGGATTTTTTAAAAATGTTTCTTTATTTATTTTTGAGAGAGAAAGATAGAAAGCGAGCAGGGGAGGGGCAGAGAAAAAGGGAGACAGAATCCCAAGCAGGATCCACGCTGTCAGCGCAGAGCTGATGTGGGGCTTGAACTCACAAACTGTGAGACCAAGATCTGAGCTAAAACCAAGAGTCGGATGCTTAACTGACTGAGCTACTCAGGTGCTCCTCTTCTAGGATTTTTTTTTTAATTTTTTTAAATGTTTTATTTATTTCTAGGAGCGAGAGAGAGAGACAGCGTGAGCAGGGGAGGGTCAGAGAGAGAGAGAGTCACAGACTGAAACATGCTCCAAGCTCTGAGCTGGCAGTCAGCACAGAGCCCGACGCGGGGCTCGAACCCACGAACCGCGAGATCATGACCTAAGCGAAAGTCGGACGCTTAACCGACTAAGCCACCCAGGTGCCCCATCCCCTTTATTATTATATAGTGTCCTTTGTTTCTTGTTATACTCTTTGTTTTATTTGTGTGGGGGTGTGGGAGGTATTTTAATTTAAGTCCAAGTTACTAACATATAGTGTAATAATGAGTTCAGAAATAGAATTTAGTGATTCATCACTTACATATAACACCCCGTGCTCATCCCAACAAATGCCCTCCTTAATGGCCAATCACCCCTTTAGCCCATACCCCCACCCAAAACCCCGTCAGCAACCTTCAGTTTGTTCTCTGTATTTAAGAGTCTCTCATGGTTTGCCTCCCTCTCTGTTTTTATCTTATTTTTCCTTCCCTTCTCATTTGTTCATCTGTTGAATTTCTCAGATTCCACATATGAGCGAGATCATATATCTTTCTCTGATTTTGCTTAGCATAATACCCTCTAGTGCCATTCACATTGTTGCAAATGGCAAGATTTCATTATATTTCATTGCCAAGTAATAGCCCATCGTGTGTGTGTGTGTGTGTGTGTGTGTGTACACCACCTCTTCTTTATCCATTTGCCTGTCAATGGATATTTGGGCTCTTTCCATAATTTGGCTGTTGTTGATAGCACATGCTATAAACATTGGGGTGCATGTGCCCTTTTGATTCAGCATTTTTGTATCCCTTGGATAAATGCCTAGTAATGCAATTGCTGAGTTATAGGGTAGTCCTATTTTCAATGTTTTGAGGAATCTCCATAGCATTTTCCAGAGTGGCTGCACCAGTTTGCATTCCCACCAGCAGTGCACCAGGGTTCCTCTTTCTCCACACCCTCGCCAACATCTGTTGTTGCCTGAGTTGTTAATTTTAGCCATTCTGACCAGTGTGAGATGGTAGCTCATCATGGTTTTGATTTGTATTTCCCTGATGATGAGTGATGTTGAGCATCTTTTCTTGTCTGTTAGCCATCTGGATGTCTTCTTTGAAAAAGTATCTTTTTATGTCTTTGGCCCATTTCCTCACTGGATTTTTTTTTTTGGGGGGGGGATGTTGATTTTGATCAGTGCTTTATAGCTTTTGGACAGTAACCCTTTATCTGATATGTCATTTGCAAATATCTTCTCCCATTCCGTCGGCTGCCTTTTAGTTTTGTTGATTGTTGCCTTCGCTTTGCAGAAGCTTTTTATCTTGATGAGGTCCCAAAAGTTCATTTTTGCTTTTGCTTCCCTTGCCTCTGGAGACGTATCATTTAAGATGTTGCTGCCAGCTAAGGTCAAGAGGTTGTTGCCTGTTTTCTCCTCTAGGATTTTGATGGCTTCCTGTCTTGCATTTAGGTCTTTCATCCCTTTTGAATTTATTTTTGTGTATGGTGTAAGAAAGTGGTCCAATTTCATTCTTCTGCATGTTGCTGTCCAATTTCCCCAGCACCACTTGCTGTCTTTTTTATATTGCAGCCTTTTTGCTGCTTTGTCAAAGATTAGTTTGTGGGTCCACTTCTGGGTTCTCTGTTCTGTTCCATTGATCTATGTGTCTGTTTTTGTGCCACTACCATACTGTCTTGATGATTACAGCTTTGTAATACAGCTTAAAGTCCGGGATTGTGATGCCTCCAGCTTTGGTTTTTTTTTTCAGGATTGCTTTGGCTGTTTGGGGTCTTTTGTGGGTCCATGCAAATTTTGGGATTGTTTGTTCTAGCTCTGTGAAGAATCCTGGTGTTATTTTGATAGGGATTGCATTGAATATGTAGATTGCTTTAGGTAGTTTCAATATTTTAACAATATTCTTCCAATTCATGAGCATAGAATGCCTTTCCATTTTTATTGTGCCTTCTTCAATTTCTCTCATAAGCTTTATGTAGTTTTCAGTGTATAGATTTTTCACCTCTTTGGTTAGGTTTATTCCTATCTTACGGTTTTTGGTGCAATTGTAAATGGGATCAATTCTTCAATTTCTCTTCTGCTGCTTCACTGTTGGTGTATAGAAATGCAACCTATTGCACTCTTTGTTTTGTCCAATGTAAGTACTGCTACTGTGGCTTACATTTGACATCCATTTGCATGGTAGATGTTTCTCCATCCCCTCAATTTCAATCTGCAGGTATATTTAGGTCTGAAGTGAGTCTCCTGTAGGCAGCATATACATGGGTCTTGGTTTCTTATTCATTCTGTCACCCTGTGTCTTTTGATTGGAGCATTTAGTGCATTACATTCAAAGTAATTATTGATAGATATGCATTTATTCCCATTTTATTACTTGTTTTGTGGTTGTTTCTGAAGATTTTCTCTGATTCTTTCTTGTATTTCCTTCGTGGTTTTCTGGTTTTCTTTAGTGATATATTTGGATTTCTTTTTCTTTATTCTTTGCATATCTATTAGTGGTTTTTGATATGTGACTACCATGAGGTTTGTATATACCATCTTCTGCATATAGCAGCCTATATTAAGTTTATGGTCATTTACATTTAAATCCATTGTTTTACACCTCTCCTCCCCAAGTTTTAGGTAGATGGTGTCCTACCTTACATCCTTTTATCTTGTCAGTTCCTTGACTGATTTTTTTACAGAAATATTAACTTTTACTGCTTTTGTGTTTCCAGTGCTTCATACTGTCATTTTTTGTCTCTCCTTTCCACTGAGAATCCCCTTTAATACTTCTTGCAGGGCTGGTTTAGAGGTCATGAACTCCTTTCATTTTTGTTTCTCTGGGAAACTCTTTATATTCTCCTTCTATTCTGAATGATAGCCTATCTGGGTAGAGTGTTCTTGGCTGCAGGTTTTTCCCATTCAGCATTTTGAATATATCATGCCACTCCCTTCTGGCTTGGAAACTTTTTGTGGAACAATCCATTGATAGCCTTATGGGCCTTCCCTTGTGTGTCACTGTATTCTTTTGTCTTGCTGCTTTTAATGTTTTTTCATCGCTGTGTTTTGTCATTTTATTTATTTTTTTAATATTTATTTATTTATTTTTGAGAGCGAGTGCGAGCGGGGGAGGGGCAGAGAGAGAGGGAGACAGAATCCCAAGGAGGCTCTGCACTAACAGTGTGGAAGCCAGTGGGAGGCTCCATCTCACAGACTGTGAGATCATGACCTGAGCTGAAATCAAGAGTCGAATGCTTAACGGACTGACCCACCCAGGCGCCCCTGTATTATGTCATTTTAATTACAGTACGTCTCTGTGTGCATCTGTTGATTTTGTTGGGGATTCTCTGTGCCTCCTGGATCTGGATATGTGTTTCCTTCCCCAGATTGGGGAAGGCTTCTGCTATTGTTTCTTCAAATAAATACTCTGCCCCCTTTTCTCTCTCTTCTTCTGGGACTCCTAGGATACAACTGTTATTACGTTTGATGGAGTCACTGATCCCTCTAGCTCTATTCTCGTTTTTCTGCTTTCTCTCTTTTTTTCAGTTTGATTGCTTTCCATTACTCGACTAGGTCACTAAGTCATTTCTCTGCTTCTTCCATCATCTGGTCGTCCCATCAGGTGTGTTTCTCATTTAATTTATTGAGCTCTTAATCTCTGCTATGTTATTCCTTATCTCTGTGTTACGGGTCTCACTGATGTCCACTCTTTTCTCAAGTCCAGGGAGTATCCTGATGATCATTGCTTTAAAGTCTCCATCACGCACGTTACTTATATCTGTTTTGCCTAGATCTCCAGCTATATAGTTTGTCTTCTTCCTTCATCTGGGACAAATTCCTCTGCTTTCTCGTTTTGTCTAAGTCTCTGTGCCTGAATCTCTATGTTAAGAAAGTCAGCTACATCTCTCGTTCTTGAGGGAAATGGCTTTATTAAGCGGGGGTCCTGCAGCGCCCTGCAGTGTAGTGTTCCCGCCTTCCCAGGGCCTGGCACTTCTGGTAGCGTCTCCAGCGCGTGCTGCGTGCGCTCTGCCTGTGTGTCCTGTCTGCTTTATCCTTCAGGCCAGTCATCTGCAGAGGCTCTCTTGTGTATAGCTGGCAGTGTTTGGTCCCTGACCTTACTTAATGTGGTGAGTTTTGGCTAGGTGTGCTCTCATCTGCTTGTGAGATGAGACTTGTTGCCACTGCCGCCAGAGCCGAAGTCCCACACACTGCCAGGGTTGGAAATACAGTGTGGGCAGGGTTTGAAGCCAGTCTTCAGCAGGGGTGGGGGGGCCTGCCGTCCTGGGACGGAGTCAAGTGTGCCTTGGAGGTGCCGTTCTTCTGGAGCGGGGGGACTTTGGAGTAAGAGAGGACTAGGTAGTGAGTGTGGGTGCTATGCTGGTTCCCACAGGTGGCCCAGTGCTGATGCCGAGCGGCAGGGGAGGGAAGTCGCGCCTGTCCTTTCCTCTGTTCCTGGAGGGGTCTCTCCATGAATGCTGCGGTCTGTCTGGGAGGCGCTCCAAGATGAACAAATAACCTCCCCACTGTGTGCCCCCGGGGCTCTTCAGATTGCTGTTTCCACACTAGGTCTTCGCCTGCCTTTTCTCCGAGGGCAGCCCCACCCTCTGAGCTCTCCCAGGGCCGAGCACACTGACCTTTAAAACTCCAGGCTTTAAGCCCTGCTGCTTGCAAGAACTCACAAAATTCAGGCTTTCTCACTCTCCGAGCCAGTTGCTATGGGGATCCTTTACCCCCTGCACTCTCTGGTGTGCCAGTCTGTCTCTTGCCCTTCTATGCGGCCACGGTTCCTTCCGCACCACGGCAACCAGGGTCCGGTCCGTTTCCCTCCCAAACCATGTCTCCGTACTTCGTACCTTCTTCAATGCGGCCTCTTTCCCACCTATAGTTGTGGGGTTTGTTCTTTCAGTCTTCAGATTGATTTCGGGGTATTTAGGATGATCTAATAGGTATTTAGTTGGATTCATGGGATGAGGTGAGCCTAGGGTCCTCCTACTCCACCACCATCTTAAAGTCTCTGGTTCATCTGTCTTTTAATTCTTTTCTAATATTTAAAAAAAACTTTTAAAATGTTTATCTGTTTTTGAGAGAGACAGAGCACTAACGGGAGAAGGCAGAGAGAGAGGGAGACACAGAATCCGAAGCAGGCTCCAGGCTCTGAGCTGTCCGCACAACGCCTGACGTGGGGCTTGAACTCACGAGCCTCGAGACAGATCATGGCATGAGCTGAAGTCAGCCGCTTAACCAACTGAGCCACCCAGGCGCCCCTAAAACCCATGTTTTTAAACACTTTTAAACACTGCTTTAAAGAAAATGTTACGATGAAGATGTGATAAACAAGCACTGACACACTGTGTGTGGGAGTAGAAGTTGGGACAACTTTGCCGAAAGCTATTTGATATTGTGCCTCAGGAGTGTTAAGAATTTTCATACCTTTTCATTTAGTAACTCCATTGCTAAAAAGTTTTCCCAAGGAAATATTCAGAGATGAACATGAATGTTAACGTAAAATACGCTCATCAAAGCATATTTTTAATATTAAGAAATTGGAAGCAACGAGTGTTCAACGACAAGGAATTAAATTCAAGTACAGCCACAAAATGGACATGGGACGTAGGAAATTGTTTATGATACAATATCAAGTAAGATAAACAATATACAACATTAAGTATGACCATGTATTTTGCTTGAAAAAAGCATTAAAAAAAGTCTGGAAGGAAATACAAGAAAATTATAACAATGGTTATATCTGTACAGTGGGGTAAAGAATGGTTTTCATTTTTTTTTTTTTAATCTCTATAAAGAATTTTCTATACGGGTGCCCGGGTGGTTCAGTCAGTTAAGCACCTGACTTCAGCTCAGGTCATCTCACAGTTCCTGGGTTTGAGCCCTGCCATCAGGCTCTACTGACAGTGCAAAGCCTGCTTGGGATTCTCTCTCTCCCTCTCCCTCTCTGCCCCTCCCCTGCTCTCTCTCTCTCTAAATAAATAAATAAATAAACTTAAAAAAAGAATTTTATATAACAATTTTCTATATTACTTTCAGTGTAAACATATTGAAAATAAATTTTTGTTTAAAAAGGTCACCTATAGGGGCGCCTGGGTGGCTTAGTCGGTTAAGCGTCCGACTTTCGCTTAGGTCATGATCTCGCGGTTCGTGGGTTTGAGCCCCGCGCCGGGCTCTGTGCTGACTGCCAGCTCAGAGCCTGGAGCCTGTTTCAGTCTGTGACTCCCTCTCTCTCTGACCCTCCCCTGCTTACCCTGTCTCTCTCTCTCTCTCTCTCTCTCTCTCTCTCCTAGAAATGAATAAAAAATATTTTAAAAAAATAAAAATAAAAAAATAAAAAGGTCACCTATAATCCCACTACTCTAACGCAATAATTGTTTTCATTTTTGCATATCACCTCCCAATCTTCGTTCTGACAATTGTGTAATTTTACCTGAGAGTGGTCATGGTGTACAAAGTACGATTTTTAAAACTTTTATAATTTGCCAGGATTATTTTAAGTAAGCTGTACAACCTTAACTTGAACTTACAACCCCAAGATTGAGAATCACATGCTCTACCAACTGAGCCAGCCAGGTGCCCCTGCTTTTTTAAACTTTTAAAAATTATTATTGTGCTGGGGAGCCTGGGTGGCTCAGTCGGTTAAGCGACCAACTTTGGCTCTTGTCTTGATCTCGTGGCTTGTGAGTTTGAGGCCCGAGTCAGGCTCTGTACTGACAGCTCAGAGCCTGGAGTCTGTTTCAGACTCTGCGTCTCCCTCTCTCTCTGTTCCTTGCCCACTCGTGTTCTGTCTCTCTCTCTCTCTCTCAAAAATAAGCATTAAAAATTTTTAAAATTATTATTATACAAGTAGTATTACTCATTGTAGAAAATTAAAGAGTAGACCTAAGCAAAAAGTAGACATAAACCTGTAGTCCCATAAACACCAGGGAAAATCAGTGTTAACTTATTTTGTTATACAGCTCATTTCCGGGCTTTTTCTTACACACTTGTGTATATACAGTATATATCAAAATTAGACCATCCTTGGACATACCACTTTTTATTAGGCCTTCTAAACATTATATTACAAATCCTTTTTCATGTTTATACATACTTTATGAAATGGTCACTTTAAAATTTTTTTTCAAGGTTTATTTTTGAGAGAGAGAGACAGAGACAGAGCACGAGTGGGGCGGGGCAAAGAGAGAGAGGAGACACAGAATCTGAAACAGGCTGCAGGCTCCGAGCTGTCAGCACAGAGCCCTACATGGGGCTCGAACTCTCAGACCATGAAATCATGACCTGAGTCGAAGTTAGACACTCAACCGACTGAGACACCCAGGTGCCCCTGAAATGGGCACTTTTAATAGCTGAATAATAGTTTAGTGAATCAATGGATCCTTACTTAACCATTCCTACTGTTGTATTATTTGTTTCCAAGGTTTCTCAATTTTAGATAATACAACAATTAATACGTCATGTTTCTTGCTTTTACTTCTATTGAATTATTTTTCTATCATCAGTTTCTGAGTGTGGAATTATCAGGCTAATAGTCAAAAACACTTCTTTATTTATTTATTTTTTTTACAAATAGTTTATCGTCAAATTAGTTTCCACATAACACCCAGTGCTCATCCCCACAAGTGTCCTCCTCCGTGCCCATCCCCCCTCCCCCCCACATCCATCAGTCCTCAGTTTTTGTCAGCATTCAAGAGTCTCTCATGGTTTGCCTCTCTCCCTTTCCCCCACCATTTCCGCCCTTCTTCTCCCCTTGTTCCTCCGTCAAGTTCCTCCTAATCCTCCTATACGTGCAAACATATGATATTTGTTCTTCTCTGCCTGACTTACTTTACTCAGCATAACACCCTCAAGGTCCATCCATGTGGTTCCACATGGCCAGATTTCATTGTTTCTCATTGCCATGTAGTAGTCCATGGTATAGATAAACCACATCTTCTTGATCCATTCATCTGTTGATGGACACTTAGGCTCTTTCCATGTTTTAGCTATTGTGGAGAGTGCTGCTATGAACATTGGGGTACACGTGCTCCTATGC
>NW_024081080.1:68337-140837 GCF_003009895.1 Hyaena hyaena | reverse complement strand
TCTAAGAGTATACATGTATACACTCTTTGGTATTTGTGACACATTTTCTAAGAGTGTTTAATCTAAAAACGTAGTGATTAGAAGGTGTGGAGGGGCGCCTGGCTAGCTCGGTTGGTGGAGCATGTGACTCTTGGTCTTGGGGTCGTGAGTTCAACCACCACGTTGGGTGTGGAGATTACTTAAAAATAAAATAATTTTTTTTTTTAGAGAGAGCGAGAGAGTGATAGCACGTGAGTGAGAGAAGGGCAGAGATAAAGAATCCTAAGCAGGATCCACGCTCACCACAGAGCCCAATGCAGAGCTCCATCCCACAATCCTTGGGATTCATGACCTGAGCTGAAATCAAGAGTCAGCCGCTCAACAGACTGAGCCATCCAGGCACTCCCCAAAATACAATCTTTTTTAACAAAAAAAAAAAAAAAGAAGAAGGTCTGTGTATCTGCGGGAAGATCCTTCCATGTAGAGAGAACAAGGGCGCGGAGACAGTAGAGGTGCTTGGTGTGTTAGATGAATAGGAAGGAGGCCACCGTAGCTGGTGCAGCATAAACAAAGGGAGAGTGGTAGGAGATGATGTCACAGAGGTTTTCAGAGGCCAGATTGTGTCATTCCTTGTGGCATAGGAAGCCACTAGAAGGTTTTAAGCATGGAGTGACATAATTTTATGTTTTAAAAAAGATCACTTGGGCTTTGTGGTAAATGCTAGGGGGCAATGGTTTTGTGAAATGTTACCATTTAGAGAAACTAGGAAAGGGTATCTATTATTTCTTACAATTATCTCAATGAAATTTTCCATTAGAAAAGAATGAGGGATGCATGTGGGTATGGAAAGAGAGAGAGAGAGAGAGAGAGAGAGAGAGACGAACAAACAAACAGAAAAGCAGAAACAGACCATAGATATGGAGAATGAACTGGTGGTTGCCAGAGGGGAAGGAAGTGGGGGGATGGGCAAAAGGGGTGACAGGGAGTAGAAGGTACAAGCTTCCAGTTAAGGAATGAATAAGTCATGGGGATGAAAGGTACCGCACAGGGAATATAGTCAATGGTATCTTAATGGCTCCCTATGGTGCCACATGTTAGCTACACTTGTGGTGAGCACAGTGTAACATAGAGCTGTAAAATCACTATGTGGCATACCTGAAACTAATGTAACATTGTGCCAACTGTAAATCCATAAATCAAAAACAAAAGGGTGGCACATGGAGACATAGAACAAAAATCAGAAGGAACAAGGCACTTTCGAATTTTAAAAAAATTGCAGAATAATACCTCTCGTATGACTTACACATTCCTATTACAGTCTGTTCTCTGTGTTTATGGGTCTCTTTCTGTTTTTTCATTTGTTTGCAAAACTGTAGCATAATATAACCAGGATATTGGTATTGATATGATCCACCAATCTTTATTCAGATTTCTCCAGTTTGTCTCATTTTTTTAAGCTTATTTATTTTGAGAGAGACAGCAAGCAGGGAAGGGGCAGACAGAGAGAGAGGAGAGAGAGAATCCCAAAGAGGCCCCACACTGGCAGCACAGAGCCTGATGCAGGGCTTGAACTCACGGTGAGATCATGACCTGACCAAAAACCAAGAGTTGGACGCTTAACAGACTGGGCCACCCATGCCTCCCCGTGTTGTTTTTCTAGTCTCTATTTTGTTTATCTCTTCTCTAATCTTTATTTATTTACTCCCTTCTGGTAGCTTTGGATTTCATTTGCTCCTCTTCACAATGCAGTTTTCTCATTTATTTTGTGCTTGGAGTGGAGTTCATTGGGATTCTTAGATTTGTAAGTTTATAGTTTTCATGAAATTTGGAAACTTTTCACCCATTGTTTTATCGCATATTTTTTCTGTCACCTTTTTCCTTCAGGGACTCCAATTACATGTATAGAAGGCTGCTTGGAGTTGCCCCACAGCTCACTGATGCTCTGTTCATTTTTCCAGTCTTTTTTTTTTTTCTGAGATTCACACCCAGTTTCTATTATTATGCCTTCAAGTTCACAAGTATTTTTCTTTTGCAGTATCTATTTTTTTAAAACTTTTTTAATGTCTATTTTATTTTTGAGAGAGAGAGAGAGCGCGAGCAGGGGAGGAGCAGAGAGAGAGAGGGAGACACACAATCCGAAGCAGGCTCCAAGCTCCAAGCTGTCATCACAGAGACTGACACAGGGTTCAAACCCACAAACTGGGAGATCATGAACTGAGCTGAATTCAGACACTCAACCGACTCAGCCACCCAGGAGCCCCAGTGTTGCTCTTCTTTTTCAAGACTGCTTTGGCTATTCAGGGTATTTTGTGATTCTATACAAATATTAGAATTTTTCTAGTTTTGTGAAAAAATTCAGGTAGTATTTTGATAGGGATTGCATTACATGTGTAGATTACTTTGGGGAGCACAGGCATGTTAACAATATTTGTTCTTCCAGTTCGTGGGCATGGAATATCTTTCCATTTGTCTGTGTCCTCTCCAATGCCTTTCCTCAGAGTTTCTAGTTTTCAGAGCAGACGTTCTTTCAACCCCTTTGGTTAAGTTTATTCCTAGGTATCTTATTATTTTTGGTGCGATTGTAAATGGGATTGATTCCTTAATTTCTCTTTCTGCTGCTTTATTACTGGTGTATAGAAATGCAATCGATTTCTGTACATTGATTTTGTACCCTGTGACTTTATTGAATGCATTTACCAGTTCTGGCCGTTTTTTGGTAGAGTCTTTGGGCTTTTCTTTTTTTTTTTTCTTTTAAAGAAAATTTTGTAATATTTATTATTTTTGAGAGAGAGAGACAGGCCGTGAGTAGGGGAGGGGCAGAGATGCAGGGAGACACAGATTCCAAAGCAGGCTTCAGGCTCTGAGCTGTCAGCACAGAGCCTGACGCAGGGCTTGAACTCACGGACCCCGAGATCATGACCTGAGCCGAAGTCGGATGCTTAACCGACTGAGCCGCCCAGGCGCCCCAACAATTTCTGTTCCTTTAATGTTCACGGCATCTGGCTTTAAAACTCTATGCAACCTTAAAACTACCATCCCAGGAGCGAGGACAGGAAGATGGGAGTAGAGTAGAAGGACCCCAAGTTCCCTCCCCCCCATGAATACAGCTGATAACTGTGAAATCATCCTACATACCGCAGAAATTGGCCTGAAGACCGGCAGAACAAACTCCACAACTAAAGGTAGAGAAAAGGCCACATCGAAGAAGGTAGGAAGTGTGGAGACGTGGCTTGGGAGAGAAACGGATCCCGGTCATTGCAGCGAGGAGGGAATGGGATCACGGAGAAGGGCAACAGACAGACGAGTGCACAGGGGACAGCAGGAGAAAACAAATCCCTGTAGCAATTGCCTTGAAAAGTGAGAGGGACTAGGGGCCCCTGTGTGGCTCAGTCGTTTCAGTGTCTGACTCTTGATTGCAGCTCAGGTCATGATTGTAGGATTGTGGGATCAAGCCCTGTGTCAGGCTCCAAGCTGAGCATGGAGCCTGCTTCAGATTCTCTCTCCCTTTCCCTCTGCCCTTCTCATCAGACACTCCCCTGCTCATGCTCTGACTCTCTTTGCCACTCAAAAATAAACATTAAAAAAAGTTTTTTAAAGGAACAGAAATTGTTTATTCGTGACTGGTAGACTTCACAATGGGGGGCAAGGAGAAAGCTCATCCCCCCATCCCCATCTTTGGTCTTCAGAAGAAGAAGTCTTCTGAAGTCTCCTTCTGGAGAAGACTGTAAGAAAGCAGGAGCCTCAAGAGAGAGCCTCAGTTCAGCTAAGGCAAAGGATGGAAGGGAACGTATAGCTAAGAAAGCCAAGGTGTAGTGTGATTTTTTTTCTCATGAAACAGGGGCTCCAGAGGGCATAGTGGAAAAGGCTCTGAGAAAAGCGGACAGAGGGGAAAACTGGCTGGTGTGTATGTGGAGTAGACAGAGCATCTGGGGCTCTAATACATTACCTCCTTCCCCACCTTGTGAAAGTGGCAACACCTCCTCTACTCCCATTTTTTAATGCCATCCTTTTTAAAAAATGGTTTTAATGCTTATTTATTTTTGAAAGGGAGTACGCGAGAGAGAGTGGGGGAGGGGTAGGGAGAAGTGGGGGGACAGAGGATCTGAGGTGGACTCCATGCTGAGAGCAGAGAGCTGGACATGGGGCTCAAACTCTTGAACTGTGCGATCATGGCCGATGCTAAGCCGACCGAACCACCCGGGCGCCCCCTCTCTAATGCCATTCTTTTTTTTTTTTTTTTAATGTTTTATTTATTTCTAGGAGAGACAGAGAGAGAGAGGGACAGTGTGAGCAGGGGAGGGTCAGAGAGAGAGGGAGACACAGACTCTGAAATAGGCTCCAGGCTCTGAGCTGGCAGTCAGCACAGAGCCCGACGCGGGGCTCGAACCCACGAACCGCGAGATCATGACCTGAGCGAAAGTCGGACGCTTAACCGACTAAGCCACCCAGGCGCCCCTCTAATGCCATTCTTTTTTTTTTTTTTTTTTTAATTTATTATTTCTAGGAGAGAGAGAGACAGCGTGAGCAGGGGAGGGTCAGAGAGAGAGGGAGTCACAGACTGAAACAGGCTCCAGGCTCCGAGCTGGCAGTCAGCACAGAGCCCGATGCGGGGCTCGAACCCACGAACGTGAGATCATGACCTAAGCGAAAGTCGGACGCTTAACCGACTAAGCCACCCAGGTGCCCCTCTAATGCCATTCTTAATGTGCTTCGTCGCAACCAATTTTACTTTCATTTGACATGTTTCTAACTCTTCCTTTCCTTTCTGTTTAAAATCCATGACATCAGACTGGCGTGTCTCCTAGTAAATACTCTCTCTAGCCCTTATGAAATGTCCTCATTCTATAGCTAAAACCCTGCCATTTCAATATCTCATATCATGCCCCCAAAAGCCAAATTGATTTTTCCAACACTATCAAATAGCTATACATTCACCACTGCTCATATCCTCCCTGCTCTTCCAAAGCCCTTGCCTTCAGCTGGATGAAGAAATGGAAACGCTCCCTTATGGTCCCCAGGGTTTCGGCTTTTGCCCAGGCACCATTCAGTAGAAGTGCTGTTCAACCCTGTGTGAAGCACCAGAAGCAGATAGAGGTCAGAAAATTGGAGAAGTTCTATGACATACTCTGGATTCACAGTTTCAGAAAACAGAACCTCATCCCCTTTCCATGTCGCTTAATATACAGTACGTAAGGGCGCCTGGGTGGCTCAGTCGGTTGGGCGTCTGACTTGGACTCAGGTCATGATCTTGCAGTCGGTGAGTTCAAGCGCCGCGTCGGGAGCCTGGAGCCCGCTTCAGATTCTGTCTCCCTCTCTCTCTGCTCCTACCCCGCTTGCACTCTGTCTCTCTCTCAAAAATAAAATACAAACAAAAAAGATTTATATACAGTACGTAATTTTTGTATACACAATGTATGGTACAACATTAAAACCTACAAAAAAGATATGTGAAAAGAGTAAGTTGCCCTTCTCTTTCATTCCCCCCATGCACTTACCCTCACGAGAGGCAACCACGGGAATCGGTTTCTCCTGTATTCTTCCAAACATTCCTTCCATTTATCCACATGTATCTATACATTTAAAAAATCCCCCAGGGCGCCTGGGTGGCTCAGTAGGTTGAGCCTCTGACTTTTGATTTCGGCTCAGGTCATTCATGATCTCACAGTCTGTGAGACTGAGCCCCGTGTCGGGCTCTGCACTGACAGTGTGGAGCCTGTTTGAGATTTTCTCTCTCCTTCTCTCTCTGCTCCTCTCCCCCCTCTCAAAATATATAAATAAGCATTTGTTTAAAAAAAAAAAAAAAGCTTTAAGAAATCCCCACAAATTGTAGCATTATGCATCCACTATTTTGCACCTTGCTTCTTTTCACTTAAATAGTACATCCTGGAGTCCTTTCCAAGTCAGTCCATATAGAATTACTCATTGTTTCTGTGATTGCATAATATTACATAGCTAGTTGTACCATAGTTTACTTAACCAGTTTCCTACTGGTGGACTTTTGGGTTCCTTCCAACTTTTTGCTCTTGCAAACCATGTTTCAGCGACTATGTTTGTACATGTGCCATTTCATACATGTATTTAGAGAATATATATGTAGATATTTCTGTATCTATAGAATATTTATAGAATGTATATAGAACAAATATATAGACTACATATAGAATAAATAAACATAGAAAACATCCCTCAAAGTGGAATTTCTAGACCAGACTCTGGCGCTATCCCTTTTGATTGGTTGCGAAGAGGCTCTATTCAGTGATGTCTTGAACACCGTGGCAACAAGCCATCCACTTCCAGAGTCTCTGCTACTCCTGCCAAGGGCAGCTGTTTCCACTTCTTTTTGTTTCCACTTACAGAGTCCTCCCTCTTCTTCTGTGGAGTATGTGATAAAACATCTTGTCTAGCAGATATGTACAAATCCTTCATGTTGACACCTTCGTATCTGTGGTGTAAGGTGGCTGTTTCAATTTGTTTGTCTTTTCATATTCTTTTTTTAATACTTATTTTATTTTTGAGAGAGAGAGCACGCCAGAGTGTGGGGACAGAGGGAGGACAGAGAAAGAGGGAGACAGAGGATCCGAAGCAGGGTCTGCACTGACATCAGCAAGCCCGACACGGGGCTTGAACTCACAAATCATGAGATCATGACCTGAGCCAAAGTCAGACGCTCAACTGACTGAGCCACCCAGGTGTCCCCTTTTCATATTCTTCTACTTACCATTATAACCTTCATTATGGAAACCCTCTGCTGACCTCCTGGCATCTTCCTTCCCCTTTTTTCTTTTTTTTTCCCTATACTTTCTTCTCCCCCTCCTTCTTTTCTTTCTTATTCTCTTTCCCCTTAGACTTTTTTCTCCCTCCTCTCCCCTCTTCCTCCTTCTCCTTTGTGATGGTCTATTGATGTGTCAGTTTGGTTAGGCTATGGTCCCCAGGTATTGAATCAAACTAGTCTGGTGTTGCTGTGAAGGTATTTTGTAGATGCGATTAAAATCCATGACTAGTTGACTTTAATTTTTTTAATGTTTATTCATTTTTGAGAGAGAGAGAGACAGAGGTTAAGTGGGGGAGGGGCAGAGAGAGAGGGAGACACAGAATCCGAAGCAGGCTCCAGGCTCTGAGCTGTCAGCACAGAACCTGATGCAGGGCTCAAACTCACAAACTGTGAGATGATGGCCTGAGCTGAAGTTGGATGCTTAACCAACTGAGCTGCCCAGATGCCCCAACAGTAAATTTCTTAATATATATCTTCTACTTGTTCTGTTTCTCTGGTTGAACTCTGACTAATACATCTTTTGCAACATTTTCTCCATCCAGTCAGGGAAGTCTTCATTTCATGGACAAGCATAGAGAGGCACTCCCAAAAGGCATGCCATTTTTTTGTACCTCAAGGGGAAAGATCAACTTCAGCAAAAACAGAGAGCCATCATTGCCTCTGATGGGAAAGAAAACATTCTGCAGTTCCCAGGAAAGGTTTCCTAGCATCAGGAACAATATGCTAGAGATGTCTAGAGAAGCAACCTATTATTGGTTGGTTGATGCCAGAATGCTGTGCATAGAAAAGAAAGTAAAAATAAGCATTAAAATGAAGGTGGGGCAAACTATAAAATAAAGATCCATGATGAGGTGCCTGGGTGCCTCAGTTGGTTGAGCATCTGACTCTTGATTTTGGCTTAGGTCAGGGTCTCACAGTCATGGGATTAAGCTCCACATCAGAGCCTGCTTGCGAGTCTCTCTCTCCCTCCCTATGCCCCTTTCCCCCCAGCTCACATGCACACTCTCTCACTCTCTCTAAAATAAAATTTAAAAAAAGAACTGCGAAGGTCATCAAAAGCAAGGAAAGTCTGAGAAACCATTACAGAGCCCAAGGAGACATGATAACCCAATGTAATGTGGTGCCTGAGATGAGATTCGGGACCAAAACACGGAGACTAGGTAAAAACTATGGAAGTCTTAATAAACTCTAGGCTTTGGCTTATACTGATGTATCAATATTGGTTCATTAATTGTAACAAATATACCATAGAAATATAAGATGCTAATGATAGGGGACACTAGATGTTGGGTTCACAGGAACTCTGTACCATCATGTCAGTTTTTCTGCAAATATAAAACTTCTCAAGCAAATAAAATTTATCTATGGAGATAATAAAAAGATCAGTGGTTTCCAGAGGCTCAGGGAGAGACAGGAAGAGAGGTTGAATAACTAGAGCACAGGGGACTTGGGGGCAGTGGATGTATACCGTACGATACTGTAATCGTGGATAAATGTCATTACACATTTGTCAGGGCCCATGGCACGTGCAGTACAAAGAGTGAGCTCTAATGTAAACTGTAGCCAGTAGACTGTAAAATGCATCACTTTTGGTTCATTAATTTTAACAAATGTAACACACTATTGCAAGATGTTCCTAATTGGGAAAGCTGTGCATGTGTGAGTGGGAATGGGTAGAGGTGGAGACAGTAGGTTGGGTACATGGAACTCTATGTAATATATGCTCGATTATTCTGTAAATGTAAAACTGCATTAAAAGAACTAAGTCTGCTAAAGGAAACAGACACAGGACTTGAATAGACATTTCTCCAAAGAAGATATACAAATGGCAACAGATACTTGAAAGATATTCAACATCACTAGTCCTTAGGGAAATGTAAATCAAGCCCACGATGAGATACAACTTTATACCCACTAGAATGGCTATAATTTTTAAAATCATTTTTTAATGTTTATTTCTGAGAAAGAGGGCCTGAGTGGTGGGGGTGGGTAGAGAGAGAAGGAGACACAGAATCCGAAGCAAGCTCTAGGCTCTGAGCTGGCAGCACAGAGCCTGACGCAGGGCTCGAACCTGTGAGCTGCGAGATCATGATCTGAGCTGAAGCTGGGCGTCCAACTGACTGAGCCACCCAGGTACCCCGCTATAATTTTTTTTTCCTCTTTTTTTTTTCTTTTTTTTTTCCTAATAGTTTATTGTCAAATTAGTTTCCCTGCTATAATTTTTTTTAAAAAAGAAAAATAACAAGTGTTGGTGAGGATGTGGGGAAATTGGAACCCTTGTGTGTTGCTGGTGGGAATATAAAATGGTGCAGGCATGGTAAAGAAAACAGTTTGATGGTTCCTCAGAAAGTGAAAAAAAATGGATTTACTGTATGACCCAGCAATTCCACTCCTACATATATACCCAAAGGAATTGAAAACAGGTATTCAAACCAAAACTTGAACACACATGTTCATAGCAGCACTACTCACAATTGCCAAAAGTGGAATCAACCCAAATGTCCATCGATGGGTGAGTGGAATAAGATATAGTATACCCGGGGGCCTGGGTGAGCATCTGACTCCTGATTTTGGCTCAAGTCATGATCTCAGGGTCACGGGTACGAGCCCCGCATCGTGCTCTGTGCTGACAGCTCAGAGCCTGGAGCCTGATTCAGATTCTGTGTCTGCCCCTTCCCCACTCATTCTCTCTCTCTCTCTCTCTCAAAAATACACATTAAACATTTTTTTTTAAAGAGGGTAAATGGACAGGGGAATGGGTTATTTAGGTGATGGGGATTAAAGAGGGCACTTGTCATGTTGAGCACTGGGATATTATATGTAAGTGATGAATCACTAAATTCTACTCCTGAAACTATATGTTAACTAACTAGAATTTAAATAAATTAATTAAGTACTCTTAAAAAAAAAAAAGACCAGTGAACCCTTAAAATGCTATGCCTGAGCTAAATGGGGAAGACCCTGATTGGCTGCTTGCATAAACAAAATGTAAACTGTCAAAAAAAAAAAAAAAACAACCTCAAAACAATAAAGAAATAATTAAACAAAGCCAGCAATCCACAAAGTGCTAAGTATTTACAATAGAAGATCATAATGATCATCTACATCACAATAATTACTCAAATTGCAAGTCTACATTATGTCTTACTAAATTTTATTGTTTTTAATGTTTATTTATTTTTTTTGAGAGAGAGATCATGAGTAGAGAGGGGCAGGGACAGAGGGAGACATAGAATCCCAGGCAGGCTCTGCGCTGTCAGCACAAAGCCTGATGTGGGCCTGGAACTCATGAACTGTAAGATCATGACCTGAGCCGAAATCAAGAGTCAGACGCTTAACTGACTGAGCCACCCAGGCGCCCCTATGTCTTACTAAATTTTAAACTAAATTGAATACACAGACTGAAGAATACATTAAATTTAAAAAAAATGTTTTAAGTCTGTTGAGGAAACCCACAATTGTTGGAAAGTCTGGAGAACAAGGTTGAAACTAAACTTCCAGGAATAATACCCCAAACCATTGCACAAGTGGCCAGATGAGACAGGTGATCCCCCTCTCCACACACACCCCCCTTCCCGTGGCACAGGTAGGAATTTACCGCTGCTGCTGCATTCTGGAAGGTCAACCTTGAAAACACTGGAAATTTCCTGACAGCAAACAAAATGAAAGCTCCACATAGAGCCGGTTTCTTTCCGTTGCTCACTTCTGGATCCGGGTATCAGGCAGGTGTTCTTTTCTTTTCTTTTCTTTTCTTTTCTTTTCTTTTCTTTTCTTTTCTTTTCTTTTCTTTTCTTTTCTTTCTTTTCTTTCTTTTCTTTTCTTTTCTTTTCTCTTCTCTCTTCTCTTCTTTCCTTTCCTTTTCTTTTCTTTTTTTTCTTTTCTTTTCTTTTCTTTTTTTTAAAGAGAGATGGAGCTCAAGCAGGGGTTGGGAGAGAGAGAGAGGAAGACAGAATCTAAGGCAGGCTCTAGACTCCGACCTGTCAACACAAAGCCCGATGTGGGGCTCGAACCCATGAACCGTGATATCACGACCTGATCCAAAGTCCGACACTTCACCTACTGAGCCACTCAGGCACCCCTCAGGCAGGTGTTTCTGATGGGAGGAGCCTAAGTTCACAAACTGTGTGAGGCTGGTGGAAGAGTTCCAACTCTCATGAGAGAGGCAGAGCTCGGGGGGTGGAAATTCTTCCATCTATAGAAAGGCTGTTCAAATAATGAGGACAGTCACAAGTATGACATAGATGGTACTGCTATCAACTAATGTAGAGCATACAAGAGTTTCACGGTGGGGATGAGGAGTTTCCATTGTGAACATGTGGAATGTGAGGTGTCTGTAGAACACTCAGGTATAGACGTCTAGCAGCGGGTGAGATATTTGAAGGTCTTAGCATACAGGTAGCCGCTAAAATAAGACTGAGTAGGATGGTCCAGAGAGCCTGTAGAGTAAGACTGAAGAGAGGATCCTGGTGTGGGAAATAAAAGTTCCCTGGGTTTCTGAGTGCCCCATAAAAAGCCCTAGCCACCGGAGACACGGGGATGTATACAATATACAGATAGAAAATATTTGCCTTCAGGGGCACCTGGGTGGGTCATTCGGTTAAGTGTCCGACTTTGGCTCAGGTCATGATCTCATGGTTTGTGAGTTTGAGCCCCGTGTCCAGCTCAGAGCCTGGAGCCTGCTTCGGATTCTGTGTCTCCCTCTCTGTCTGCTCTCCCCTCCCCGCACCCGCTCTCTGTCTCAAAAATAAATAAACATTAAAAAAATTTTAATAGAAAATATTTGTTTTCACTTCTCCTAGACACATCTCACTTTTCACATGTCATGAGGATGATATCTTTAGCCATCTGTCTAGCTAACTGCTCTGAGCCAAATGGATAATAAAACTTCTCTTATCTCCCCAAGAGATTCGAATGGTTAAAGCCAGGATTAAGTCCCCAGCCGAAGCTCCCAAGGTGCCAGGAAGACAGGAGCAGTATTTCCCTAGGCATTAACACTTCAAAAAGGATGAAGCCTAGACCTTGGAGACATCTCTAGGCTGTAAAAAACGGGAGATAACAGGGCTTATCAGGCCCTTGGAAAGACATTAACATTGTAAAAGGTTAGTTTAAGACCTAGGATCCTTTACTTACCCCCTCTGAGGAGCCAATTTTTCTCTCTCCGAAGGGAGCTGGATGGCTTTCTCTCTCCCATATACTGTATAGGGTTTTTCTGCTGGTTTTAAATTTTACTTTAATTCCACAGCAGTTCACATACAGCCTTCTCTTCGTTTCCGGTGTACAATAGAGTGACTCAACAGTTCCACAGATTACTCAGTGCTCCTCAAGATAAGTGTACTCCTGGGGCACCTGGGTGGCTCAGTCAGCTAAGTGTCTGGCTCCTGACTTGGGCTCAGGTCAGTATCTCAGGGTCATGGGATTGAGCCCCGCATTGGGCTCCATGCTGGGTGTGAGCCTGCTTAAGAATCTCTCTCCCTCTCCCACTGGGTGCTCATTCTATCTAAAAAACAAAAACAAAAACACCAAAAAATAAATATTTTCCCTGATCCAGGCTCCTCATGATTCTTTAGCATTCATACTACAAGTACATTGGTGTGCATGTAGGGTAACATCTCAGACCTTTCACGGTTCTTAAAAAAATATTAGGGAGCATTAAATTTAAGTGGTCGAAGGAGGAAGAGATAAAAATAAATGAAAAAGAACCAGGAATGGTCAGCGAAGTAAAGGATAACCAGTACTGTGAATGAATTCAATGTTATGGAAACAAGAACAAGAACATTTCAGGCGGAGGCAATTAGCAACAGTGTCAAATGCACAGAGAAATGCAGTAACATGAAGACTGAAAAGTAGCTATTGGCTTTGACAGTCTGGGGGTCATTGATGAATTTTGCAAAAAGAAATTCCTCTTTTTATTAAATCTTTTTTTTTTAAATTTTTTTTAATGTTTTATTTATTTCTAGGAGAGAGAGAGAGAGCGTGAGCAGGGGAGGGCCAGAGAGAGAGGGAGTCACAGACTGAAACAGGCTCCAGGCTCTGAGCTGGTGGTCAGCACAGAGCCCGATGCGGGGCTCGAACCCACCAACCGCGAGATCATGACCTAAGCGAAAGTCGGACGCTTAACCGACTAAGCCACCCAGGCGCCCCTATTAAATCTTTTTTTAAAGGGTTTATTTATTTTGAGATAGAGTGTGAGTGGGGGAGGGACAGAGACAGACAGAGAGAGAGAGAGAGAGAGAGAGAATCCCGATCAGGCTCTGCACTGTCAGACAGAGCCTGATGGGGGGCTCGAACTCATGAACCGTGAGATCACGACCTGCGAAGAAGTTGGATGCTTAACCGACTGAGCCACCCATGTGCCCTACCAAAAGAAATTGCGATGGAAACATTTTTCAGCAGGTCGAGGCATGAATGGATTTGAGGAAGCAGAGACAGCAAATGTTAGACTACTGGTATTCAGAGAGGCTTAAGCTAAGAAAGTAAGGAGAGAAATTGGCACCCCATGAAGTTTCAGGTCAAGGGACCATTTTGTTCTGTTTCATTTTGTTTGGTCTGGCGTTTAATGAGAGACACCCACATATGTTTACGGCTGAGGACAAAGCAGCACCGATTGAAATCAGAGAAAGAAGGGGTAATTGATGGCAGAGGATTCTGAAGGAGACTGAGAAAAGATGACACATAGGGCACAGGGGGGTGGGTGGACCCAGAACGGGGAGACGGGGCGGAGATAAGGAGGATGTGAGCGTCGTGTTGCTTGTGTGAGATTCCACTGAGGCTGAAGACGATGGATTTATAGTCGCACTAATTTGCACGGTTTGGTGCATTTTCTCCAGCGGGGTGAAAACACGCAGGCAAGGGAGGCGGAGAAGGGTGGTTTTTACTACTGACCCAAGGTGAGAGGTTTGTGGGGCTGGTTTGACGGACAGGAACGCTAAGGGAATTGAGGGTGGTGGTGAGTGAGAGTGTACTTCAGATGATCAAGTGTGGAGTTAAAGGTTGAGAAGGGAAGGAAAAGAGGCCAGGAGGGGCTGACAGACTGGGAGAAAGTGGAGGGCTCTAGGGTCTGTATGAGGTGCAAAAGCGAGTGTCATGTGGGCACAGGCCTGATGGAGCAGGTACGGGAAGAGATTGGGGCCACGGTGGAATACTGGAGGGATAAATGTTAGAGGTGAGCAATTGTGGGCCACAATAGAATCCAGATGTGGTGCTTTGGGTAGGGGTGGCTGAAGTCACATGGGGAAGGTAATTGAGTCTAGGGAACAAGAAAGAAGTTGTTGGTTGTGTCATCCCCAGGGACAATGAGATCCCCCTAGTATGAGCACCAGGAATTAGGGTACAGAAGGAGATCACTGGTCAGAGTCCAATATCTTTACTTAAGGAGGGGAGAGTGAAATATATGTAAGAATTGTCCAGGGGCACCTGGGTGGCTGAGTCAGTTGAGTGTCCCACTTCGGCTCGGGTCATGATCTCATGGTTGGTTTGTGAGTTCGAGCCCCGCATCGGGCTTGCTGCTGTCAAGCATGGAGTTTGCTTCAGATGCTCTGTACCCAGCCCCTCTCTCTGAAAAATAAGCATAAAAAAGAAAAAAGAATTGCCTAGGCAGACTGGAATGGAGGGGATGGCCAATCTAGATAGACGGAAAAGGTGTGGTTGGAAGTGTGGGGCAGCCTGATGTTTTCAGGCAACTGAAGCCGGTATGAATGTGAGTCCAGGGAGATTGCAACAGACGGGGCTGGATTCGCAGGCAGAGCTGACATGATGGACAGTCCTTGAGGGGTTTTAAGCAGAGTATTGACTTAACTCGTTTATATTTTTGATCGTCTAAGGTGAAGCATGGAGGGGCACCTGGGTGGCTCCTTCAGTTAAGCATCTGACTTCGGCTCAGGTCATGATCTCATAGTTCCTGAGTTCGAGCCTTCCATCGAGCTCGGGATTCTCTTTCTCCTTCCCTCTCTGCCCCTCCCCACTTGTGCTCTCTCTCTCTCTCTCTCAAAATAAATACATAAACTTAAACAAATTAAGGTGAAGCATGGAAAATTAGAACCAGGTAGGGCTAGAGACCAGTTAGAGTGCTGCTGGAACTGTCTAGGGCAGCAGGGGAGTGGCACTGACCACGGAGGTGGAAGGTAAATCCCAGAGCTATTTTGATATCACACATGTATTCTTGCAGTTCTACAGCCTTCCATCTAATTTCAGTGTGTCATATGAAGCCTGGTAGCTTTATCCTTTCTGTTTGGGCTTTTATGGCCCAGATCTCCACCCCAGAAGCAGCTGTCAGGACCTATGAGAATGGGATTCTTTTTAATGTTTATTTATCTTTTAAAAGAGAGTGTGAGCGGGGAGGGGCAGAGAGAGAAAGAGAGAGAGAGAGAGAGAGAGAGAGGGAGACAGAGGCTCCACAAGGCGACGCGGGGCTCGAACTCACGAACTACAAACCACGAGATCATGACCTGAGCGGAAGTCAGATGCCTAACCGAATGAACCACCCAAGGGCCCCGAGAATGGGATTTTTTGTTAATGTCTCCACTTTGCCCATCATATAGGGCAAGGGATGCAATTATCAGCTGCCTTATTTTTGGTCTCAGCTACTTTATTTTTCTTTACTGGCTTTTGCTTCCCTCTACCAAATCCTTCAAGTAATCTGAGGCAAGAATTTGATATCTTGAACATTATGGGATTAGGCTATTTTACTCTTTTTAATTGCTCTATTGCCTTAATGTTCACATGTGGCAAAATGAATGGCTATATATGAAATTTAGGAAATGCTATATATGAAAACTGGACTCAGTATGTCTGACAGGCCCCAGTCAGCACTCCCTCGTTTTCTTCCATTTGTGATAGGCAGGATTCTATCATGGCCTCCAATCCTGGCCCCATGGTGAATGCACACCACCTCCCAGTTATTTAGTTGAAAACTAATCTAGGTGCTGCTGTGAAGGGATTGTGCACATGTAATTAAGATCCCAGACCAGCTAACTTCAAGAAATAGAGATTATCCTAAGTAAGCTGACCTAATCAGGCAAGTTTTTGAAAAGGATTGGGCTGGGGCAGAATGGGGGGGAGGTGGGGGACGCCTGGGTGGCTCAGTCAGTTAGGCGTCTGACTTTGGCTCAGGTCATGATCTCACGGTTTGTGGGTTTGAGGCTCATGTCAGGCTTTGTGCTGACAGCTCAGAGCCTGGAACCTGCTTTTTTTTTTTTTTTTTTTTTTTTTTTTTTTTTTCAAGTTGGTTTCCATATAACACCCAGTGAGAGAGAGAGAGAGAGAGAGAGAGAACACAAGTGGGGAAGGGGCAGAGAGAAAGAGAGACCCAGTATCTGAAGCAGGCTCTTGATCTCAGGGTTATGAGTTCCAGACACAATGGGTATAGAGATTAACTAAAAATAAAATCTTAGGGGCACCTGGGTGACTCAGTTGGTTAAGTATCCAACTTCGGCTCAGGTCATGATCTCACAGATCATGGGCTCGAGCCCCGTGTCGGGCTCTGTGCTGACAGCTAGCTCAGAGCCTGGAGCCTGCTTCAGATTCTGTGTCTCCCTCTGTCTCTGACCCTCCCCTGCTCACGCTGTCTTTCTCTCTCTCAGAAATAAAATTAAAACATTAAATTTTTTTTAATATTAAAAAAAAGGATTCTTCAGACAATATATCATTTAGTTTTGCTTGTCTTGAAGCTTGAGAAAAATAGAATTATTTTGTATGCCATCTTCTGTAAGCTGCCTTTTCACTTACGTGTTTTCCATTTGGGGAAGATAGCCTATATTATCTATCTGTTCCCTGTCAGTGGATATTTCCGATTGGGGTTCTTTTTTTTTTTTTTTTTTTTTTTTTATTTTTTATGTGCTGTCAGCACAGAGCCCGATGCGGGGCTCGAACCCAACGAACCGTGAGATCATGACCTGAGCCAAAGTCAGACGCTTAACCGACTGAGCCACCCAGGCGCCCCCCGATTGCGGTTCTTTACAGTTGTTTCTTTCTGTTCCACCCAGTTCAGCTCTAAACACCTTACTCACGCATGTTTCTGGTATAATTTATCTACCCTTATAGTATCACACAGGATAGTTTCACTGCTCTAAAAGGCCTCTGTGCTCCACCTATTATCCACCCCTCCCTTCCCCAGCCCTTGGGAACCACATATCTTTTTATTGACTCCATAGTTTTGCCTTTTTCAGAATGTCACACAGTGAGAATCACGTAGTACATAGCCTTTCCAGATTGGTTCCCCCCACTTGGTAATATGCATTTCGGATTCCTCCGTGTCTTTTCATGTCAGCTGCCATGTAAGGAGCCTTCTGAAAACTGAGTGGCAAGTGCAAGCGCTCCAGGTCACACTGGTTCCTGGTGACACTTGTGAACCCCAGGGACGAAGAGTTCCTAGCGTTTTCCATGGAGACAAACAGGTTACCATCCAAGGAATGAGAATGGAATTGGTATTGGGCTTTTTACTTTTTTATTTTTTGTTGGGCAGCACAGCACGCTTGAAGGAGATATATCTGCAGAGTTCTAAGAGAAAATGATGTTGTGTCCTGAATCCTACACTCGGTTAAACTATTTCTTGAAAGAGATCACAAAATAAAGGCATTAATTTGAAATCCACAAAAGGGGGGGGGTCACAGAAAGACAAATATGGTATAATTCCCGTGGTGTGAGGTATCTAAAGCAGTCAAATTCCTAGAAACAGAAACTAGAGTGGTGGTGACCAGGGGCTGGGGAAGGGGTGAAATGTGGAGTTGCTGTTCAATGAGCATAGGGTTTCAGTGTCGCAAGGTGAAAAAGATCTGGAGATCCATTGCACAACAATGTAAGTATGTTTACCACTACTGAACTGTACATTTGAAATGGTTATGATAGGGCACCTGACTGGCTCAGTAGGTTGAGTGTCTGACTTTGGCTCAGGTAATGACCTCATGGTTTGTGGGCTCCAGCCCATGTCGGGCTCTGTGCTCACAGCGCATAGTCTGGAGCCTGCTTCGGATTCTGTGTCTCCCCCTCTCTCTGCCCTTCCCCAGCTTGCTCTCTCTCTCTGTCTCTCAAAAATAAAAATTAAAAAAAAACATTAAAAAAAGAGAAATGGTTAACATGGTAAATTTTATATTATGTATTTTTTAAATCACAAGTTTTAAGAAGTGGGAGGGACTGGGCTCTTGGAGATTCAAAGTGTGAGAGGAATTTGTCACAAGGGAGACTTCTCCATTGCTGACTTTGAGGACGGAAGGAGCCACGTGGCAACAAATGTGGGCTGTCTCTAAGAGCTGAGAGTGGCTTCCAGCTGACTGCCATCAAGGACATGGGAACCCCAGTCCTATGACCATAAGGAACTAAATCATGCCACAATCACATGAGTTTACAAGAGGACCCTACACCTCAGACGCATTTGCAGTCTGGCCAATACCTTCATATCAGCCTGTGAGACCCTGAGCAGAGGACTCTGTCAACTTGTGCCTGGATTCCTGGTCCATGGAAATTGTGAGAAAATAAATGTAGGTGTCTGTGTATTGAATGAAATTTTTATTTATATGCTGTATCTAGAAGCAGATACGTAAATTCCTCCACAGTTTACTTCTGGAAATGTGCAAGTAATTGCTATTATAATTATTCACAAACCAAACCATGCATTATAATCAATGGACTTGGTTGGGATAATTCATTCTGTGGGGTTCTAAATACGTATGGTACATATCTGATTTGAGACATACAGAAAAAGTATAAACTACAGAAAGAAAATATTACTTTCATGACACTCCATCATGACTATAAAATTTCTCTAACCCAATATGTGTATTTATTACAAAATTCTATAAGAACTGACCATAATCTCTACATGTAGAGTCTGCAACACTTTTCAGGAATAGCAGCTACACATTTTGCTGTGTCACGATTGATTAATAAAAAGGATGTTAATAAAAAAAAACCTTTACAAGGTTAAAAAAGCTTTAAAAGAAACCAAATCTGTGATTACTGGTGTACTTTATTGTAGAAATGTAAACATCATTTATCAAACTGGCAATTTTTCTTATTATTCAACAAAATTATGTATTGCTGTTAGTATGAATTCACTTTCAAATTAAGAATTCACAGGGGCACCTGGGTGGCTTAGTCGTTTAAGCGTCTGACTTCAGCTCAGGGCATGATCTCACGGCTCGTCGGTTCGAGTCCCGCATCGGGCTCTGTGCTGACAGCCAGCTCAGAGCCTGGAGACTGTTGCGGATTCTGTGTCTCTCTCTCTCTCTCTGACCCTCCCTGCTCAGGCTGTCTGTCTCTCTCTCTCAAAAATAAATAAAACATTAAAAAAACCAAAACAACAAAAAAGAATTCAGATTTGATTAAAAGCCATTAAAATTTATATATATATATATATAAAATACATTTTTGAACCATTCATAAAGCAATAACTCTCATATACAATCTGAAATGTAGAGTAATTAAAATTGCCATTTCTGAAAGCATTTTAAGGAAAGTATTTAGACCTGTAGCATTAGATATTGTGCATAACTTATTTAAGATTCTGGTAACTTTTATTCTCTTCAATAATACTGGAGCAGAAATTATAATGCATACTTTATAGTTTATTTCATATATGCCAATGATTTAGCCTTTGGCACATGACTTTCTTTAAGAGCAAGATGGTTGCCAGTTTCCTTAAATGCTGCTTGGAGTCCTATGATCATTTCCCATGATATTTTGACCTTCTAAATTCTCAGATTATTGCACCAAGTAAAAAGAGAACAGTTTTTCTTAGACTGAGAGACAGAGACATAAATCTTCTAAATTCTTTCTGTAGCCTTCCTATTATTTGTAAAAATGCACAATAATTTCCAAATAAGCCTGACAATAGCTTGGGCCTTCATCATATTTTCTGGTGAAACATTAGACAAAAACCGATTTGATCCATTTATTATGGCGAAAGGACACATTTTTTGTTTCCTTTTCTCTTGTTTTGGCCTTGATCTCAGATTTTTAGAAGCACATATTTAAAAGTCAAGTATGGGTTTTTACATGTGTCATTTAAGTTACCATTCAGTAGAATAAAAAATATATACCAAAAGTACTTAGACCAAACTGGAGGGTGAAATTTTATCACCCTTTTTTCTCTTCCATTTTTAACTAGACTGTTTCAGTATCATATAAAGTTAACCTTTTGCATTATGTTGTGCTAGTTACATCAAATGGTTCTCTATATACAAAAGCAGAAAATATTGCAATGCCCCTTTCTTTCTGTTTATAAACTTAATGAATTTCTTGACAAGTACTTTCATTTTTTTAATTTATTTCTGAGAGAGAGAGAGAGAGAGTGAGCAGGGGAGTGTCAGAGAGAGAGGGAGACACAGAATCTGAAACAGGCTCCAGGCTCTGAGCTGTCAGCACAGAGCCCAATGCGGGGCTCGAACCCACGAACCATGAGATCATGACCTGAGCCAAAGTCGAACACTTAACCGACTGAGCCACGCAGGCGCCCCTCAAGTACTTTCATTTTTATCAGTACACTGTCACAACCTAATAATTTCAGCTAGCATTATAATGACATCTTTCTTAACAGTATTTTATATTTTACATATACAAAGGAACATAAAAAATTGGCTTCTGCCCACAACTATGTGGTGGTCAACTAATCTTCAACAAGGCAGGAAAGAATATCCAATGGAGATAATCTCTTCAACAAATGGTATGGGAAAAACTGGACAGCAACATGCAGAAAAATGAACATGACCCACTTTCTTACACGATACACAAAAATAAATTCAAAATGGATGAAAGACCTAAAGGTGAGACAGGAAACCCTCAAAATCCTAGAGGACAACACAGGCAGCAACTTCTTTGACCTCGGCCTGCTCAGTTTCTTACTAGACATGCCACAAAAGACAAGGGAAGCAAAAGCAGACATGAACTATTGGGACGTCGTCAAGATAAAAAGCTTCTCCACAGCAAAGGAATCAGCAAAACTAAAAGGCAATGGACCAAATGAGAGAAGGTATTTGCAAATGACATATCAGATAAAGGGTTAGTGTCCAAAACCTATAAAGAACTTATCAAACTCAACACCCAAAACAAACAACCCAGTTAAGAAATGGGGAGAAGACATGAATACTTTTCCAAAGAAGACATCCAGATGGCCGACAGACACATGAAGAGATGCTCAACATCACTCATCATCAGGGAAATACAAATCAAAACCACGATGAGATTTCACCGCACACCTGTCAGAATGGCTAAAATTAACAACACAAGAAACAACAGATGTTAGCGAGGATGCAGAGAAAGGGGAACCCTCTTACACTGTTAGTGGAAATGCAAACTGGGTGCAGCCATTCTGGAGAACAGTATGGGGGTTCCTCAAAAAAACTAAAAATAGAACTACCCTGTGATCCAGCAAATGCACTATTAGGTATTTACCCAAAGTACAAAAATACGGATTCGAAAGTGTACATGTACCCCAATGTTTATAGCAGCATTATCAACAATAGTCAAACTATGGAGAGAGCCCAAATGTCCATCGACTGATGAATGAATAAAGAAGATGTGGTATATAGGGGCGCCTGGGTGGCTCAGTTGGTTGAGCGTCTGACTCTTGATTTTGGCTCCGATCATGATCCTAGGGTCGTGGGATTGAGCCCCGTGCCAGGCTGTGCTCTGAGCATGGAGCCGGCTTGAGATTCTCTCTCTCTCTCTCTCTCTCTCTCTCTCTCTCTCTCTCTCTCTCTCCTCTGTCCCTCTCCCCTTCTCATGCATGCACACACACACACACACACACACACACACACACTCTAAAATTTAAAAAAAAGATGTGGCATATATATGCACAATGGAATATTACTCAGCCATCAAAAAGAATGAAATCTTGTCATTTGCAACGATGTGGATGGAGCTAGAGTGTACTATGCTAAGCAAAATATGTCAATCGAGAAAAGATAAATACCATATAATTTCACCCATATATGGAATTTGGGTAAAAACCAGATGAACATACGGGAAGGGGTTGGAAAGAGAAGAGAGGGAAACACACCACAAGAGACTCTAAACAATAGAGAACAAACTGAGGGTTGATGGAGGGGGGTGGGTGGAAGATGGGCTAGATGGTGATGGCTATTAAGGAGGACACTTGTTATGAGCACTGGGTGATGTATGTAAGTGATGAAGCACTGAATTCTACTCCTGAAACCAATATTGCACTGTATGTTAACTTACTAAAATTTTTTAAAAAATGGCTTCGTGGATAGAACAGTATTAACATTTGCCCTCCAAAACAACACAAAATAAAAAATTTGAAACATTTAGATAAAAAATAAAACATTCAGATGAAAATCAGACTAATTTCAACCTGACACTAAATAGCTAGATTTTGTGTACACAATATCACATGAGGAAAACCTGAGGAACAGGCTATGTACACATGAGAAAATGGGGTTCAGGGCAAGTCTCAAAAGCTTTATATATTAGGATTTCACAAATAATGCATTTATTTGCCTCTAGAAACATGGGAAGTTGTTTCAATACTTATTATTAATATACAGTGTCTTTCTGACAATACCTGCCATGTAATATGGAGGCACATGGAGTTTTACCTCACCCTAGATATATTGTAAGCTGTTTAAGGACCTGAATAAGCCCTTTTCCAAAGAAGACATACAATTGGTGAACAGACAAATGAGAAGATACTCCACATCACTCATCATCAGGGAAATGAAAATGAAAATTACAATGAGATACCAGTTTACACGTGTCAGAATGGCCAAAATGAAGACAATGACAAGAAATTACAAGCGTTGGTGAGGATGTGGGGAAATTGGACCCCTCATGCACTGTTGTTGGGAATGTAAATTGGTGCAGCCACTCTGGAAAACACCGTGGAGGTTCCTCAAACATTAAAAATAGAAATACCATATGATCCAGTAATTCCACTACTGACTATTTACCCAAAGAAAACAAAAACACTAATTTGAAAAGATGTATGCACCCCTATGTAATTTTATTGCAGCATTATTTATAATAGCCAAGATATGGAAGCAACCCAAGGGTCCATTTTTTTAATTAAAAAATTTAATTCCAGGATGGTTAACATACAATGTTATATTAATTTCAGGTGTACAGTATAATGATTCATCAATTTCATACATAACCCAGTGCTCATCACAGCTGCATTTCTTAATCCTCATCACCTATTTCACCCATCCCCCCCATTTCCCTTTTGGTACCCATCAGTTTGTTCTCTATACCAAGTGTCCATTGATAGATGAATGCATGAAGAAGATGATATATATATATATATATATGCATATATATTATATAAGGAAATATTTCTCAGCCATAAAAAAGGTGGTCTTGCCATTTGCTACAACGTGGATGGACCTAGAGGGTATTATGCTAAGTGAAATAAATCAGACAGAGAAAAATACTGTGTGATTTCATTTATATGTGGAATCTAAAAACAAAAACATGGGGTGTCTGGGTGGCTCAGTCAGGTAATCATCTGACTCTTGATTTTGGCTCAGGTCATGATCTCACAGTTTTGAGATTGAGCCTCATGTTAGGCTTCTACTCTGGGCATGGAGCCCGCTTAAGGATTCTCTCTCCTTCTCCCTCTGCCCCTCCCCTACCTGTGCACACTCTGTCTCTTTCTCTCTCTCTCTATAAGTAAGCAAATAAATAACGGAAACAACATAAATGAACAAGCAAACAAAAAAAGCAGAAGCAGACCTATAAATACAAAGAATAAACAGGTGGTTGCCAGAAGGGAGAGGGGATGGGAGGAGGAGTAAAAGTGGTGAAGGGGGGTGGGAGGTACAGGTTTTCCAGCTAGGAAATGAATAAATCATGCGGATGAAATGATTTCCTATATTCACAGGGAATATAGTCAGTGGTACTGTAATAACATTGTATGGTGACAGGTGGTAGTTACACTTGCGGTGAGCATAGCATAATGTACAGTGTTGTTGAATGCTTGTGTTGCACATCTGAAATTAATGTAACATTGTCAACTACACTTCAAAAATTGATTAAAAATAAGTAGCTTTGGAAAAGAGTAGTTTAAATGTCTTACATTAATTTGATAACTTTACAGCTTCATAATAATTCTTTTTTTAAATTTTTAAATGTTTATTTTTGAGAGAGAGAGAGAGAGAGAGAGAGAGTGAGAGAGAACAAGTGGGAAAGGGGCAGAGAGAAAGGGAGACACAGAATTTGAAGCAGGCTCCAGGCTCTGAGCTGTCAGCACAGAGCCCGACGTGCGGCTTGAACCCACCAACGTGAGATCATGACCTGAGCTGAAGTTGGACGCTTAACGGACTGAGCCACCCAGATGCTCCATAATAATTCTTAATCCAAGCAGTTTGTATCAAAAACTTATATTATTACAATATTCCATATTCCATCTTACTAGGTGAAAATATATCAGAAAATGAGAGGCCTCCTAACAAGGTACAATCAATGCTCTACAAGAATTAATTAATTACCTTTTCCCCTTTCGGTCAAAATACATAGTTCCATGATATTATGGCTTTGTGCCTTTCCTTGGTAATATCTCGATTCTGGCTTTAAAACACAAATGGAGAAGAAGTGGGGATACAGATATGTTTGAATGACAAAGTCATGAGTTTGGCTTAAGACTTTTACCCTTGTGTTCAAATGAGGTTAGAGAAAATGAAGCGACAAAGAAACAAACATCTTGAATTCCATCTTTCATCTTAGATAGAAACATTTCCCTTTAGGGGCGCCTGGGTGGCTTAGTCGGTTAAGCGTCCAACTTTCGCTTAGGTCATGATGTCGCGGTTCGTGGGTTCAAGCCCCGCGTCGGGCTCTGTGCTGACTGCCAGCTCAGAGCCTGGAGCCTGTTTCAGTCTGTGACTCCCTCTCTCTCTGGCCCTCCCCTGCTCACGCTGTCTCTCTCTCTCCTAGAAATAAATAAAACATTAAAAAAAAAAAGAAACATTTCCCTTTAAAGCTGTATAGCTGGAAACACTTTCTGCACAAGGAAATAAACTCAAAACATTGTATCATTGTGCAATGAATAAACAGTGTGCATTTCAAAATAACTAATAAATATTAGGAATAACCAACCCATGTCTACTGAATCAGAGGTAAAATGATTAATAATTCCAAATTAACTGAGACTTAGCTAAGTTAAAAAGAAACTAATGAAAAGCTTTTAAAAAAATGGCATATAGGGGCACCTGGGTGGCTTAGTCGGTTAAGCGTCCGACTTTCGCTTAGGTCATGATCTCGCGGTTCGTGGGTTCGAGCCCCGCGTCGGGCTCTGTGCTGACTGCCAGCTCGGAGCCTGGAGCCTGTTTCAGTCTGTGACTCCCTCTCTCTCTGACCCTCCCCTGCTCACGCTGTCTCTCTCTCTCTCTCTCTCAAAAATAAACATAAAAAGTTTTTAAAAATAACAGTTCTAGTTCCATGAGTCTTTATGTTATGTCCATTTGTGTCAGGTATCAGAGTTTAATGACTGAGAAGCAACGATTTCTAAACTGGTGGCATACATTTCTTGAAGATTTTTAAAAAGTTTTTTAAAAATGTTTATTTTTGAGAGAGAGAAAAGACATAATGACATAATGAGCAGGGGAGGGGTAGAGAGAGGGGGAGACACAGAATCTGAAGCAGGCTCCAGGCTCTGAGCTGTCAGCACAGAGCCCAACGCTGGGCTAGAACTCGTGAACTGCGCCTGAGCCAAAGACACTTAACTGACTGAGGGACCCAGGCGCCCCACATTTCTTTAAGATTTTTTAATGTAAGGTTATTAAAAAACATACAAGCCACTAGATGAAAATAGATGCAATAGAAAAATTCAACTTTTTCGCAACTAAAAAATTAGCACTATCTTAAAAATAATTGAGAAGACAGAACTAGAACAAACTATCCTAAAATTTGTATGGAACCACAAAAGACCCCTAATCGCCAAAGCAATGTTGAAGAAGAAAATCAAAACAGGAGGCATCACCATCCCAGACTTTAGACATTACTACAAAGGTGTCATCATCAAGACAGTATGGTATTGGCACAAAAACAGACCCATAGACCAATGGAATAGAATAGAGAACTCAGAATTGGACCCAAAAATGTACAGCCAACTAATCTTTGACAAAGCGGGAAAGAGAATCCAATGGAAAAAAGACAGCCTCTTTGACAGATGGTGCTGGGAGAACTGGACACCAACATGCAGAAGAATGAAACTAGATCACTTTCTCACACCATACACAAAAATAAACTCAAAATGGAAAAAGGACCTGAACATGAGAAGGAAACCATCAAAACCCTAGAAGAGAAAGCAGGAAACAACTTCCTTGACCTCAACCGCAGCTATTTCTTACTTGACACATGGCCCCAAAGGCAAGGGAATCAAGAGCAAAAATAAAGTATTGGGACCTCATCAAGATTAAAAGCTTCTGCAGGGCAAAGGAAACAATCCATAAAGCTAATAAACAGCCGCCAGGATGGGAAAAGATTGTTGCAAATGACATATCAGATAAAGGGCTAGTATCCAAAATTTATAAGGAACTCACCAAACTCTACACCCGAAAAACAAATAATCCAAGAAGAAATGGGCAGAAGATATGAACAGACACTTCTCCAAAGAGGACATCCAGATGGCCGACAGACACATGAAACGATGCTCAGCATCCCTCCCCATCAGGGAAATACACATCAAAACCACACTGAGATACCACCTCACGCCGGTCAGAGAGGCTAAAATGAGCAAATCAGAGGACTCTAGATGCTGGCGAGGATGTGGAGAAACAGGCACCCTCCTATACTGTTGGTGGGAATGTAAACTGGTGCAGCCCCTCTGGAAAACAGTGTGGAGGTTCCTCCAAAAATTAACACTAGAACTCCCCTATGACCCAGCAATAGCACGGCTAGGAATTTACCCAAGGGATACAGGAGTGCTGATGCATAGGGGCACACGTACCCCAATGTTCATAGCAGCCCTCTCCACAATAGCCAAAACATGGAAAGAGCCTAAGTGTCCATCAACGGACGAATGGATCAAGAAGATGTGGTTTATTTATACGATGGAATACTACATGGCACTGAGAAAGAATGCAGTCTGGCCATGTGTAGCAACATGGATGGACCTTGAGGGTGTTATGCTGGGTGAAATAAGTCAGGCAGAGAAGGACAGATACCATATGTTTGCACGTATAGGAGGATTAGGAGGAACTTAATGGAGGACCGTGGGGAAGAAGAAGGGGGGAAATGGTGGGGGAGAGGGAGGAAGGCAAACCATGAGAGACTCTTGAATGCTGAGAACAAACTGAGAGCTGATGGGGGTGGGGGGAAGGGGAACGGGAGAGATGGGCATGGAGGAGGGCACCTGTGGGTATGAGCACTGGGTGTTATATGGAAACCAACTTGACAATAAACTATTTAAAAAAAATAATTGAGAAGAGGGGCGCTTGGGCTGCCCAGTTGGTTGAGTGTCCCACTTCAGCTCAGGTCATGATCTCACGGTTCCTGAGTTAGAGCCCTGTGTCATGCTCTGTGCTGTCACCTGGAGCCTGTTTTGGATTCTGTCTGCTCCTCTCTCTGCCCCTCCCCATTTGCTCGCTGTCTCTCTCTCTCTCAAAAATAAATACACGTTAAAAAAATAAAAATAAAATAAAATAAATAATTGAGAAGAGTGTTGTCAACTCATAATTCTAAATCTTTCTAAAGCATGAGATTAAAAATCATTTTCAGTGTATATGTAAATCTGCACTTTATCACGTGGATATGTTTCTTTAACACCGTTTTAAAAATAGGTCATTTAGGGAGGCAACGATTTTTATTCTAGAAGTTTCTTTTTTTTAATATATTTTTATTTATTTCTAGGAGAGAGAGAGAGACAGCGTGAGCAGGGGAGGGTCAGAGAGAGAGGGAGACACAGACTGTGAAACAGGCTCCAGGCTCTGAGCTGGCTGTCAGCACAGAGCCCGACGCGGGGCTCGAACCCACGAACCGCGAGATCATGACCCAAGCGAAAGTCGGACGCTTAACTGACTAAGCCACCCAGGCGCCCCTATTCTAGAAGTTTCATTAGACTGAACTTTGGGTTGAATGCACATGCAGTGTGCTCTCAATGCATAGAAATCACAGCAGATAGCAGCAAAGGATGTTGGGGGGTCGTATTCAGGAGAATCTGATAATTCACATTGTGACTTTTTTTCACATGCTGGAAGATAATTCACTCTTTTTTTTCTTTTTAGAGAGAGAGATAGCAAGTGCATGTGAGAGGGGGAGAGGAGGAGTGGGGGTAAGGGGAGGGGCAGAAGGAGAGAAGTCTTAAGCAGTCTCCACAGCCAGCGTGGAGCCTGATGCAGGGCTCCATCCAAGACCCTCGGATCATGACCTGAGCCTAGGTCAAGAGTCGGATGCTCAACCGACTGAGTCATCCAGGTGCCCTGCTACTTCACACTTCTAAAACCTCAAGACTTTTATTTTTATGGAAGCCAAAATAACTTGCACTCCCCCACCACTAAACACATTGATTACTCTTTGCACCGAAAACTGTTAAGAGTTGAAGCAGCAAAAGTTTTTAACAGCAACAAAAGTTTGCCAACGATATTTCAATCTTTTTCTTGAACTCAAAGTGCAAGATGCAGGGTTCTGCTAATTTTCATTAATGCTGCCCCTGTCAATAATCCTTCATTTGTTGGCAAGGGCCGTTTCTGAATTAAATCTATTTTGGTATACAGAAACCTAACAAAATGAGACAGGTATTGCAAAGAACGCTCCTGCATGAATCATGATACCCTACTGGTCAGTGAAGAGGGTAAATTGCAGATGCAGGCAACAGAGGCCCTGAATAACAAAAAGCTCTATTTTCAGAGACCCTGGTTGAATGTTTAGATCAGGAATTGTCCACCCGCATCTGGTTGTTCACAAAAGTGAAACCTACTGTTTGAGTGCTCAATTCTAGTGTGAAGTGTTTTACCATGGGAGTGAAAGCTTGAGCTTAAAAGATAACGGTCATCAGAACTATCCAGAACAAGGAAAGCACCATCTGGCACATTTACTAGATTCCCTCTGCCTCTCAGCCTGTGACCGGTTCCTGGGACCACCTTTAGCTCACAAGTGTTTTCAGCACCTCTGAGAGTCTTGTCACAACCATAAGACCACCACTTTCCATGGACTCATAAACTCTTGCAACTGCAGGAGCAGAGTCCGGACCGACATTCAAATGATAGCACATGCTGCTAGACACAAGCACATCTGTGCCGGCGAGTCCACTAAAGTTCCCTTGGATTTGATGATTCCGCATTGGAGCTAGCGATGGTGAGCCTGGAGGGACCTCGTCATGACTTGCTCTTGGGCTCTGCAATGGGACACCTGTGGTGTCAACCAGCCATTCACAGGCTTATCCACAAAGATCTCTGGGGCAATGACTGTAGGCCCTGGTCTACCTTTCGTTTTCAGAGGAAGAGTTCCCTCCCCCTTGAGAAGGAACTGCAGAAACTTCCATGGTAGAAGAAACTGATCAGACAATATAGCTAGATGATCCTTCCAAAGGACCCGTCCCTTTCCTTACAGGCAGGCACAGGACACCGAATGCAGTACTGAGGTGTACCTCCAATAAGTACAGACACGTGTTCATGGAGGTGATGATGCAAGTCTCCCTTTCGAGATTCTGAACTCTTTGGTGAATTCTTCTGTTCTTGACACGCAGTTCCAGGCTGGAGGTTGTGAAACTCTTTTCAAACATCATTCCGTGCTGGACTTGGATTGGCAGAATGAATCAAAGCTTTGACCCTTGCCTCCTGCCATTTTGATACACCTGTCTTCAGGGTTTGTGGGTCATGGTTGCCAAGGGAAGTGGACCTTACCGGTGTTTGAGCTCTCACATCTTCCTTTTTTTTTTTTTTTTTTTTTTTTTGAGAGAGAGAGAGAAGAGAAGAGAGAGAGGGAAAGGGGTAAGGGTAGAGAGAGAGAGGATCACAGAGGATCGGAAGCGGGGGCTCTGTGCTGACAGCAGAGAGTCGGATGCCGGGATCGAACACACGAGCGGGGAGATCATGACCTGAGCCAAAGTCGGACACTTAACTGACTGAGCCACCCTGGCGCCCCTGAGCACGCACATCTTTAAAGACGGTTGGTGCCGAGGCGAGGAGAAGGTATCTTCAGTTGGCAGAGCTCCCCCGAGCCTTTCTGCTTTTGTTCTGCAAAAAGCAGCCTTTTAAATGTGCCCATTAAGCTTTCACTCTTTTATCTATTTTTCCCCATCTTTTTCATCTCCACGGTTGATATCACAGCTGGTCATATCTCCATCTTAGCGGCGACCGAATAAGGCATCGTGTTTTCCAAACTCCCCGGCTAGTGACGGTTATTGTACTACCGTGAAGTCCGTTTCTCGTGGACTTTTATTCAGGTTCAAATATTTCTGGAAGAGTTTAAGACGGATTTTCTTCGTTGTGACTACTTATCGGACCTCGGGGGGGGGGGTCAATCTCTCTCTGGAATGTTATCCCCGAACATCTGGCGAGCCCGCGGGGCGACATCCATGGGTTTCTCCAGCTATGTTGAACCTCTGGAGCCATTTTCCCGCGGCAGCGGCGCGGCGGGAGGCGGCGGCCGCGGACACAGCGTGACTCCTGGCTCCCTCGCCCAGAGCTGGCGCGAGCGCGGCGAAACGTGTGCTGTTTTCAGCCGCTACATTCGTGGTCATTTGCTTCACAGTAACAAAAATCTAATGCGCCACTCGTGACGGTAGCGGGGAAACAAAGTTTGGCGCTGGGGTGGAGGAAGCGGCTGATTTATTTCAGATGATTCTGAATTTAGAACTGCGGCACATCAAAGGGAGGAAAAAAAAAAGCAGAAATCAGTGTGAAAGAGCATGCACAAAAGCACCCTCTTCACTGCCCACGTCTGGCCTCCTTGGTCCCCCTCCTCCAGCCTGAAGTGTCTATTCCCTCCCCACATATTTATAGACCAGAATGTAATTTATCATCTAAATAATACTCTTCTGTTTTATGCTCGAGTGGCATTTTAGTGTCTACCTAGGTGGGCTTCAAGTTCCTTGCGGGCAAGACGTGGTCTTGTTGATTTCTTTTCTTTTCTTTTTTTTTTTTTTGTCCCCCGCGGTGCCTTGTACACAGAGACTCTGGGAAATGTTACTGGACCCGCCAAAGAAGACATGCTTGTCTACTGAGTAAATCCTCCAGGTGCAATGCCTGTAAGGTAGGGGTTCTTGAGACTTCAGCTGGGGTTTTCCCCTCTTGAACCACTGTGAGCCCCACCATCTAGCTTTCCACAGCCACTAAACATATCATAATATTCTCTGACTCTTCTCTCGGGGTCAGGAAGCTTAGACCACTAGTATGGATAGGCCAAATAGCCTGCCTGACAGGGAACAGGACCTGGCATTGAGCGACAAAAATAATTTTACTTAATCAGCTAGCACCCGCTAATCAGTAAGGCCTATACATCTGCCAGTGGATTCTGAGAAGTCTGTTCTAAAAGTTGAAAAGCTGAGTTTATTCACCACAGGTGGGGCTCTTGTAATGAGAAAGGGGAGAAAAGGCTTTCCCGGTTAAATCAATTTGAGAGAAGAGGGTGGTACCTGGTTTCCAGAGAGAGTTTGTGGAGTGAACTTTGTCTTTTTCATTGCATGTGACTCTTAATTATTGGCTGCGATGGAAAATATTCTCATACGCATTTTCTCTGTGCTCATATCCATAATTAACAGTTTGTGACCTGTCTAGAAAAAACTGAAGCAGAACTGGAGGGCTTAGGGTTTTTTTTTTTTTTTAAACGTAGTCAAATGACTAGGTAGTAGAAACATTTAAAAGAATTTTACTAACTTGTTTTCTTAGATCAATGGTAACTTTGAAATAAAAAAGGCTCTGAGAGATCCATCTGGTTGCCTCTATGAGCTTATAATAATTTCTTGCTGATGTGGCAAGGTACTTTAAATCCTTTGTGCAAGGAGATCTAGATTAATAACAATGTTACAAAATATCTGAACCATGGACTTGAAACTACAGGGGGATCATAAGAGTTGATTTGTTCAAGGAAGTGGAGTTCAGACTCAATCTAGAAGTGTGGTTTTAGGTAGATGGCAAGTGAATTAATCTGTCATTGCTGGACTGCCTTGAGCTAAATGGAATCATCGATTGTTAGGATTCGCAAAGTCCGAAGAGACGGAAGGATTTTGACGAATATGAATCATCTTTAATATTTTTATGGTTGCCTTTGGAATGCAAAGGCATTTGAAGCATTTGTCTCAATACCGTGGGCAGAACTACGCTGAACACCAAAACGATTTTGAAATTTCGGCTATATGGCTGACATCTGAGATGTTTGGGTTCATTTGGCCCTGTGAAAGTTATCAGGCTGGAGTCAGAATTAAGACTTGTTCGAACCATAACCTTCTCCGCCACCGTTTCGAACAACAGTTCAGTCTTTGAAATATAAACATTTAAATTCACTTGCTCAGGTAGATCCATCAACCTTGTAACTATCGATTTTTACACGAATAAAGTTGATGAGATTTTTTTTTTTTTTTTGACACCTCTGGCATTTACCTTAAAGTCTCTCTTGGCTAGGTAACAGAGTATATAACTCCAGCAAAAATATTTCCGTCGTATAGACGGGTTTCTTTTTTACCCTCCGCTTCGCTATCGAAAAACTTGGCCGCTCCTGCCCCAGACGGTGCCCTAACCGCGAGTAAGGTTGACAGGGTTGCTCGCATGCGCTCTCGCCACAATCGTGTTTGTCGCAATGGGCCCCGGGCGGAAGGTTACACAAGAGCTAGCGACATTGATTATAGTCATTTTGTCGGTTGCGCTGGTTACCGCGCTACTTCCGCGCTGGTACTTGATTGTAACAGAAAGTAGTTCCGGCCCGTGTTGTTTCAGCCGAGGAGCCGTCGCCGCCATTTCAAGACCGTGAGAGGTAGATGGCCAACCAGAGTTCCTAAGGTTCGAAGCCAGTAACTGCTGCCGCCGTTTAAGTCTGCCAAAACACTGGCACGTCTGCTGCCCTCTTACTTACTACCTCCCGAAACATTCTTGCCAGTGGTGGCGGCAGTAGGTCAACTACCCCCTTCTCGTTCTCCTTCAAGAAGCTCCTAGATGGCGTCTTCCGTGGGCAACGTGGCCGACAGCACAGGTACCGGTGTCCGTTCTACCTTGGCAGAAGCCCCTTTGGGGTCTCGCGCCGTCCTCTACCTCTCATCACCCCTTCCTTCCCCCCTAGCCATCCCCATCACATCGGCGGCATTGCTGAGCTTTTCGTCGTCTACTGGCATCTGTTCGGGTTTTCCGCTGTCGTCCGCTCCTCAAACATTTCCTCTTTCTTGTTCGCTTCTTGCTTCCATTTTTTGCTTATTTAATCCCATCAATGTCTAGCTTCCTACTCTCTTGGGACGCTTCTACCACACGTGCGCGCTTAGAATGTCTCGGAATGGACTGCGTTGGAATCCCTGCCCTTTCCCTCTCCTTCGCAGCCTGTTTCTCCCCCAGTTCGGCTCACCGCCCCCAGAACCAACCCCCCGCCCCCCACCAGCCTTTTCCCCCCAGCCGGATTTGGTTCTTCTCTGCCAGTCTAGGGCGGGGGTGCCATTCCGATGTAATCATATCCTCACTTTGCATCACCCGAGGACGAGCAAAAGCTCCTTGGGTGCGCTGTAAGTAACATCGGGAAGAGGGGATACTGAGCGGCGCCCCGCTGGGCAGTGCCTTTTTGGTGTTCCTTTGGTCGAGCGGCCCCGGTCTCGATTGGAAATTTCCAGGGGTTCCTTTTGCCATCGCCCGATTCCCCCCGCTGCCCCCGGCCTGGATCTCCCACCCCGTCTTCCCTCCCCTCCCGGGGGGAACCACACCCTTTCCTTCGCGAGGTTGCCAGCCCTGCGGGTCACTTCCTATCCTTGGGGATAAACTAGCCGGGCGCTGGTGCTTTGGCGTTGACCACCCTGCCCGCCGAATTCCTGCTTTGTGTTACTTTCTCCCTGTATTCCTCCGCCGCCGCCTCTGGGTCTTCCATCCCCATTCTTTAGCTTGGTATCTCTTTATTCATAGGGTGTGTTATTATTATTATTTTTTTAAGTTTTCATCCCTGCTTGAAGAGTTTGTAAAGCAACTGGAGTGTAGCTGCACAAGTGCAAGGCGGTTGCCCTTTTAGACAATTCAGTCGAGAGCATTCGGTACTAAAAATAAGAGAACCAAATTATAGGAGTGTCCTTCAGCTGCCTTTCCATATTGAGGCTATTTGGGGCGGAAGGGGGGGAACTGGGCTGTGGTTCTAAGGTTTCCCACGAGGTTATTTTGTTGTTTCTCAGTTGAGGTGTGTCAAGGGTTTTATTATTTTTGGACATTCTGCGGCAAGTAATAGGCGAATCTTCAGTTGTATCTTCTCCACGAGGTTGTGGGTAGTGGGGTTAATAATTAGTGGGTGTTCCCCTTCGTCCCAGGGATTCTGAGAGATTTAAGATTCTGTAGTAGCTTGGCCTTTTCTGTGTGTGTTATTTTATTTGAGGAAGTTGCCATTTCAAGCGTTAATATTAGCAGATAAGGGGCTTTGGAAAGTTGATAAAGTGATGTGTTAAGGAGCTAGGAAGTTCTAGAGAGTGGTCCAAAGTGTAATTGATTCTCTAGTTTCTGTTTGGTAGAACCTCACCCAGGTTTGGATGCAAGTCTCTGCTCTGGTGTAGTGGTCAGCTTTACATTCTGTCAGGAAATTTACTTTGCTTTCCTGAGTATACAGATCACTTGCCAGCTCTGATGGTAGGGGAGCTAGGCTAAAATTTGAGCTTGTCACTATGACCTTGGTAGAATTGAAGTAATTTGTGTGTCGTTTCCTATCCCAACTTCCTAATAAAAGTGCTATGGTCAAATTCGTAATAATGTGTCATTGTTTTAAGTGTTTAAAATTGAGACTTAGGCAGTTTGTTGTTTTTCTCCCCTCTCTGGGCTTTAGCTGCAGCCTTTATCTTTATGTATCTGATTTAAGTCAGATGCAGCAAAGTGCTTTTTCATTTGTTATTCATTCTGTAACACTTTACCCAATGGTTATGTATTTTAGTGTTTTCCCATTTTTAAAAATTGTTGCAGTCGTAGGTGACTGCTTGGTTCATGTAAGGTTGTTTGCAACCCTTGATCCTTTAGTTAGTGTCAGAGCTCTTTGGAAAATGCTAGTCTTAAACCAGCGTGGGTGGGATTTAGCCAAATTGGTCTCCATTGTAAATTTGGGATAATAGAGGAACAATCTAATTAATCGTGGGTCTTTATTTAAAATGTTTGACCCCATTAAATATTTGGGCTCTTGAGAGACTAATTCATTTTGTTTATCAACTGTTTTAAAAATAGCACCTTTACTTTTAGGGTTTTCCCCCTCTTCTGCTGGTTTCTAGTGTATCCCTTAATTGAATCAAACAGTTATGTTGTGAAATCTATAGAAACATCAATGTAATTTTAAGAGTTAAAAACACATCTGGTGTTCCAACTCAGGTTAAGAGAGAGTGTTACCAGCACTCCACCCCCTAACCCCACCAAATCCAACCTAAAGCATGGGACAGAGTATTCTGTTTCCAGTAGGTTGTTCTGACATCCTTAAATCTTTGTGACCTTGCAAATCACGGCTTGTGTTTTGTTTTTGTATGTTAATTAAAGCGTAAGGAATAATGTGTAGTGAATCTTCAGATGCTACCTCCGATTTATAATTTAAAAGTACAAAGTATATTTGTTCATAAAATGTATCTTACTTGGAAGTAAATGTTTCTGTCTAGGCTGGGAAAGAAAAGTTAATGGTGAATTCTAAAAATACCACTTCTGCACTTGATGTTAACTTGGGGGTATAAAGTGCAGAACACTCTAGTGCTTTACATAGTTTCAAGCGTTTTCATCTTTGAGTTTAATATACCATATTTTTACATTTTTTTGGTTTGCATTTCTAACTTTTTGTTTTCCCCCCTCCTTCCCTCAAATGTTTTGATGATTCTCCAGAACCAACGAAACGTATGCTTTCCTTCCAAGGGTTAGCTGAGTTGGCACATCGAGAATATCAGGCAGGAGATTTTGAGGCAGCTGAGAGACACTGCATGCAGCTCTGGAGACAAGAGCCAGACAATACTGGTGTGCTTTTATTACTTTCATCTATACACTTCCAGTGTCGAAGGCTGGACAGGTAGGAGATGTGGGGATACCTGCTGGTGATTGCTGCCTCTGGGTGTGGAGCTTAAAAAAATGAAACTTAAATATTGGAACTGGAAATTTTTTCAGTACTGGTTTTCAACTGAGCCACCAACGCACATCTGCTCTTTTGCCCACTTGTGACATGCCCAGCTGCCAGTTTTTCTCCCTTTTGCGGTGCTGGTTATATTATCAGTATGCCTAGGGACCTTTTCTGGCTTCCCCCCCCTCCCCCTCCATCTGCTTTCTTAACTCTGTTCAGAAAAGAAATTATTCTTAGTATGCACGTGAGCATCCAGGCTCACCTGTGTAAAATGTGTCTGCTTGAGGAATGAAATGCTCAGAAATGAGGGTGTATATTGCTGTGTTAGGAGGTGCATGTGTGGTTCAAGTTGCAAATACACAAGTCATTATGATATGCTGCTTTTAGCTAATCAGCCGAATTAATCAAAAGGGACGAATCTGTGTTCTTATCCTTTTAATTGCCATTCCGGCTTATTTAGACCTTTAAAGATGGGTGTCTTTTTTGTTTGTTTTGTTTGTTTGTTTATTTATTTATTTATTTTTGAGCCGGAGAGAGACGGCACGAGTGGGGGAGGGCAGAGAGAGAGAGGGAGACACAGGATCTGAAACAGGTTCCAGGCTCTAAGCTGTCAGCACAGAACCCTATGTGGGGCTCGAACCCACGAACCATGAGATGATGACCTGAGCCGAAGTCGGACGCTCAACCGACTGAGCCACCCAGGCGCCCCAAGATGGGTGTCATCATATATTATCAACAAATAGAAGATGAGAGTCCTGCACATAACATTTTCATGCCTCATCTTAGTGTTCATGGCTTCCTATGTGGCAGTTCGGTAATAAGACTTTAGTAAGAATTTTATCTTCTAGGAAGAAAGGATTCCGATTTGAAATTTTGAACTTTGATTTCCAAAAGTTTTCCTACTATACACTAGTTAAAAGACAGCATATTGTTATGTAGTTAGCGATAATAGCACAGGATCTTCAGAAATTGAGTTGCATACGGGCCGGACCTTCTTCTGTAACGTGCATACCCATGTGTCAACACTTTTCACCTTTTCCAGATCTGCTCACTTTAGCACTCTGGCGATTAAACAGAACCCCCTTCTGGCAGAAGCCTATTCGAATTTGGGGAACGTGTACAAGGAAAGAGGGCAGTTGCAGGAAGCAATTGAGCATTACCGGCATGCATTGCGTCTCAAACCAGATTTCATCGATGGTTATATTAACCTGGCAGCCGCATTGGTAGCAGCAGGTGACATGGAAGGGGCAGTGCAAGCTTACGTCTCTGCTCTTCAGTACAATCCTGTGAGTAAAATTCTAATTGTTCTTATTTTCCCCTCTACAAAAGCCCAGAAAGAAACGTAGCCTGCTACTTTGGACATTAAATAGGCCTTTCCTTTTGCATGGAATAAAGTTAAGAGGTTAGAAACGTTAGTTAACTTAAAATGGTGAAATTGTTTTGACCAGGTCTGCATTATGGTTTTAAAAATTCATTTTATCTATTAAGTTACATTCAAATGTAAACTTTATCCTTCTTGAAAGAAACTCTTCATTTGTTTTTATAATGCCTGTAAAAGTGCAGAACATATGACATTGTTTCTTTGGGTTGATTTGAATAATTTGGATACATTATGATAGGTATTTGTAACAGTTTTCGAGGAGTAGTGGCTAAAGGGCATTACTCTACATCTTAATGTTAAGATTGTATTACAATATAAAATAGTTAAAAAAGATGCCACTGTGTGGATCAGTGACATGGAAACTAGGCTGCAAAATTCGTTCCTCAGTACCTTAATCCTTTCAGCATAATTAAAAGTGATAGAATGGAGGTGGTAGTATCCAAAGCAGGTTTTTGATGAGTTCTTAAGTTGTTTTGTCTAAATTGCAGATGTTTTCTGGCGAGCTGGTAAGGCTCAGCTGGCCCATGTTCCATTCATACTATGTTAGGGTCTCTGAAAGATTCATAAAAAAAAGTAAGACTTCCCCTCAGAGCTCTTGAGGTAGTTAGGGAAAGAAGATAGGTACAAACTTAAGAGGGAATGATAGAGGGAGTGTAGGAATCCAGAAAATACCAAGAATGTGTAACCAAGCTAAGTAGTCAATGTTTAGTTTTGTAGCAACCCTGGAAGTGCGTAATAAGTAGTGGTGTTATCTACCATTTATTGAAAGTCTGTGTCCTCAGACACTGGGCCAGCTGTTTCAGATGTTGGTCTTAATGCTTACGATGATCCTCTGCGGTAGATGGTATTGCAAATTTTACCAATTAAAACAAAAAAAACAACAGGGGTAAAGTAACTTTCTTTGGATCACACAGCTAGTAATGGTGAAGTAGGGTATTAAAACCTGAGCCTGAATGTCATTCTTTTTCTCTTGGTAACAATTTTTTTTAATTCAAGTAAAAATAACATACAGTTATTAGTTTCAGGTGTACAGTGTAACGATTCAACAGTTCTGTACGTTACCCAGTGCTCATCACAATGAGTACTCTTTTTCGTAATGTTTATTTTTGAGAGGGAGAGTGTGAGTAGGGGAGAGGTAGAGAGAGAAGGCGATAACAGATTCCAGAGTAGTCTCTAGGCTCCGAGCTGTCAGCACAGAGCCTGCCTAACGCAGGGCTTGAACTCACTACGAACTGCGAGGTAATGACCTGAGTCCGAGTTGGAGGCTTAAAGGACTGAGCCACCCAGGCAGCCCCCCCAGGTACTTTTTTTTTTTTTTAACGTTTGAGGGAGAGGGCATGCATGTGCACTGCATGCGCAAGCTGGGGGGAGGAGTGGAGAGAGAGAGTCCCAAGCAGGCCTCCCACTAACAGCGGTCCCACAAACCATGAGGTCATGCATGACCTGAGCTGAAATCAAGAGTTGGACACCCAACTGACTGAGCCAACCAGGTGCCCCACAGTAAGTGTCCTCTCAGTCCTTCACCTGTTCCTCCTTCTCTCTGGCAACCACTGCTTTGTTCTCTATATTGAAGAGTCTGTTTTTTTGTCTGTCTCTTTTTTGTTTGTTTCTTTTGATTGAGCTTGAATATCTTGAAAGGAAACACGGAGGAGAGAAGAAATAAAAGATGAAAAAGGGAACGATGTGCCCAAAGGTCACCCACCCCTCAAGGCAGCCCTTAAATACAGTTTGAAAGCCATTGCTCATGTCCTGCCTTCCCTTAATCCCTATTTTAGAGGTTAAGAAACTGCAGCTTAATTTAGTAGCTTGCACAAAGATCTGAAATCACTTTTTATCATGACATCTTTTAATGATTATTTTTTGGTTAATTTTTAGTGTAACATTTATTATTTACTTACTTATTTTATTGTTCATTGCTTTTTGTATGGATACAGGGAAAAGTCTCCCAGCTACCCTTCTTGGAGGTAATCACTGAAAGTAATTTCTTATGTATCCCTTCAGAGATACTCAATGCATATATATGTAAATTTGAGTGGCTTTTTGTAATTTTTTCTGTAAAAAGTACAAAGTACTTTTTGTAAATTGCAGTACTCTGTAGCTAGTTACCAAAAATTATGGAGGAAACTCCCATAATTGGCCCCTATTCTTGCCAAGGCTCAGAGTTCACTCGTGTACCTAGTGTCACAGTAAGGTTTTTTCCCTTTATTAATCATGGTTGGTTCCACCCTTGTTGATTCAGTATAAACTCACTTGTACCCTCTTACATTGCTGGGGCCCCAAACATCTTGAACTCTGATCCCCTTGGCTCAGGTTTCCAATTGTTTACATGTGTAGCCGAGCAGTCTGTTGCTGCTGACTGTATACCAAACTGTAGGACTATGATGAGAAGGGAAAACTACAGTGGGAGACAGCCATGTTTTTTAATATCCAACCTGTCAGTGCTGGTTGTTGTGCCCCACCAAAGAAATAAAACAGTCCTAGAACATAGAATACAGCATGGGACTACCGCTTAAGGCATTGAACAGCTATGCATTCCCATCTGGTTCTGTGTTGCTACTTGTGGAAGGTGCCGCTTTATTTTTGTGCCTTCCCCAGTAAGAATGGAAAAAGGATTGTGCAAACTGCTTCTTTTCACCTGAATATACTATACCAATCATGTTTTACCTTATTTCAGGATATCTGGTCTTAACTAGATTTCAGCTTGCTTTTACATGCCTTTGTCAGTTCAGTACTGACAGAGAATCTTGAGTCTGTTCCTAAGTTGTGCCCTTGTTGGCAGTGCATTGTTGTCCTGAATCATAGGTGTAGTTGGCCTTCTGTGAAAAATAGTGAAAATCAGGTTATTTTGGTTTTGCAGCAGTGCAATGGTAAAATGTTACGGTGGTCTGCTTGGGAACCTGTTTTTGGCAGTGTTTATCATTTTCAGTTAGTGATAGAAGTTATTCTGTGACTTGATAACAGAAATTTTAAGACCTAGGGCTGTCTCATACTTTTACGTTCTGAATTGTCTTCTGTGATGTTGGTTTCATAATTTCTCTGAAACTTTAGTCCATTGTATTTGAAGGTCCTATTGCAGCTGGTAATCTTCTACATGGTGGCTCACCCAGAGTTCCAGCAGCCCCTTTTATGAATTACATATAAAATTGTCCTTTGTAAAATGGCTATAACCTTGAGTTGCTCTAAGGAGTGTTGTTTCTGGGTCTGTTGGTTGTTGAAATGTTGCTTTGGCTTTGATTGTGGATGCAGAACACTGAGAGCTCCTGGCATCCTGACCATCACATGTTCCTGTCACGTTGTTACTGTTGTGAGCCTTACTTACGCAGATAAACTGTAGAAAACTGTATCTTTCTGTCTCTTTCTGCTTTTTATTGTGTTTGCTGTGCAAATGTCTCATTTAATTATTTGAGCACTCCTTGTATGTGCAGTGCTTTATTAGGAATTGGGGTGATAGGTGCTGGGGAGGAAAAGTTGAGGATTATAAACATGAGATAGAACCTGACCCATAAAGGGAAAAAGGGCGTAAGTTCCTTGGATGATTACTGTTAGAGAGAATTAATCAGAAGATTTTCTTGAGTGGGTGCTTATAACCTAAGCATTCTGTAGGAAGGTAAATAGCAAGTAGACTTCCTTGGCTGAAGTGGTGAGTCAAGTAGTAACAAGAAGTGAGTATAGTAGAGGAGAGTCAATTTGAAGATTTAGAAAGAATAGAGAGGCTGAGGAGTTTAAATTTAATTTGAGAGGCAATTGAGAACTACTGTAAGTTATTATCAACCTGATTTTACTTCGTGTGTGTGTGTGTGTGTATATAGATGTTGTGGGTAGGTTTGGGGGCTCTAGGAGGAAAGGCAGGAAGTAAATGCTATTTTAAGAGGGGTGGTTATACAGGAAATTCTTACTCATTTTGACGTAGTCTTAGGTTTTGAACTTTTGGGGGAATAATGGTACCCTTGAATTTCCTAGAAATCTGCTGTTGTGCATAAAGGTTTGGATTTCCAAATGTGAGAATTGGATTTCAGTACTATACTGTCTTTAATATGAAATGTTTTACCTTTTTCTAAAATTGCTTGTTGATGATCTTTTAGTGATCTTGAAGATAGTCTATTTTTTTTAACTGTGGGCCTTGTGTTAACTTGATTTAGTATGCTGTAGTGGATCAAGATGATATCACTAAATATAGGTAGACTATCAGGACTTGGATGGCATCCATCCAAGAGTTTATAGAAACTAGAGGGTAGGGGTGCCTGCGTGGCTCAGCTGGTTAAGCTTCCAGCTTCTGCTCAGGTCCTGATCTTACGGTTTGTGAGTTTGAGCCCCGCAATGCTTAGACTCATTAGAGGAGTATAAATCTGTAATACGATTGATGATACCTATGATTTTTTTTTTTTTTTTTGAAGATTAGTGTTAGCCTTTTGTACTTGAGGTTACGGGAGACCCTCATTCCCCACTGACAGCACAGAGCCTACTTCGAATCCTGTCTCCCTCTCTCTCTCTCCTGCCCTTCCCCTCTCTTTCTTAAAAATAACATTAAAAAAAACAAACCCTAGAGAGTAAAAATTGCCCAATACAGTTGGCTAAAATGTATTGCCCATTCGGATCACCGTTGGAGATTTATTGCAAGATTTATTATTATGGCAGAAAAGGCATAGGAATTGGTAAAAGTCCAAAGTTCTAGAACTATAATAAGCAGGTGTAGCAGTAGCTTGTATGAACAGATTGGATTGTTCAGTTATGGTTGGCCAAAACAGAAGGGTAGCCCTTGAAGCTTAGCGGAAAAAAAAAAATTATACAAAGTAGATTGCAGTGTTATAGAATTCATTACTTCTGAGAGTATATATAAAGTTAAAATGCTTAGACTCATTAGAGGAGGATAAATCTGTAATACGATTGATGATACCTATGATTTTTTTTTTTTTTTTTTTTTTTTAGATTAGTGTTAGCCTTTTGTACTTCAGGTCACGGGAGACCCTCATTCCCTCCTAAAATGCCAGTCATTACTTGAGGGATTGGACACATCAGGAAGATCATGGAACTGACCCAGTATGGTCAACCATAATGGTGTTCCATGGCAGCCTATTCTTTGCTGGCTGACTTTTGGTTCACTTGATGGATGATAATATACATTCACAAAGGCTGTTAATCAGTAACATTAATCACCAGATTCTGGAAACCATATACAGTTGTGCGTAAAGTAATATATATGATGATACGTTGGCATATTTGGCAAAATTTCACTTACTAGGACTTAATTTAAGGCTCTTTAACCCATGCACAACAGTTTGGAATGATAAGCCTACTCCCTATTGCCATTGTCTGTGCTTGTTGACTGATAGATTTGAATAACAAAGGCAAACAAGGACAAATAAAAATTTAAGCTCACTGTCCTGATGAGTCTTTTATACTGATGAAGGGACTGGTGAGTCAGATGACTAGCAACACAATTGCGCTGCTAATAAAAAGCAGAGTCAACTGCTTTTCATTATTCACCCACTCAATTCTAATGGCACTTAATACTAATGAGTAATCTAGTGGCAGGTGCCAGGATTGAAGCTTTGGATGGTAATCCTTCTGTCTAATACTGAAATGAAGTCAAGGTTTCTAAATATGCCTGACAGCCTCGGGGTAGGTTTGCTGATAGCCAGTCAGCTAAATACTTTTTTTCACCATGGAAAATTTTTGGCCCTTGATACTGGAGTGATTCATCATAACCTTTGAACAAAATAGTTGAACAAATATTTGTTGCTTTTTTTTTTTTTTAAGGCAACTGACATTTAGGGAGAGGAGAAGCTATAGTAAGGTCCCATTGGTCTTTTATCTGAAACTGGTGGGATCAGATGCATTTCAAAATTCAGAATTTTTAGGATTTTAGAAAGATGGTAATATGTATAAAACTCCCAGGTACGTCTGGAGCAGCACCTTCTAGTAAACCACATTTATATTTCTGCAGCAAAAGGTGTGAATAGTCACACTAAAGTGGAATCGGTAAATTCTGTAAATAGCATCGTGCCAGTTCTGGTCAGGTTTAATGATCAAATACGTTTTTTGGGAATCTTTTAGAATTTGGAATTGAGAATGAGACATTGTGGTTCTGTACTTTCGTTTGTCAAGTGGTATCTTTGGTTGACCGAAGAAAATGACAGGGAGTTAGATGCATAAAAGTAATTTCAAGGTGTTTTTGATTGACAGAGTACAATTAATGAGTATCTCTCGATTTCTAGGATTTGTACTGTGTTCGCAGTGACCTGGGGAACCTGCTCAAAGCCCTGGGTCGCTTGGAAGAAGCCAAGGTAGGTATTTGATAGAACACATTTAAACATCAGTGTTATGAAAACTTGTTCTCTTTGCCAAGTCTTCAACTCTTCATTGAGCTATCTCCAAAAAACAGTCCTATGAAACTGAGGAAAACTGACGGCATGAATCACCTCAGACTAGAGCAGGGCCAGCTTTTGGCATTTCTGTTCTAAATCTGGGGGTAAAGCAAGAACCTGAACAGTTTGGAGCCTTTCTGCTGAGCTAGATCATCTTTATAACAATGGGCTCCATCATGATCTTATGTGGGAATAAGTAACATTCCTTCAAATCTGAGGCTTGCCTGCTGGTGACAAGCAGAGCGCCTGTGATTTGGCTCAAGACTCCTATATGATGCAGGTGCCATTGAAAATGCTGCTCTTCTAAGTCCTTTGTGGCTTGTAAGTGGAGAAGAATTTCATCCAAATGTTACCCTGTAATACTGGCATTTAAAATTCTTATTTAACCTTCCTCCCTTCATCTTCCTTACCCTTTTTACAGTGGAAGAAAGGCTGTTAAAATGATTGCAAATTAGTAATTGGAACGTCCTGCCCCCTCTTGTCCCCACTCCCTCCCCTAAGTTCCTTTTTCCTCTTTTCCAACCCTAGTTGTCTACCTTCTTTTTCTTCCTTACTTCCTTCTTTTATTCCTCCCCACCCTACCTCCTTAAAAAGGCAGAAGGACAAAGCTGGTTTGTTTGGGAAATGGACTGATCGAAAGAAAACTTGCCAAAGTGGAAAGGTGGCTTTTAGCATTCTGTGTTTCCAAATAATGAATTTGAACATCAGGTTGGGTGATTAAAGCTTTTGGTATAATTGTAAATTAAATTTCCAAATGAAATTGTTTTGTTACAAGCCACCTTACGCAACCGCGCTGCAGGGGTGAGGAGTGGGGAGAAACCAGAATGCTTCTGAAACTCCCACCTGTTGCTCTGAGCCCCACGCGCATGCTAATGCGTGGAGTGTATGCGCAGCGTAGCTGTCTGTTTGCTTCATCAGGGAGGGAGAAGGCTTTTCAGCACCATCTAATGTTAAAAGGCACTAGTTTTAAGTGCATAGCTCATAAATTCTGCTGACACTTTGGATTAACCTTTATGTAGGTTTCCAGCTAATGAATTGTAATGGATTTCAATCTTAGTTGATAAATCGAATTGGTAATTTATAGAACAAATATTGAATAAGCTCCTATTAATTGTCACCCCACCAAGCGGACAGCTAACATGAATTGCACTTCACTGCAGCTTTAGAGATCGGTTTAGGCTGAGACATTGCGCCTGCCTTAGGTTGCTGACTTCTTTATTTCAGAGCTCTGGAGACACCTAGTTTGAAAAATGTTTATTCTGTTTTTGTGAGAACTTAGTGAACAAGAACATACTCTTGAGTGAAATGCAATGTATTTCTTTTGTAATCAGTGCATTTGAAAATTCAAGCCAGCATATTCCTAGTAGATGGAAGCAAAATTAAGTTGTCTTTGTAGAAAATGAAGAGCCTTTCTTCCAGCAAAAATCCCTGCTGTATGCAATAGCCCTGATTAACCCTCTCCCTTCTGCATGTTTCCCATGTTACAGACTTGAGACTGTCCTCATTCCCATATGTAATAGACATCCAAAGAATTTCAATTGCTTTGTTGAACTTTTACTAATGATCTTGTTTTTATTTTCTCTCTTGTTTTTGGTTTTTCACCATTGATATTGTATTTAGAAGGTTTCAGGTGGGTGAAACCTCCTATTCCATGCGTAAGGTGCCTCGCTGAAGGGAGCTCGAGGCCTGGATCTAGGGCAGACACACACCTCCTCCTCTTCCAGCAAGGAACGCACCGAAAAGTCACATGATGAGAAATATGGTAACGGGTTTGTAACTGCCACAGCAAAACAATTTGCCTCCATGCCTGAATCTTCTGTCTTGTGGCTTCAGAAACAGCTTAAAATAATTTTATTTACAAGCAAGTTATGTAAGAGAATGTTTTATACTATAGCCACAATTCTGTCAAAGATAAGTAAAAGTTAATTGATATTAAAAATTATTAGAGATAATTTACTAGTAAAAGCTTCTAACTCTTCTTGTTGTTCATTTTTTTCCTTTTTTCTTCTTTGTTTGGATTGCAGCATTCTGCTCTTCTGATGATGCGCTGTGACCCTGCAGTAGCGCAAAGGCTGCGCAGCGTTAATGCGCAATGCGTGCAAACGAGCCCCTGTGAACGGTTGACTAGATGAGTAATCTGATTGACTGGCTCCCTCAGTCCTATTGTGTAGCCTTTTTGGATAAAATTGGGTTTTAACATACCTCCAGTCCAACTAATCTCATTAAACAAATATTCTCTATGGGCCTGTCTAGTAGATTAATGGATCTGGTTGGCCGTTTGCTGCGTCTAGGGGTGTTCTCTATAGCGCAGCAGTTCGCAGCGATTGCGCAGTGCGATGCTGTTAGGTTGCGCAAGCGATGTTTGCGCTCGCATTACAGGGACCTCAACCTAGGTGCAATCCTGTCATATGAGGTTTCAGCTTCAGTCCCCCTTTGGGAGACAGGGCATCGCGAGGATGTAACTGAGAGCCTGACCTTCTCCTACCTGACGTGGCAGGAAAACCCTTTTCTCCTCAGTAGCGTAGTTTTGACGTTAGCAAGGAGTGTTGTTGTTTAGAGCAGCATTTCCCAAAATGTATTTTGTGATATTCTAAAAATGACTAATGAAAGAGTTCCATGGTCAGCTAAGTTGAGGGAGTCCTGTATAAACAAAGGGGCTTAGGGAAGTTCTGTAGCAAAGAAACCGGTTTTCTCCTTTCCTAATTTACTTGACCATGGAATCCTTTTTTTCAAGTGATACCCGTTAACATTTTGCAGAACGCACTTTGGGAAACTGGTGAGGGGGCAGGGTGGGGTGGGAAAACTTGGCGTCAAGTGGCACTCTCTAGACAGGACTTGAAAACCTAGCAGAAGCCCTTGGGTGTTCAGATAAGAGAAGTCCAATATAGAGTCTTGAGGCAACTGACTTCCCAGATGAGTCCCAATACGAGGGTCGGTCGTTGGTTGGCAGAACTGAACATGGTGGTTTGCACTTGGGTTCTGGTGGCGCAGGCGCAGGAGCAGCCAGCTGTGGCAGCGCATTAGTTTTGGCGCAAGCGAGCCTATGCTGCAGGGTCACTTTTGGCTGGTCAGAGAAGGAATAATGATATCACCTTCTTCCCCCCACCCCAATCTTTTTTTTTTCCCTTTACAAATTTTCCCTTTTCCCTTTACCTCCTTCCCCTCCCATCTTCTTTCATTAACCCCTCCTAAGGCATGTTATTTGAAAGCAATTGAGACGCAACCGAACTTTGCAGTAGCTTGGAGTAATCTTGGCTGTGTTTTCAATGCACAAGGGGAGATTTGGCTTGCAATTCATCACTTTGAAAAGGTTAGTCGTTAAATTAATAATTGGTACTTAAGAAGTGCTTATGTGTGCAGGCTGTTTTTATTAGAGCCAGATAATAGGCCTTTACATGATCAGTCACATAATATCCTCGTTTCTCTGACGGTATTCAAGCATTTGCCGGATGGTATATGATATGGCAGTTTCCAGTTTTGCATTGAAATTGTACTGTAGTGATTTAAGAATTCATTTTTAAAATGGACAACTTTAAAGAAGCAGGGTTTCTTGGTCAAAAGGCTGATTCTAGCTTGGGGTAGGAAATGGACAAAATTCATCTGGAATGCCCTCTCGTACCAGAAAGCAAGGAAGCTTTGGTATTACTTTGATGGTGTCGAAAGGACTCAGGAGGCACCTGGAAGAGGCTCACGCTGGGTAAAGATGGGACTTGAACATTAGGAGTATCATAACGGAAATCTATTGCAGCTTGTCAAATGTGTTTCAGTCCATGAGTTTATAAATAAACTAAAGAAATTCAGTGGTCACCTTTGGAAGATCAGGAGCAATTCATTTTGAAAACTGGTTAAAGAGGGAAGAATAAAGCATTTGTCTTCCTTCTGTATGAACTGCACCTCAGGGTAACCCAGTAGTTGATGGGGGGATATTTCTATTTATAGAAGTGTTCCAGCTAGTAAATGAAAAAGGAATGATAGAATCAGAATATAACCATTAATAGATTCAGGCATTTATCAGTGGCAAAAAAGACACAACCAGACACTATGTACCTTTTTCTTGAATATTTTATTTTTAAGTGATTTCCACACCCAATGTAGGGCTTGAACCCACGACCCCAAGATCAGAAGTCACATATTTCTACTGACTGAGCCATCCAGGTGCCCCTAGACTGAGTTAGCCTTATTAATTTTGAATAAAATAGGGCCAACCATTAGAAGTATTTATAGCTCATTAAAATTGGAACGGACCCAATTAAAAGTTTTTCCCTTTAGGACACATTTTGCTCTCACATTACGTGAGCAGTCGTTTTGATAACCTTGAAATTTGTGAATAATGAGTGGGTACTAAAATGATTGGCTTTTTCTTTTTTTTTTTTCAGTGAAAGAAATAAGATTTAATTATATTAGAAAATGTAATTGGAGGCCTAAAATTATCTCAGAATAAAAACTTGTAATTGGAAAGTTCATCTGAAATCCTAACTCGCTCTAATAGCTGCCTTGTAATTTTTAGGCTGTCACTCTTGACCCCAATTTTCTGGATGCTTATATCAATTTAGGAAATGTCTTGAAAGAGGCACGGATTTTTGACCGGTGAGAGAATGTTCTATCTGATAAATTTTCTTGAGTCTTTGTTGCATTGACACCTGAGACTTGGGACTGAAATTATGACAGCAGTCCATTGAAATACATTTTCCTTTTCCTAGTATGTTGCTTTTTCTTTGTCATGTATGCTGTGTTACCTCTTATTTATAGGCATTGTTGCCTGACTTTTCATTGTTGGCTTTTCTCAAAGCCATTATCCTTCTCACTAAGAATTTAGTTGACATTTCTCTTATTGTAAACTGTTGAAATGGTCATTACTCATTTATTCATGTGTTATTTTTTTTATTTTGGGGAGGGAGAGCGCGTGCACGTGGGCAGGGGAGGGGCAGAGAAAGGGGGAGAGAGTGAATCCCAAGCAGGCTCCCGCACTTTCCGTGCAGAGCCCTACGCAGAGCTTGATCTCCTAGTTCACGTGATCAAGACCTGAGCTGAAATCAAGAGTCGGATGCTTAACTGGCTGAGCCACCCAGGCGCCCCAAAATGGTTATCTTTTAGACTAAATTATTTCTTTGATTTGATTCACAAAGCCAAGTAAATCCTGACTTTTGACTTTTTTTGTTGTTGTTGTTAGGGGACAGCTTATTTCTTATGTGGAAATAGAAAGTTTTTCAGTGTAAAAATACATATTAAGGTGAATTTTGATTTGAGGTTAAGTATAGTATAGTGTGAATTATGTAATTGATACACTTTGGACAATATATAACATGAACTAGTTGTAACAAAACAGCCATTGAAAGTTAGTTGCATTCTGTGTGTGTTTTTTTCTTTTTCTTTTTTTTTATTTTCAGAGCTGTGGCAGCTTACCTTCGAGCCCTCAGCTTGAGTCCAAATCACGCAGTGGTGCACGGCAACCTGGCTTGTGTATACTATGAGCAAGGCCTGATAGATCTGGCAATAGACACCTACAGGCGAGCTATTGAACTACAGCCACATTTCCCTGACGCTTACTGCAACTTAGCCAATGCTCTCAAAGAGAAGGGCAGTGTAAGGACTTTTATTCAGTCTATTTCTTTGTTACTTGATAGGATTAAAAAGTTGTTTCTGTGCCTATTGTTATTAAGTATTGAGGTGGTAAATAATTTCACTTTGGAGTTTTGGTTGAGAGGAGAATAGCAAAAATGACCTACTTTCTAGAATATTACAAGCCATTAGGCTTAACTAGGCAGTTAGAAAAATATCACTGGTGGCTCTGTTTCCTCTGTGGACATTATGAATAATTTGTTTTGTTTTGTTTTCTAGGTTGCTGAAGCAGAAGATTGTTATAATACAGCTCTCAGGTTGTGTCCTACCCATGCAGACTCTCTGAATAACCTAGCCAATATCAAACGAGAACAGGGAAACATTGAAGAGGCAGTTCGCTTATATCGTAAAGCATTGGAAGTATGTTCAGGGTGGTGTGGATGGATATTTTGTCTTTGTGATAGTAGAGGAAAGGCAGTTAAAAGTTGGCCATTTTGTCCACCTCTTTTGTAAAAATAGTGGTTGAACCATTCATTAAGCTAAGTCATTGAGTAGCTGTAGTGTGAGTGAAGTCTTGTGCAACATTCAAGAAAGTGTCTACATTGAGGTCATTATTTTATGAGTAGATAAGATCTGCACAGAAAACTTAGTAAGTTACAGTTCAAAAGAGGTTACCACTAAGTATATATGTTTAGTGCCTGATAGCCGTAGTGGTGGCTGGTGGGTGTGTGAGGAGTTTAAAAGAGAGATCTCAGAAGAGATGCTGGAGTTATCAGCATAAACTGGGATGAGGAGAGGTCTGTCTCATGGTTTGAAACAAAGTGAGATCTAAAATAAAGGAAGAGGTAGAACCTGAGCTCTTTGGCTTCGAAGAATGAGTAGAGAAAAGTAGACTGAAATGTGGGGATATAAAGGTATTTGGGCAAAGTTCTTGTGGTGAGTTACTCCTGCTGTTTTAGAAGTTTTTTTAAACCTCACGTATCGTCTTGACTCTCTAGGTCTTCCCAGAGTTTGCTGCTGCTCATTCAAATTTAGCAAGTGTACTGCAGCAGCAGGGAAAACTTCAGGAAGCTCTGATGCACTATAAGGAGGCTATTCGGTAAGATGCTCATGATCTTATTATTATGACTTTTTTCTCTCACGTTTTTAAACATTTGACATTTGGCACATTTGGCGTGTGCTAAAATGACTTTTAATAACGGACTCACTTAACATTTGGGGGGTAAAGGTTTTTGGGCAAGATAAGTAAAATGTTTGTTTTCTCCTTTAGAATTAGTCCCACCTTTGCTGATGCCTATTCTAACATGGGAAACACTCTGAAGGAGATGCAGGACGTTCAGGGCGCCTTGCAGTGTTATACTCGTGCCATTCAGATTAACCCTGCATTTGCAGACGCGCACAGCAATTTGGCTTCCATTCATAAGGTACTCCTGTTTATTACATGTGCGTCTAAGCACCTAATGTTTAAATTTAGGACAGTTTTTAACCATCCCACTATTTCTTTCCAGGATTCAGGGAATATTCCAGAAGCAATAGCTTCTTACCGAACTGCTCTGAAACTTAAGCCTGATTTTCCTGATGCTTATTGTAACTTGGCTCATTGCCTACAGGTAAAGAATAACAGGCCAGTAATTGGCTTTTGGTTTTGCAGTCACTTTTTAATTGTTACGTTCCATATTAATCCAAGCCTAGCTGGAGACCATGTTCTTTAAAGGGTTATCTGACATTAGGCCAAAGACACATAAATTGTTAAACTTGGAATAAGGTTTTCTGGATAATAACTTCTTTTTGCTTTCTCTAGATTGTCTGTGATTGGACAGACTATGATGAGCGAATGAAGAAGTTGGTCAGTATTGTGGCTGACCAGTTAGAGAAGAATAGGTTGCCTTCTGTGCATCCTCATCATAGTATGCTATATCCTCTTTCTCATGGCTTCAGGAAGGCTATTGCTGAGAGGCATGGGAACCTCTGCTTGGACAAGGTGCGATTGCTTTATTTTAATTGCAGAGTAAAATACAGATAGAGAAAATGACGCGGATCAAGTGTATATGGTTTAATGAGTTACCATAAGGTGAACACGACCCACGTTGAGAAATGAGACTTTGTCAGCCACCTCAGAAGCCCTTTTGTTGTGTCTGTCTCAATCTTAACCCCTTCCGTCCCATAAGGCAGAACCCTAACAATGGATGGATAGCGTTTTCTTGCACTTCAAAAACCATAATGTTTAATAAAGTGTTTGGGGGGTGCCTGGGTAGCTCAGTTGGTTAAGCGTCCGACTTTGGCTCAAGTCATGATCTCGTGGCTTGTGAGTTCAAGCCCCGCGTCGGGCTCTGTGCTGACAGCTTGGAGCCTGGAGCCTCCTTCAGATTCTGTCTCTCCCTCTCTCTCTGCCCCTCCCCACTCATGTTCTGTCTCTCTCTCTCTCTCTCTCTCTCTCTCTCTCAAAAAAAATAAACTAAAAAAAAAAAAGTAATTGGTATTCAGTATTCCATTTTGAGAATTAGAGCATTACTTTGTCAAAGGTGGGAATTCACTCAGCAGAATAGATTGGAGTGCTAGATGTAATTCTATATTTTAATTTAATTCCCGGGGCGTCTGGGTGGCTCAGTCAGTTAAGTGTGTGACTTCAGCTCAGGTCGTGATTTCATGATTTGTGGGTTCAAGCCCTGCATCGGACTCTGTGTTGACAGCCCAGAGCCTGGAGCCTACTTCAGATTCTGTATCTCCCACTCTGTCTCTGCCCTCCCTTGCTCGTGTTCTCTCTCTCTCTCTCTCTCTCTCTCTCTCAAGAATAAATGAAACATTAAAAATAATTTAAAAAAGAAAAGTGCTTCCCTACAGAACTTTCTAAAATGCAGGGTTTGTCCTGCTCTGTTCACATTGCCTCCTTTCTCCAAGTTTCAGATTTCGCTCAGGCTATTTCATAGGCCTCAGGAACATGATAGAGCAGGAACCATATTATGCAAACTGCTAAGATTGTATTGAACTGGTTGTATTAATTAAATATTCTTTCTGGGCAAACCATTCCCAACAGGTGTGAGGTAAAGGTTTGTTTTGCTTTTAATCAATTTTCCTAAGTTTACGTATAGATTCAACTTAACTAACAAGCATTGGTTTCCATTGGCAGATTAATGTCCTTCATAAACCACCATACGAACATCCAAAAGACTTGAAGCTCAGTGATGGTCGACTGCGTGTAGGCTATGTGAGTTCTGACTTTGGGAATCATCCTACTTCTCACCTTATGCAGTCTATTCCAGGCATGCACAATCCGGATAAATTTGAGGTAAGACTAGTTAGTGTTTGCCTAGAGACACTATTTGTTAAACAAAACCTCGTTTGTGGCTTTGTCTTCACCATTAGGTGGTAAGCCTATTGTCTTTTTGAAAGATTTGAGCCAACTTTTTGCTTACTTTTTAATTTTTATTTTTTGATTGATATATAGATGGCACACAATATCGCATGAGTTTTAGGTGTCTGACATAGTGGTTTCAGAATTATATATATTATGAAATGCTCACCACAATAAGTGTCATTGCCGTCTCTAACCATGCAGTTATTAAATATTATTGACTATATTCCCTCTGTGCTTTTCATCCCTGTGACTCATTTTATAGCTGGAAGTTTGTACCCTTTAATCCCCCTCACCTATTTTACCCATCCTCTTCACTCACCTCCCTTCTGGCAACCACCAGTTTGTTCTCTGTATTTATGAGTCTCTTTGGTTGTTGTTGTTTGTTTGTTTGTTTGTTTTTGCTTATTTTGTTTTTTAGATTTCATATATAAATGAAATCATATGGTATTTGACTTTTTCTGTCTGACCTCACTTAGCGTACTATCCTCTAGGTGCATCCATGTTACGAATGGCAAGATTTCATTTTTAATGATAATGTCCCATCGTATGTCTGTATGTGTGTACACACACAGACACATATTCTTTATCCACATATTCTTCATCCACTCATCTATTGGTGGACACTTAGGTTGCTTCCATATCTTGTTGAGCCAAGGTTTTGAAATATACTATATGCTGCCTTTCAGGTATTCTGTTATGCTCTAAGCCCAGATGATGGCACAAACTTCAGAGTGAAAGTGATGGCAGAAGCCAATCATTTCATCGATCTTTCTCAGGTAGGTGAAACTCCTACACTTCAAACTTAATTTTGAACAAATAGGGAATGAAACTCTTGGCATATAGCTTGTATTTTTTGTGACCAGTGTTTTTTAACATCAGCTACTACATATGGGCAGTTACTTTGCTCTTAACTTTTTTGACTATTTACATGTATAATCAGCATGGATTTTGCTGACATTGCAAATGAAATCGAAATGTGGTCTATCCGTGCTTGGACATAAAACTCTTCTAGGGATTAAGTCAGCTCTTATAACAGTAGATACTTAATATTAACTGAATAAATTGACCAAAGTGGTGGCTTGGAAGATGAATATATAGGTTATTTAAGGAAAATAGATGAACTATGGTTCATCTATTTTTTTGTGGGCTTTTGCCTTTGGTTATTTTTATTTCCATACTTGCCCTATTGCTATTTCTAGGAGCATAAATTTTATGATAAATTAAGATTGAGGGGTGCCTGGGTGGCTCATTTGGTTAAATGTTTGACTCTTGATGTTGGCTCTGGTCATGATCTCATGGTTTGTGAGTTCATGAGTTTGAGCCCCATGTCTGGCTCTGCCCTGACAGTGAGGAGCCCGCTTGAGATTCATTCATTCTCTCTCTCCCTCCCTCCCTCCCTCCCCTGCTTGTGCACGCTCTTGCTTTCTCAAGATAAATATTTCAAAAAAGATTGAAACCTGTGGAAGAATTAATTTGCTGAGTCTTGAGTTTTTTCTTCAGACTCTGTTGGCCCCTTTGGTGACTAATAGAGATATACAGTGTAGACTATATCTAGTAATTCACGTATGAATCATGGAATTCCAGCAGAAGGGTTTTTGAGATTCTTGTCATTTAATAAATAATATGTATTAATATCTTTTGCACTGTAGCTGTTTCTTTGGGAGTATACTTAATCATTTTTGATGTAGGGTATGGATGATTTGTGACCAAGAAGTATACTGCCCTCCACTTCTGAGATGTTCAGGGGCTCACTGCTTATTGACTGAAGTCTAAACTCTTCAGCACAGTCTTCACAGTCTTTCTGGGTCTGAGCATAACCTTGTTTGCCAGTACTTTTCACCCACCATTTCCCCTCATGTATACCCTGTACCAAATAGGAGTGATCTACTCACCATTTTTTTTTAAATCTATGATGCACTTGATTCTGTTTCTTTATTCATACTGTTCTCTGTCAAGATTCTCTTCTGTCCAACTGCCTCAAGCTCTTTCCCATCTTTGAAGACCCATTTCAAATGCCAGCTCCTCTGTGAAGCCTTGTTATATATTCAGTCTAGAAGTAAACTCTCCTTTCTCTGTGTTCTGTTTCTGTAATGTTTAGGGCCCATTTTAATGGTACTTAACCATATTTTTACCGTGCATTAATGTAACTTGTGTTCTGTTTTGCACCCGTGACTCTTGATTTTTATTTGATGCCATTAAAACTAGTTGGATTAGTTTGAGGGGCACCTGGGTAGTTCAGTTGGTTGGACTCTTGATTTCAGCACAGGTCATGATCTCACAGTTGTGAGATCTATCTTGAGATCGAGCCTTGCATCAAGGTCTGCTGGATGTGGAACCTGCTTAAGATGCTCTCTCTCTCTCTGCCGCTCCCCCACTCATGCTCCTGTGCTCACTCACTCTCAAAAAAACAAAAAAAAAAGCTAATTGGATTACTTTGAGATTATATATAGTGAATTCTTTTTTTATTCCATAGATTCCGTGCAATGGAAAAGCTGCTGATCGCATCCATCAGGATGGTATACACATCCTTGTAAATATGAATGGTTATACCAAGGGTGCTCGAAATGAACTCTTTGCTCTCAGGCCTGCTCCTATTCAGGTAAAGGAATTAATGATGATTGCTCACAGTGTTTATTGTGAACTATTGTGAACTAAAAAGACAGTGATGTAGTTTCTCCCCCCACCCCCAGTTTATCTGGCATTTGAAACCTGCTTGACTTAAGAAAAAAAGTATAGGGGCACCTGGGTGGCTCAGTTGGTTGAGTGTCCGACTCTTGATTTTGGCTCAGGTTGTGATCCTAGGGTCATGGGATAAAGCCACGTGTCAGGCTCCATGCCTGCTTGGGAGTCTCCATCGCTCTCCCTCTCCCCACTCTTCCTCTCCCTCCCTCCCCCTCCCATTCCACCTGTTCCTCTCTTTTTCTCCCTCTACTCCCCCTGTTCCCTCTTCCTGTGTCCCTCTCCCCTGCTTGCGCTCTCTGTAAAAATAAAATAAAAAAAGAATAGTTCTTGAAATGCACAGGGACAAAGAATTTTCAGTGTAGAACACAATGCTCACCGGTACATGTGTATGGAAACCTGCAATTCATAGTTGGGTACAAACAGTTGTTCTGTCTTGTGAATTGGAAAAACATTTTAGCGCTTAGAAGGTTAGTCTAAAACACTACTTGATTCCTCTTGGCTAAAGAAGTCAACTCTCCTTGTTTGTTTCTTTGTTTACTTATTTAATTTAGGACTCTTGAAGGTTTTTTCGTTTTTGGCCTAATTTTTTCTCTTGTAGGCAATGTGGCTGGGATACCCTGGGACTAGTGGTGCGCTTTTCATGGATTATATCATCACTGATCAGGAAACTTCTCCAGCTGAAGTTGCTGAGCAGTATTCCGAGAAACTGGCTTATATGCCACATACTTTCTTTATTGGTGATCATGCTAATATGTTCCCTCACTTGAAGGTAGGTAGAAAAACAGTGCTATGTGAGAATTGCAAAGAACTGTAGTCATTTATTTCCTCGCTATTGTCTCTGTGCATCCTAACAGGTACGTGTCTCAAACCTTTTTTTTTTTATTAGAAAAAAGCAGTCATCGATTTTAAGTCCAATGGGCACATTTATGACAATCGGATTGTTCTGAATGGCATTGACCTCAAAGCATTTCTTGATAGTCTGCCAGATGTGAAGATTGTCAAGGTCAGAACCTGGTCAATATTGTCATTGAAATAAAGTTAATCTGCATTTTGGATCTTTTCCCTAATGATACATTTTGTTGTTCTTAAAGATGAAATGTCCTGATGGAGGAGACAATGGGGACAGCAGTAATACAGCTCTTAATATGCCTGTTATTCCTATGAATACTATTGCAGAAGCAGTTATTGAAATGATTAACAGAGGGCAAATCCAGATAACAATTAACGGATTCAGTATTAGCAACGGACTAGCAACCACCCAGGTGAGAAGAGAAAAATAGAGTGTAATATGCACCACCAAGTATTTGTTTATCTCCTTTAAATCTCCTAACTCCAGAAGGCATTAGGCATCATTATCCCTGTTTTATAGGAGAGGAAATAAAACCTCAGTAGAAATTGGCATCTTCTATAGCTTTGTCGTATTTAAAAAATTTTTTTAATGTTTATTTATTTTTGAGAGACAGAAAGAGAGCAGGAGCAAGGAAGGAGCAGAGAGAGGAAGACACAGAATCTGAAGCAGGCTCCAGGCTCTGAGCTGTCCGCATAGAGCCTGATGCAGGACTTGAACTCACAAACCATGAGATCATGACCTGAGCTGAAATTGATGCTTAACCCACTGAGCCACCCAGGCGCCCCTGCTTTGTCTTATTTTAAACATCTCTTGGATTCAGCCAGCTGGTCACTTAATGAGGATCTACTGTGTTAACAATATCTTACTGTTTCCTGCCTGTGGCTTCCCTCTTAACTAATGGTGAATTATCTGTAGACCTCCTACAGTTTCTTGCTTCTGTAACTCAATCTTTTCCTAGTTAAATCTCCCTACTTTTTAAGACTTTCAGTTCAAGCAGCTTCTCCAGGAATCTATTCCTGTCCTTATCACTAATGTCGCCTTCCCTGTTCCGTTGGTGCTGGTCTTTTCTGCTTCTGTAATGTTTGGGTTATATTTTTACATCCAGCACAACATGTTATAATTCCCTGTGTTTGTATTCTCCACTGAATTCCATTACTTTAGGGCCTGTGTCTTAGCCACAGGAGTTAACGGTTTTAGTGGTATAACATTTCATACCAAGGGTGCTCAAAATGATCTCTCTTCTCTCAGGCCAGGTCCTGTGAAGATAAAGGAATTAATTACTATTAATAATCACTTAAAATGTATATTGAGCTAAAAAGACAATGGCGTGTTTTTTCTTAATCTCTGGTTAACTGTCATTTGAAACAATAGGACAAACCTATTAGACTTAAGTAAAGCGTATATATATATATAGTTCTTGACATGCATAGGTACAAAGAATTTTGAGTGTAGAGCACAATACCCAAATGTATGAAATGTTCATACACACCTGGAATAGTTACTTAAGTCAGTACCCAGAAGTGTGGGAATTGTAAGACTATAAATGTGTACATACTTAGAAATCGTGGTGATCAATGTTAGGGAACATAGTAGAGATCATTTGGAGGAATAATTTAAATTATTTAGCCTTCAAGGGTGTATGTGATTTAGAAAAGGACATTTCAGGGGCCCCTGGGTGGCTTAGTCGGTTAAGTGTCCGACTTTCGCTTGGGTCATCTCGTGGTTCGTGGGTTCGAGCCCCACGTCGGGCTCTGTGCTGACTGCCAGCTCAGAGCCTGGAGCCTGTTTCAGAGTCTGTGTCTCCCTCTCTCTCTGACCCTCCCCTGCTCACGCTGTCTCTCTCTCTCTCCTAGAAATAAATAAAACATAAAAAAAAAAAAAGGACATTTCATTTATTATAGTGAACAAAAGCTTGCTTTTGGATTAATAGGGTTTTTAAAAGAACTTTTTTGGTTCGAGTGATAAATTTCAAGGTGTGGTCCTCACCGCCCCCAATTAAGATAATTCTGTAACACTTTTCCTTTTTTTTTTTTTTTTTATCTTAATATGTCATGAATGTTTTCTCATACTTGAAGTGACATGACTTTTCATGATTATACATTTTTGGCATCTTTAGCATTCTTTATTAATTAAATGCCAGACTATGCTGACTTTTAATTTTTTAAATTTAAATTCAGGTTAACATAAAATGTAATAACGGTTTCAGGAGTAGAATGTAGTGATTCATCACTTATGTATAACACCAAGTACTCATCCCAAGTACCCTCTTTAATGCTTATCACCATTTAGCTCATCCCCCCACCCAGCACACCTCCAGCAATCCTTAGTTTGTTCTCTGTATTTAAGAGTCTCTTGGGGTGCCTGGGTGGCTCAGTTAAACATCTGACTCTTGATCTCAGCTCAGGTCATGATCAAGCCCCATATTGAGCTCTGTGCTAATGGCACAGAGGCTGCTTGGCAATTTTTCTTCTGCGTCACCCCCCCCCCCCCATAAACTTAAAAAAAAAAAAAAAGTCTCATGGTTTGCCTCTCTCTCTGTTTTTATCTTCCTTTCCTTCCTTTCCTCTGTGCTCATATGTTTGGTTTCTTAAATTCTACGCATGAGTGAAATCATAATATTTACTTTCTCTGACTTATTTTACTTAGCATAGTAAATGCATTCTAGTTCTATGCACGTTGTTGCAAATGGCAAGATTTCATTCTTTTTGGTCGCTGAATAATACTCTGTGGTATATATAACATATGCCATATTTTCTTCATCTATTCATCAGTTGGTAGACATTTGGGCTCTTTCCATAATTTGGATATTGTCGATAGCACTGCTATAAACATAGGGGTTCATGTGGCCCTTCACTTAAGTATTTTTGTATCCTTTGGATAAATACCTAGTAGTGCTGTTGTTGGGTCATAGGGTAGATCTATTTTTAGTTTTTTGAGGAACCTCCATACTGTTTTCGAAGTGGTTGTACCAGTTTGCATTCCCTCCAGTGGTGCAAGAGAGTTCACCATTGTACACATTCCAACACCTATTGTTTCTTATGTTGTTGATTTTAGCCATTCTGAGTAGTGTAAGGTGATAGCTCATTGTGGTTTTGATTTGTATTTCCCTGATGATGAGTGATGTTGGGCATTTTTTCATGTGTCTGTTAGCCACCTTGATGTCTTCTTTGGAAAAGTGTTCATGTCTTGTGCCCATTTCTTCACTGGATTATTTGTTTTTTGGGTGTTGAGTTTGGCAAGTTCTTTTTCTTTCAATTTTTAAAATTTATTTTTGAGACAGAGAGAGACAGAGTGCGAGTGGGGAAGGAGCAGAGAGAGAGGGAGACACAGAATCTGAAACAGGCTCTAGGCTCTGAGCTGTCAGCACAGAGCCCGACACGGGGCTCAAACCCACGAACCATGAGATCATGACCTGAGCCAAAGTTGGATGCTTAACCAACTGAGCCACCCAGGCGCCCCGAGTTTGGCAAGTTCTTTATAGATTTTGGGTACTAACCCTTTATTAAATATGGTATTCGCAAATATCTTCTCCCATTCGATTGGTTGCCTTTTAGTTTTGCTGATTGTTTCCTTCCCTGTGCAGAAACTTTTTATCTTGATGAGGTGCCAATAGTTCATGTTTGCTTTTGTTTCCCTTGCCTCCTGAGACATGTCAAGTAAGAAGTTGCTGCAGCCAAGGTCAAAGTTTTTTTGCCCATTTTCTCCCCTAGGATTTTGATGGTTTCCTGTCTCAGATTTAGGTCTTTCATCCATTGTGAGTTTATTTTTGTGTATGGTGTAAGAAAGTGGTTCAGGCTCATTTTTCTGCATGTCACAGTCCAGTTTTCCCATCACCACTTGCTGAAGAGACTCTTTTTTTCCATTGGATACTCTTTCCTGCTTTGTCGAAGACTAGTAGACCGTACTCTTGTGGGTCCATTTCTGGGTTCTCTATTCTGTTCCATTGATTTCTGTGTCTGCCTTTTGTGCCAGTACTATACTCTCTTGATGATTAGAGCTTTGTAATACAGCTTAAAGTCCAGAATTGTGATGCTTCAAGCTTTGGTTTTCTTTTTCAGCATTACTTTGGCTATTCAGGGTCCTTTCTGGTTCCCTACAAATTTTAGAATTGTTTGTTCTAGCCCTGTGAAGAATGCTGGTGTTATTTTGACAGGGATTTCATTGAATGTGTAGATTGCTTTGGGTAGTATTGACATTTTAACAATATTTGTTCTTCCAATTCATGAGCATGAAATGTTTTTCCTTTTTTTGTGTGTGTCTTCTTCGGTCTCTTTCATAAGATTTCTGTAGTTTTCAGCATCTAGATTTTTTAAAAAATTTTTAACGTTTATTCATTTTTGAGAGTGGGAATGGGAGAGGGGCTAAAGGAGAGGGAGACACACAGATTCTAAAGCAGACTCCAGGCTCTGCCTGTCAGCACAGAGCCCAATGCAGGGCTCAAAACCAAGAACCACGAGATCATGACCTGAGGCGAAGTTGGATGCTCAATCAACAGAACCACCCAAGCTGCCCCCAGCATACAGATCTTTTACTAACTCTTTGGTTAGGTTTATTCCTAGGTATTTTATGGTTTTTAGTGTTACTGTAAATGGGATAGATTCCTTGATTTCTCTTGTGTTTCATTATTTGTATATAGAAACGCCACAGGTTTCTGTACTTTGATTTTATATCCTGCAACTTCGCTGAATTCATGTGTCAGTTCTAACAGTTTTTTGGTGGAGTCATTCAGGTTTTCCACATAGAGTGTTATGTCATTTGAGACTATGCTGACTGTAAATGTAATCATGTTCTTTTTCTTGTTCTAGATCAACAATAAAGCTGCCACTGGAGAGGAGGTGCCTCGTACCATAATTGTAACCACCCGTTCCCAGTACGGGTTACCAGAAGATGCCATCGTCTACTGTAATTTCAATCAGCTATACAAAATTGATCCTTCTACTCTGCAGATGTGGGCAAACGTGAGTATGCGTAGATTTATTACTCATGTATAGAGACTAGTAAAGATTCTGTATTATTTAGGCCATCTTGTGGAGGCTGCCCTCCATCCCTATTCAGGAGCTGTTGTGCTATTCCCAAAATGTTGGAAAGAGTAGTAGATTTTTCAGCCATTTTTGATTTCTCCTTCCAGCGTCTAAGTATCACATTATGAGCCTTTTTAATTTATGTATTCAACACCAGGGATCAGCCAACTTTTTCTTAAAGGGGTAGCTAGTATATATTTTTGGTTTTGTAGTCCATACTCTGTTACATTTGCTCAACTCTGCCGTTGGAGCAGGAAGATACCATAGATACTGTGTAAATGTATGAGTGAGTATAGGTGTGTTCCAATGAAGTTTTAGTTACCCAAACTGGCAATATGGCCAGATTTGGCTTCCAGGTTCTAGTTTGCCAACCCACGCTCTAAACTGATAGCAAAAGTGTCATGTACATGTCCCCGTGCTTAACATTCTTGCAGTACTGTATAGTTATAACCAAGAAGAATAGATTTATGCCATTACCTCTCAGTCTGTTCATCAGACCAGTTTGCACAAGCAGGACCTCTGAAAGTTCTAAACTTTAATATCCATAACTGGCTCTTCTTCTATAGGGCTGAAATAATTCTTGATTGATTTTCTTTTTGATACTGTTTTTTTTGTTTTTTAAAGGAAAGGTGTGGTTGGAAGAGGAAGCAGATGAGTATATGTTTACTATCCCTTAATCTTTACTTCCAAGTGTAAAAAAAAAAAAAAAAATCCAAAAACCAACAGCTTTTTCAGATATTTGTGGCAAATTTATTTGACAGCACAACTGCCTGAACTGATGTTAGGCTGCTTTTTGGTCTTTTATATATCCCATTCAATATGAATATTCCTACGTCTCAGTGGAGAGGGATTCGTGTGTTTGTTTACAGGGAGTTGCTACTGAGGGTGTCATATATATTCACTGTTCTGCTTTTTAAAAATACGAAGTACCCTGAATTCTGAAATCCATCTGTTCTCCTATCTTTCAGGGAAGGGATGGTAAACTTGTAACATGGAACAGACATAGATTTAAGTCAGGGGTTGGCAAGACTATGGCCTGTGGACCAAATCCAGCACACTGCCTTTTTTGTAAATAAAATTTTATTGACATACGGGCTTACTTGTTTGCATATTGTCTGTGGCTGTTTTTGAGTGACCAGGGCAGAATCAGGCAGTTCTAACAGTCCACGTGGCTGCAAAGCTAAAAGTATTTGCTCTCTAGTCCTTTACAGAAAGTCTGCTGACACCTAATTTTGATTAGGCGCATAAAGTTAGGGAAGTGTGAGCTGATTTTATTTGTTGTGTCATGGTAGGAGATTTAAAATTTGAAATGGAAAATTTCTGTCTCCTCGATAAAAACCACTGCCAGTAACAATTCCCACATGACACAGCTGTCTTGGATTTTGCCAATTAGTAACTTGTTTTGTGTCTTCTATCAGTCTTCTCTTTCTTTGAACTCTGGGGACAGCTAAGCAGAACAGGAATGTATGAATCAGTTGATCTAATTCTTCTATGAAGGAAAGACAAAGTTCGTAGTAGGCTGCTAGAATTACTAGAGCTCTGTGGGAGCCTTTCTTGAGAAGGGCAGAGCTGCTATTAAAAGTTACTCTTATTTTCCCCTCTTTTAGATTCTGAAGCGGGTTCCCAATAGTGTGCTGTGGCTGTTGCGTTTTCCAGCAGTAGGAGAACCTAATATCCAACAGTATGCGCAAAACATGGGCCTTCCCCAGAACCGTATCATTTTTTCACCTGTTGCTCCTAAAGAGGAACATGTCAGGAGAGGCCAGCTGGCTGACGTCTGCCTGGACACTCCACTCTGTAATGGTCACACCACAGGGATGGATGTCCTCTGGGCCGGAACACCCATGGTAACTATGCCAGGTGGGTTGCTGATCAATCATTGTAATCTTCCTCATCCTTTTTATTTTATTTTTTGAAAGTTTACTTATTTTGAGAGAGAGAGAGACAGGGACAGAGGACAAGGGAAAGGGGTTCCCAGGCAGACTCCACGCTGTCAGCATGAGCCCGATACGAGGCTCAAACTCAAGAACCGTGGGAACATGACCTGAGCTGAAATCAGGAGTCGGATGCTTAACCAGTTGAACCACCCAGGCACCCCTTCCTTCTTACTTTTATTTATTTTTTATTTCCTTTTAACATATTTTTAAATGTTTGTTTCTTTTGCGAGAGACCGAGACAGCGCGAGTGGGGGGCCAGTGGGCAGAGAGAGAGGGAGACTGAGAATCCCAAGCAGGCTAGCGCTGTCAGCGCAGAGCCCAATGTGGGGCCCTGTCTCACGAAACCATGAAATCGTGACCTGAGCCAAAACCAAGAGCCAGACGCTTAACTGACTGAGCGACCCAGGTGCCCCTCTTCCTCGTTCTTTTTAAAATCTCTGGGGGAGATATTTTTAGGCGCAATTTTGTGTATTAGAAGGAGCATTTAGGGAAGATGATAAAAAATGAGCTTTGTTCGCGTCTAAGCACTTTGTTTCATTCTCTTCCTCTGCGTTGTGTGGGTACTTAATGTAAATAACAATAACTGTGCTGTTTACATTCTCAGACCTGCAGTTCTCTTTTTTGTTACAGGAGAGACTCTTGCTTCTCGAGTTGCAGCTTCCCAGCTCACTTGTTTAGGCTGTCTTGAGCTTATTGCTAAAAATAGACAAGAATATGAAGACATAGCTGTGAAACTAGGAACGGATCTAGAATAGTAAGTAAACTTTCATGAACGAATTATATGGTAAAGGAGATAGATACGGAAAATTTAGAGGGAATGTAGGTGTTACAAAATGAAATCACAAAAGGCAGCTAATATGAAATAGGTTAATTAGTTGTATGATCTGTAGAGGAGAGAACTTTGTAAACTTACATCAACACAGTGACCAATAGGTTTTACTATGTAAATGGTAAATGGCTGAATAAAAGTGAGTCAGGAAAATTAAAAGGCAGGCAAGGGGGGGGGGAATCTTTAGTTTCTGATGTCAAGTTATAGTAGCCTGGCTGTAAGAAAGACTGAGGAACATTTACAACTTAAAGTCCTTAATAGGAAAGTAAATAAGGAAATGAGCAGACAAGTCACTGAAGTAGAAATACAAATGGTTAACAGGAAAAACGTTTCAACCTCTGTAGTAGAAGTATATATAGAAAATAACATTGTGGTATGCCTGTTATTTGCCTACAAAATTAAGTTTTTAGTGTGATGCCATTGAGGGAGCACTGAAGTGCTGGCCATTTCCTACATTTCATACAGTGAGTAAATTGGTACAGCCCTTCGTCAAAGATTTTAAGGACCTTAAAACAACAACAACAGACTTTTGATGCTAATAGTGCCAAATCTTTACTGTAGCATAAAAGGGGGGGGGGAGAAAAAGCATAACTTCAGTGCCCCAAGTGGGTGGGAATTAGAGGGATGGTGCTTAGATAAGTGATGCTTTAGCCATACAATGAAGTAGTGTTTCTCTCTTAAATGAGGCTTTTCTCTGGGTGTTATGGGTAATTTTTTTTCTTTGTGTTTTTCTGAGAAGTAGCATATTCTAGAGAAGTTTAAAGAAGGACGCTCTTTGAATTAGACTGCCTGGGTTTGAATCCATGCTCTCCCACTTTCCAGCTTTGTGACTTTGGGCAATTTAGTTTCTCTGTGCCTTGGTTTTTCCATCTGCAAAATGGGGATAAATGATAGTACCTACCTTGCAGAGACGTGAGGATTAAAAAAAGACGTTCCATGTAATGCACTTACAAAAGTTCTTGTAAGCATTCAAGAGATGTGAAGCGTTATTTTCAACATTTTCTCCAATGAACATCATACACATCTAAGAAAAATGATTGAAAATTTTGAACACAGCCACTAAAAAAATTAAGACAGGTGTCCATCATTTCAGAACTAACTATATAGTAAATCTTTTAGTGTATTTAAAAAAAAATCGTAGAGCTTAGCTGGTTTCATATAATACTTTTCCCCAATATTTGGTTATAAAAGCTTTTAATTTTTATAATAAACACTTCTCTACTTACTGCCTAGATTTTACCACTAACATCTTATTATACTTTATTATGTGTCTTCTCATATGTTTGTTCCTCTATTCATCTAGCAATCCACCTTATTTGATTGATTTTGAAGTAAATTGCAGACATCTGTACTCTTACATACTTCAGAATGGACATCGTTAACTAGAGTTTAATAATTTCTTCTGAGGCAGAATTCATATGCAGCGAAATACGCAACTCTTAAATTTGAGATTTAAGACCTTCCTTTATAACCCAAACCCACGACAGTAGATAGACCATTATCCTCACTGCAGAAATTTCCTTCATGTTCCTTCTTGGTTCGTCCTCTACCCCAACCCTCAGAGACAACCACTGTTCTGATTTTTTTCCCCATCATAACTTCATTTTGCCTTTCTAGAATCTAATATAAATTAAACTGTACAGTTTATACCCTGAAGGTTTTTCACTTAGTATAATGTTGTGAGGCTTATCAGTACTTCATTTTTAATTAGTGTTTCGTCGTATGGATGTTCCTTACCATTCTCCTGGTGACATACAGAACTTAGAAATAACATAGAGCACAGAAGTACTTTTATTTGGAAGATAGCATTAATATGGTTCTAGTTGGATTAAGCCAACAGATAATGTGTAGGCATTGTACTAGTTCTGTCACAACAGACATGGAAATTTTTTTATTGCTTTTAAAAACGCATAGGAGTGTTCCAGCTTCTTGCTCAAAGTAGTAATTCTCTCCATGGAAGAAGGATCTTGGGAGAAATTGCCGTTTTAGAAGAGGAGTAGAGAATTCTTTTCCCTTTGTCCCAGAAGAATTAATTGCTTTTTTCCTGTCTCTGAACAGAACCATGGTCTTGGTGATACCAGTAACACTTTTTTTTTTTAACGTTTTATTTATTTCTGTGAGAGAGAGAGAGGGAGGGAAAAGGAGATAGCATGAGCAGGGGAGGATCAGAGAGAGAGGGAGACACGGAATCCGAAACAGGCTCCAGGCTCTGAGCTGTCAGCACAGAGCCCGACGCGAGGCTCGAGATCATGACCTGAGCCAAAGTCAGACGCTTAACCGACTGAGCCACCCAGGCGTCCCCACGCTTTTTTTTTTTTATGTTTATTTTTATTTATTTATTTTGAGACAGAACATGCAAGCAGGGAAGGGGCAGAGGGAGAGGGAGAGAGAATCCCAAGCAGATTCCACACTGTCGGTGCAGAGCCCAGTGCGGGGCTCAAACTCACGAACTGTGAGGTTATGTCAAGAGTCCGATATTTAACCGACTGAGCTGCTCAGAAGTCCTGGAAAACTTGTTTTTGTATCTAAATAAAGTTCGTGTACAAGTGGAAAGTTATGGCCGTAGGTGTAGTACATTTATCCCCTAGGGTATTTTTCCTATTTCATTAAAACGTTCATAAATTGAATACTACGTGTTATGTTTGTGCCTTAGCTATTACAAATGATGCTTCAGTGAACATCTTTACATGGCCAGGTTTGTCTGCATCTCTGATTAGTTCTTATGAGAAGATTTAAAAGTGTTCGTGATATGTCAGAGGGTTATGGCCGTTACAATTTCTTCACACACACAGTGGTAAATCGCTTACCAAAAGGGTAAGCAGTGTACATTCTAACCAGTAATATGTAAGAATTGGCACGCGTCCTTGCCATTTCTTTATTTGAAAGGCAGAAATGCGATGACGTGGGGGGAAAGCTTGGTGTCTCTTGCATATACTCCGGGAACGAACTGACTCTTTTCAGAGGACGTGGAGGTGAACTTGATTATAAGTGTTAGCATTATGTTAGCTGTGACCCTTTACTTTTTTAGCATTGAGGTCAGGGTGGGCAATCAGGAGAGAAAATTGTGTGAAGTTCAGTCATGTATTTTACCATAGAGGTAACTGGGTATTTATGAGGGCTAGTTCTGAGTTTCTGCTCTGATTTGTAAGCTTGGTTCTTTTTTCTTTTCTTACCTAGCCTGAAGAAGATCCGTGGCAAAGTCTGGAAGCAAAGAATATCTAGCCCTCTGTTCAACACCAAACAATACACAATGGAACTAGAGCGGCTCTATCTACAGATGTGGGAGCATTATGCAGCTGGCAACAAACCTGATCACATGATTAAGCCTGTTGAAGTCACTGAGTCGGCCTAAATAAAGACTGTGTGAACAGAAGACTACCCCTGTACCTGAGCCTCAACCTTCCGGGGAAAGGGAACTAGATAACGTACTTTTTACTTATCTGTACAGTACCGTGTTGCAGACGGGTGACAAATGATCATAGAATAGCACAGCCAGACTTGCTTCCTGCATGATAGGGAGAGACGCAAGAGATGGGAAACTGCTGTCCCACAAGGAATCTCCACAGAATTTTGCAGCAACCAGGTGGTGCGTAGGTCTGGAAGGTCTGCTCTCCTTTGGTCTTCCGTGGGATGGTTAGTGTGGAGGGGAGATGGAGATTGTCCAGCCGTTTTGTGATTCCATGGATTGATTGAGTCTTCTGAATTAATTTTTTCTTTATATTTTGGGTATTGGAGCTTTTAAAAATGTTTGGTTTCAGGTATTTTTATTCATGTGAAGTGTATATGATTTTCTTGAGATAAGGTTTTAAGCTAAAATGTTGCCCCTTGTTTTAGTTTCTGAACTCTACAGATTAACGGGGACTTTGCTGGTGTAGTCTTTTTATAGGTTTTATAAACCACTTGAGCCTATATCAGTCGTTTTAGTGTCTGACCTAATGTTTGGAGCTATCAGTGCTTTGTTGGTTTAGACGATGACGTAAACATTTATTTCTGGTCCGTTTCCCATTTCCTGCTCTTCCCTTCCCCCACTTTAAATTTTCTCCTGTAACTCAGCTGACAAAACGAAGTCTGATTTTAAATGTCCCAGAGTGTTTCTCTTAAACACGTCATCTGGTGCCAAATGAAAATTCTTAGGAGTGATAATTATGCAGGGCGTAGTTGCGGTACTGTCATTGATGATGATAATGATGATAATGATAATGATGAGATGATGATGATGATGATGGTAGAGATTTCTTGGGCCTAGTTTTGACCTGTTTCACCAGTGTTTTACCTTTGACCGCCCCTCTATGCTGCTTCCAAAAGTGATAGTGTGTGATAAGAATTTTACTTCTTTTCTCAAGTTTGTTTTTTTAAGTGAGTCCTGTTCTTCCTATTTCTTTCAGCAGAAATGAAATCCCAGGTAAGTATAAGTATTCGCATATTTGATCAGTAAGTCACAGTTCTCTTCAGTACATTGAATAATATTTATCAGAAAACATAGGTGAAAAGCTCTGAAGGACCAGCTGTGTAAATGAGTAATTATTTTTCAGACCTTCTAGGGTATTATAATAACTGTCTTCTGGACTGGGTCTTGAAGTCTGTACGGATCAGCCTCAGTGGTAGCAAACTGCACTGCTACTTGGTTTGGAGTACAAAGTAGACTTTAGCCCTCCTGGCGCTTAAGTTCTTGGTATTAAAAACCATAGGAATAAAATTATTGAATTTCAACAAAGGATCGAGGGCTTGAGGCTTAAACAAGCCAACATATGAATACATGTTTTGTGTTGCTGTACTGTACTTCTGCTATCCAGTAACAGAATTTTTTGTCTGCTAGTAGTGTTCTAGATTCTAATGTCTTTCCAAAGCGCTGAGGCAGTGCACCTATTCTGTAGTTGCAGCTGATGCCTGAATGTATCCTAGGTGACAAATTATTGATTAATAAGAACTTGAATTTCTGAAAGATTCTTACTGTTAACCAAAATCTGAGCAAGGAGTCTCAAGTGTAATTCCTGCCAGAATTACATCGTAATGAACTGTGTGTACCTTTTAACAATGTAAATCAAGAAACATCAGTTTAGGGATTTAATTTATTTTTTACCCAATCGAACTGTCAGTTACAGGTTGCCAGCATGGTTGCAGATAAACTGATGTTTGAAATTCTCCAAACTACTTCACGTGGAATAGGATAATATACTTCCAGTGCCCTCAAGGCCGTGGCCTTGCAGCCATTTTACATAGCACATCATTCCTCCTATAGGGATGAACTTTTTCCTGGCACGAAAAGTAGCCGCTCTGGTTGAAGCTTTGCATATTGTAATAGGCTTTTGTTTCCAGGTAACATGTCTGTGGAAGACTTAATTCTGAATAGAGATATAGATATTATTGGAAACTAATTGTTTTTTCTATTATACTCCGCTTTATCAAAAAAGTAAACATTTAAATTGTGCTACAGAAATCCAGATGTTGTCTTGCGATCCTTAAACAATAAATGAATGATTTGCCCTTAATGTGGCTGATGTATTTTTTTGTGTTCTGTCAAATTGAGCATTGGACAGAATAATCGGGTCAGCCAGTGATGAAACTTACATTTGAACAGCTGCAAACAACAAAAGGACCGGATTTCCCTCGTGTGGCTGCAATGTTAAGAATCATTTGGTTTTCTCAGCCAGGTGTGGTAGAGGGGGTGGGGCTGGTATATGTATGACCCGTTAGGATGAGGACAAAGCCTGTGATTCCCAGCACACCCGTTCATGCTTGTTTTTGTTTTGCTTACGATGGCTCTGGCTTCGTCTGCCGCTGTAGTCTTAATCTTTGTGTGGACCATTCATGCTCCATATTTGAACTCAGCCACAGGTAGGAGGGAAGATATTGGTGCATCAGGGACCAGAGCAGGCTGTTTAGCTGCCCGTTTTCTCAGAGATAATAAATGGGAAATTTTTTATATGTGGAAACTAATTTGACAATAAACTATTTGTAAAAAAATAATAATAAATGGGAAATTTTTTTCCCAGTAAAATTTCAGGGGCATCTGGCTGGCTCAGTTGGTAGAGCATGTGACTCTTGATCTCGGGAGTGTGCATTCAAGCCCCCAGTTGGGCATAGTGCTTCCATTAAAAATAAGTGAATTTCAGCTGATTTATCCCTCCCCTCAATTCCTGTGGGTTATGACCCTCAGAGCCCTAAATGGACTGGTGTGTGTTTCCTAAGAGTTGGTGTGGGCAGAAAGGTGTCCAGTAGCATACTCCTAAACATTCTTCCCCCTACCCTCTTCTGTATGTTATAAATCTGCCTGGGTTATTTTCAGTGAGCTTCAGTTCCTCCTGCGTTCAGTCTAAAGGAATTGCTTATTATGTGTCCTGAATGAGCTTGTGTGACATGATTTGATTTCCAGTCCTAACCCACTTTTTTTACTTGAAGCACATGCCTCCTCTTATTAACTACAGCTGACATTCAGGTTCTTTGCCCAAACCTCTGAGGCACACAGTTTGGTCACCCCCGTTTTTACAAGAAGAAGCTTGTAGAGGTAAACTTGCAAGTTTGTTGTAGAGATAGGGTTATGATGATAAACCCCTTGTAACTAGTTCCCTGTCGGTTCAGAATAACTTTACATATGCAGGCAGTTTGGTGCTTTAGAGTTTGGATTTTGAATCTAGGGCTGCTGGAGTTTGAAACCCAGCTTTGCCACTTTCTAGCCATGTGATCTCTGTAAAAGGAGTGCTGACATTGCCTACTTTTTAAGGAGTCCTAAGCATGAAATCCACAGAAAACACTTGGAACAGTGCCCAGCATGAAGTAAATATTAATATAATAATAATATTAATATCTTTAAATGCAAGGAGGCTTTATTTGTATTCTGTTGGTTAAATGCTTAAATTCTGAAATGTACGGATTCTGAAATGTACGGATGTCCGCCAGAGAAGCAGGGACCATCCAGAAAGCGTTTACTTCCCGTTTGTTTTTTTCTTGGTGTTTGGAACGAGTGCCAAAAAGCCTGAAGTAACTAACCCCTCTATCTTCAGGATTTGGAGGGTTCTGGGAACAAACGTCACCGTTCAGTGTTGCCAGGCGCTGTTGGATTACTGCCTTGCTCTTATCTAGGGGTCTAGGTGGCCTTCCCCCATTTCTTACTAGCTCAGAGTAGTTGGGAGGGCTGGCGGGCGGGCGCGCGGGCGGGCAAACAGGCTTAGAGGTTTGGGCAGTTCAAGCAAGAAGCCGGGGCTTGCTTATCCAAGTTCTCACAGAGATGAAACTTCTGTGGGAAGATTCAGCCCAGTTCTCCCGTGTCACCCAAAAAGTTTATTTTAGGGATCGGCAAACTACAGAAATGGGCTCGGGGACCTGAGCTCTGCACGAAATGGCGCTTTCGCGACAAAACAAGCAGCACCCGTGGAAGGGATAGACCTGACTCCGGAAGCACTGCCTCTGGCCGCCAAATTGGAGTTCATAGCGCAAAGTTCAAATTTGCCACGAGACCGCACTGTGATAGGTGGGTACAGGGAGGAGCTGAACACGTCAGTTCCTGCCTCCCGCGAGCCTGGCTGAGGCTATAAAAGGGCTTGCGCCTGGCACCCCCTCCTCTCTGTTCCTCCGGAGCTCCCCTAGCATCTACTGTGGGTTGGGGGTGAGCTACAGTTGGCTACACCAGAGGCGGCTGGAGCAGGTAGGTGGCTTGGTGGGGCTTTAGTGGGGTGCTGAAGCGGGAGCGATCTTAAAGCTCATCCTAGCTGAGGAGGGCTTCGTTAAAATCAGGACCGCCATATACCCTGGGCACTGTCCACGAACCTTGGGACGGAGATTACGGCAAAATATTTCGCCTGTTTCCACGTTTAAAAAAGGCTAGTGGAAGAAGTGGTTTTAAGCCTTGTTAGTGACGTTAATTCTGCCAAAACGAAGATGAGGAACGGGGGCCTGGGGGATCCCAGAGCCGGGGGGGGGGGGAACTGGGCGGGGGAGAGCTGGGGGAGGTGGCCTGCGATTATTGCGGGGAGAGATTATTGCCGGGAGCGTCTAGGCCTGAGAGGTGGAAGAATGGCTGGCTGAGTAAGATGGGGGAGTGGAGGTGGTGTGCTGGCGAGGGCATGGGGGTGTTGGATGCCTGATCTGGAAAGGCCAGCTGGCCAACTGAGGCCAGAGTAGGGGGTGGAAATGGAGGGTGGGAAGGAGGGGGAGGTGCCAATGCTTGATCCGCTAGCGCCGCTGCGGGGTGTAAGGTTGAAGATTTTGAGGCCCAGTTGGTGTAAGACCTGGGGACAGGAGGTGGTGGAGGTTTTAAGGCTTGAATGGTGCAAGCCTGGCTAGGGGCAGAAGGAAGGGGTCTGAGCCTGTTGGTGTAAGACCTCCTGGGGTTGGGGGGGGTGAGTGGAGGTGTCCAGGCCTGGTTGGTGCACTACTGACGCCAGTGGGTAGGGGTCTGGGCCTCGCTGCAAAACCTCCTGGGATTGAGGGGGGTTGGGCGGGTGAGTTGGAGACATCCATGCCTGATTGGTGCAAGATTGGCGGGAAGGGGGAGGGGTCTGGCCCTCTTGCTGCAAGACCTCCTGGGATTGAGAGGGGTTGGGCGGGCGAGTGGAGACATCCATGCCTGATTGGTGCAAGGCTGGCGGGAAGGGGGAGGGGTCTGGGCCTCTTGCTGCAAGACCTCCTGGGATTGAGGGGGGT
>NW_024081080.1:0-68260 GCF_003009895.1 Hyaena hyaena | reverse complement strand
GGGGGGGTGAGTTGGAGACATCCATGCCTGATTGGTGCAAGACTGGCGGGAAGGGGGAGGGGTCTGGCCCTCTTGCTGCAAGACCTCCTGGGATTGAGGGGGGTTGGGCGGGCGAGTGGAGACATCCATGCCTGATTGGTGCAAGGCTGGCGGGAAGGGGGAGGAGTCTGGGCCTCTTGCTGTAAGACCTGGGGTGGCGGACAAGGCGGAGTGGGGCATGGATGGGGGCTAGTGGAGCTGTCGACGACGTCTGATTGGTGCAAGACAGGCTGCAGACCGAAGTGGTGGCGGAGGGGCCTGTTGGTATAAGACCTGGCGTTGGGGGGGGTGGAGGTGTTAAGATCTGATAGGCGTAAGACTGGTGGGGGGGGCAGAAGTGTTGGAGGGGTCTGGGGTGGAGGTGGGGCGGGCTAGTGGAGGTGTTGGGATCTGATTGGTGGAAGACGGGGGGCAAAAGTCTTATGGGAGGGGCCTTGGCCTGTTGGTGTAAGACCTCTTGGGGATGAGAAGGGGGAGTAGGGGGCGGAGGTGGTGCTGAGTGGAGGTTTTGGGAGGTTTCGGACTATATTGGCACAAGACAGGCTGGGGCAGGAAACGAGAATAGGGGGATAAGGGCATTGGGGGAGGGTGTAGAGCACTTGGGGGGGAGGGTGACCTGATCGCTGTAAGACCAGTGGAAGGTGGGTATAATAAGGGGGATAGGGAGGGTAGAAGTTGGGTAGAGGTTTGTGTGGGGTGTGGCGGCCTGGTGTGTGTAAGACTGGCTGGGAGTAGGAGTCGAGAGGTGGAGGAGGGTAGAGGGGTTGAAGCTTGGTAAGTTCTTGGGGCATGAGGCAGGAGTGGGGAGAGTGGCCGGCCAGTTGGGATGTGGGGAGTGGGAATCCCTTTGAGGGAAGATCTCACTGGGCCGGGGACTGAATAGGAGTTAGTGCATGAGGGAGAAAATGTATCTGGTGGCTAATGAATGAATGATTGTTCTTCTCTGTAATGTGGGGGTTGAGGTAACTTAACATCAGAGGCTGGCATGTGCTTTGGGCTTCCTGAGTGATCTGCAAAAGAACATTGGTGGGACATGATGGGAGAGGGGGTGGTGCTATGCCTTGTCTTAAGTTTTCTCCAGGAAAAGTCTGCAAGAAACAAATGTAAATACATCTCAGTTCACAGAGCAAAGCTTTGGCTTTGAACTAGGGTGAATAAGCTGCTCCAAGATAAATGCAGAATATAAAAATGTTTGTTCTGGGTTTTGGTTTTCTTAAAGGAGTATGTTTTTGTCTTGACTGTAGACATGGACGCGTCAGAAGTACCTGGCCAATCCAAGATCCGAGATGGTGATTGGTGAGATTGGAAAAAATTCTGTTTTCTTTTGTTTAGTCCTACTGTGTTGGCAAAATGATTTTCTCAAAAGGTATATGTTTCTTTCGTTTCGAGTCTGCAGAGGGTATAACTTCGTTAGTCATAAAAGCCAAATCGTAAAATGGGACCTTAGAATTCTGTGAATCCGGCCTCTTTCTCGATGTGTGAATACTCTAGATCATCCCTCTGTTAGTGGCCAGGAGCATATTCCTCCATGAAGCAACACAGTGCATTGTTAATACGGGTAATTTCTGGAAAGTTCTTCATTCCAATGAATGTCAAATAAACATTTGACTGTAGACATTAAAATTTATTCGACTTTTTTTTTTACATTGCTTATATTTAAAAAAATGAAGACAATCTTAAGGAGGTACCATTTTTCATATACCAGATTGGCAGAGATTTTAAAAAGTTGATAAGGGGAGGGGCGCCTGGGTGGCTTAGTCGGTTAAGCATCCGGCTTTCGCTTAGGTCATGATCTCGTGGTTCGTGGGTTCAAGCCCCGCGTCGGGCTCTGTGCTGACTGCCAGCTCAGAGCCTGGAGCCTGTTTCAGTCTGTGAGTCCCTCTCTCTCTGACCCTCCCCTGCTCACACTGTCTCTCTCCCCTAGAAATAAATAAAAAAACATTAAAAAAAAAACTAAAAAGTTGATAAGGGGAGTTGGCAAATTTGTAGGAGAACAGGCAGTTTCATATAGCAATTGTGGGAATATAAATTGGTGCAACCTTTTAAATAAATGCACATGTCCTTTGACCTAGTAATTACACTACTAGGACATTTTCTTTTTCTTTTTTTTTTAATATTTTTATTTATTTCTAGGAGAGAGAGAGAGAGAGACAGCGTGAGCAGGGGAGGGTCAGAGAGAGAGGGAGTCTCAGACTCTGAAACAGGCTCCAGGCTCTGAGCTGGCAGTCAGCACAGAGCCCAACGCGGGGCTCGAACCCACGAACCGCGAGATCATGACCCAAGCGAAAGTCGGACGCTTAACCGACTAAGCCACCCAGGTGCCCCGACTACTAGGACATTTTCTTTCCATGTTAGTACAGTTTTATTTAATAGATTATATGTCACTTAACTTTATTAATAAAATTGTACATCACACAGCACACATATACTTAAGTGCATAGATGTGGTTATATCCTACATTCTCTTTGTGTAGTTCACTCTTGTCTTGATTCTTTTTCCGTTTTTTCCTATAACCCGTGTCTATTTAATTGTACATAGACATACGTAGGCTGGTTTGGTCTTTGTTGAGTTCTGCGAAAGGATGTATGACTTAATTACTAGCATACAGAGACCTACAAGGATGTTCATCGCAGTATTGTGTGTAGTAACACAAATTGGGAAGAGTTTAAGTGATCTAAGGGTGTAGTTGAATAAATTATGGTTCCTCAAAATAATGTGCAAAACAAGTGAATGGACTCGTAATGGAGAGACTTCTAAGATATATAATGTGAAAAATTATAAGCCGTGGAACAGTCCATATAGCATAATTATTTTAAAAGATGTGTGCACTTGACTTGTGCTGGTGAGTGCTTATGTTAAAAGAACTTTCCAGAAGAATAAATAAGACACGTTGTTCCTGGGGAGTGGGACTCTTGGAGGAACAGGGACAAAGTGTTCCTTTTCCTCACTCTTTCAATGTTCTTTATCACTCACAGAACTGTCTGGTAAGCATTATAACATGATAGTCCTTGTAACGGAAGGGGGGGGTTTAGAAAAGAATGTAGCAAGTAAACATTGAAAAATATACATTTTAAGTGTATTTAGAAAGAAATGCTAATTCAGTGCTCTTTTCCTATTAAATTAGCAAATGAGAAATATTTAATCATGTTACCGTAATGTTGCTGAACTATATGCTGATCTAAACCTTTGGAAAGGATTATAAAACTATAAAACTGGTTTTACTTTTGGTTACTTTGACTTTGGGGAATCAACTTTAGAAAGATCCAATTTATCATTTTTTAACTTAAAAATTTTTTAATGTTTTATTTATTTCTGAGAGAGAGAGAGAGAGAGAGAGACAGCGTGAGCAGGGGAGGGTCAGAGAGAGTGAGACACAGAATCAGAAACAGGCTCCAGGCTCTGAGCTGTCAGTACAGAGCTCGACGCGGAGCTCGAACCCACGAACTGCGAGATCATGACCTGAGCCGAAGTCGGACGCTTAGCCGACTGAGCCACCCAGGTGCCCCTGGAAGCTCCAATTTATAAAAATAGTTAAATGCACCAAGATCCTTGTAGAAGCATTCAATTAAAACATTGTGTGTTATCAAGAACATACCAGGTAAAATTCTAGCTCTATGACCCTTGGTCACTTGCCCCAAATAGTGCCCGGGGCAGATGGTTTGCATTAGTTCCCCTGAGAAGTAAACAGGCAGTATGGTTTATTAGTCAGCCCCTTGCAGATTTGGTTAACAGGGTCATTCCTCTAGCATTTGGTGAAGAATCACAGACCTGAGTTCCTGAACCTGCAGACGCGAAGGCTGGACCCTGGACTTCTGGTTGGAGATGGCTTTGGAGGCTGGACAGCGACTGGTTGACAATAACAGTCATTGTCCAGCCTCTCCACCCACCCTTGCTGCATGTCGAGACGATTACATTTCAGGATCTGGGCACTGTGTTTTCATTAATGCAGACAACATTGTTAGTTTTTTATGCGTTTGCTTCTGCTTTGGGCCGACTCTACCTCGCATAACCCTCAACATAAGGTTCACATAAATCGGCATGTGTACATAATTTTGTAAATGGAGATTATTCCTTAATGAGATCTCCTAGGCAAAGGCTTTTAAAAACGAGCTTCCGTGGGGGTGGGACGTGGACAATAGTGAAAGCGGTCCTTGCAACTGCTTTTTGAGATTCATTCTTTCTCGTATTCAGCAAAATAGTTGAGTCCTGACTTTGTACTGCACAGTGTCCAGATCTTTGCGTGGTTTACTCTCTGCGACGAGAGACCGAAAACATGTAAACAGGCAATTGCAGTATAGCATGATAAGTGCTGTGACGGGGGACAAGTTCATGGTCCTGCAGGAGGGCAGACATTATCTTGTTGAATTTTCACAGTAGCCCTATGAGGCAAATCGTTCTTTGACAACTGAGGCCCAAGAGTTTTATTTACAGATTTCTGGGTGAGAAGTGATGATGGCTCAGAGTAGGGTGGTGATAGAGGTGGAGAAATTGGAATGAACATAGGGTACGTGGCAGTTTATCAATTCTGAGAGTTTTTTCCAGTTTTGAAATTGGGATGCATCCAATGTACAATGGAGGGTTTGGCCAGAGATAGTGGTAGGAACATTGTGTTCATTGTTAACTATAGAGAAATAGAGACTCGGGTGTAGTTACAGATAGGATGGTAGCTTCATTGGTGGGAGGATGAGGCAGTTCGTCTGATTGCTTCTATTTTCCCAGTGACTTAAGAGACAAGGTTGTTAACAGAGGGGAGGAAGTTCTGACAGTTTCAAGGCACAAGTGCTACTGAAATGCATAATGTAAGGGGTGAGGGACCAGTTTTCACTCATGACTCGGAGCCCCATTAGTAATCTCTGATGGCCACTGACTAGTCTCTTTTTAGCCCAAGATTCTTAATACTGCAACCAGAGCGGCACCTGGGTGATTCTGTTGGTTAAGCGGCCGACTTCGGCTCAGGTCATGATCTCAAGGTTCGCGAGTTCGAACCCTGCGTCAGGCTTTAACAGCTTGGATCCTGGAGCCTGCCTCGGATTCTGTGTCTCCCTCTCTCTCTGTCCCTTCCCTGTTTGCACTTGGTCTTTACCAGCTTGGATCCTGGAGCCTGCTTGGGATTCTGTGTCTCCCTCTCTCTCTGTCCCTTCCCTGTTTGCACTCGGTCTCTCTCTTTCAAAAAATAGGTAGACCTTAAAATTTTTTAAAAATACTACAAGATAAACATCCAGAGATCCCATATTTTATTTAAAATATTTTTATAGAGATTATTTTGAGGGAGAGACAGGGGGCAGGGAACAGGCAGAGAGAGAGAGAGAGAGAGAGAAAGAGAGAAAATCCCAAGCAGGCTCCATGCTGACAGTGTGGGGCTTGAACTCACGAACCGTGAGATGTGAGCCGAAGTCAGATGTTTGACTGACTGAGCCACCCAGGTGCCCTGGATCCTTTGACGTTTATGAAGGTTTTTGTTTCATGCATCTTCAAAGCTTTTAATGTGATTTCTTAGCCCTTTCATGATAGGGTTCTGATTAAGCCAGCTGGCTTTTGCAAGGTGCATATATTCTGCTTTGAAACACTCTCTAGGGACCCGGACTCCTCTGGCAGATGATACTTGGAAAATGTATCTAACAAAATTTGCCCCCCTTTTGACCACTGTTTCTTCCTTAGCGCTTTCCTCAGACTGCTTTTCTTGTCAGTTACATGGAACATGGAATTTGAGGTTTTGTCTTCAGGGATTAGAGCGGGTTTCTCTGTCATGTAACTTGTTGTGGCATGTTTCCGATCCCTTCTTTCTTTTGTCTGACCCCCAGGTGTGTGTTGTGTGTAACACAAAAGTATGTAAGAACAGAGCTGAAGTGTGAAATCATATTTGAGTCTATATATAGTGCAGTTTGTTGATCATAGGTTTCAAGAGAACCGGGGTCACATTTTGGCCTGTACCTTGGACCAACCTTTCGCCCAGCAAGTTTTCTTTACTGATTAAAAAAAAAAAAATAGTTTGAGGCTTGCTGAGGAGTCCAGTGTAGTGATTGATAAATGAATAGGAAATTGAACCAAAGGTGTTGGGCCAGCATGTGTTTTGAAAGACTGAAAACTTACGTAATTAGTCCCAACAGTCAGTAAAATAAAAGCCCTTAAGAAGTAGTTAAGCTTGGGGAAAAAAACAGTCACAAACAGAGAGGGGGGCAGGCAAACCATAAGAGACTCTTAAATACTGAGAACAAACTGATGGTAGATGGGGGGTGGGGGAGAGGGGAAAATGGGTGATGGACACTGAGGAGGGCACTTGTTGGGATGAGCACTGGGTGTTATATGGAAGTGATGAGCCACGAGAATCTCCTCCAAAAACCAAGAGCACACTTTACGCACTGTATGTTAGCCAATTTGACAATAAATTATATTAAAAAGAATTTTAAAAATGAAGTGGTTAAGCCTAGCTTTTTCTCCGGAAAACCTTGTAACAACTATCATGGCCGCCTTCTATTTAGCCCGTTCGGTTTTCTCCGTGAGCTAGAGGTCACAACAACTAATATGGTCACCTGGGATCAGGTCCTAGAATGTAGCCTGGCTCCAGCACCAAAGTGACATTTTATTGCAGGTGCATTGCGAATGGATGTCATGGAGGGATATCCGGTCCGCTGCTGTCTGGAGAGCTGAAGGATCCCCGGCCAGAGCATGCTTTGGCATCAACTAAGGCATTACTGTGCTGCTGCAATGTGCCAGACAGCCTGCCACAGGAGAAGTGAGAGGGGAGGTGTGGGTGGGTGGGATGAGGGCCTCTGGCACGTTATTGGGGGGCAGAGAAACAAGAGGCCCCAACATCATGGTTCCCTGCAGAGAGCTCTTGTAGCCTTGAAATCACCCTTTGCTCCCCGAGAGATGGACGTCTGCCTTGTCCACTTAACCTAGATAGCAGGCCCAGGAAGTAAGATGGCCCTCTTCAAGCACTAAAAGCCCCCAAACCTATCCTCCTTGCTCTTTTTTCCTTCTGATGTTTAGCTAATCTCTTCATCCTCAAGTCCTTTCACCCTGCGGCCCCCTTCCTCAGAATTCACTTTCGTATCTTTATTTTATTATTTTATTTTACTCATATCTTTAACTAGAAGGAAATCACTTGTTGGCAGAAAATGGGCTTCTCGTGGGCAGATAATGGTGCTTCACTTAACATTCTTCCCCTGTCTCTGATTCTGAGGTAAAGACTGAGCAGCCTGTTGCGTCTCCTTTCTCTTCACTTCCCCTGCTGTGATCCTAATTTCATAGCCCTGAAAACCTTCTCGCCTCTCAGAAACTAGAAACTCTGATTTGTGGTTCTCTCCATTTGAGGTTTTGGCCATGTAGTTATGTATGACGTGGAGTAGCCTTCCTTTATAACCGTGTGTATTTTCTCTTTTGCAGCTGCATTATTATTTTGGACTCGGACAGCGATGAAGACTTTGAGCACTGTAAGTAGAGTCCACTAAAAGCAGGAATTTCTATTTCAAGGTGTAACTTAGCCACACCTCTGTGGAGCTGACTGAATTGATTTGGGACATTTGGTGTGAGCTGGTCCTGGGCTCATCCCCCCTCCCCCGCCCCCTGCCCCAGGGCTCTCTCCGGAGGAGTCAAATGAAGATTATTTCCCTGCTGTTAGGAGCAGGGACAGTTTTCTGTGCTGATTTTCCAGGTTGCTTCCTCTACCTTTTTCCTTTCGGCATCCTTACTTTTATTTCCTCTCTATCTCCCATGAGGGGATGTAAGAGTCTCCTGTCCATTTTAACCAGCCCTAACTCCTGGACTTTGGTTCTAGGAAGTTAGAGACTGGGGGGGAGCCACATTTTTATCATGCTTCAGATACTTCTGACCCCCTTTTTCTTTCTCTGATTTAGTTGTGACCAAAAAGAAGCAGAAATCGAACATTAGGTAAGTAGGAAAAGGAGTGAAATTTAACGTTTTTTGAGGAATGATGTGGGTAAGAAGATTTAAGAATAAACTTCACATCCTCTCTGAACACTGTGTTCAGGGTCACAGTGGGTGTTTGATCTCACTACCAGGTTGAAAATCTTAGGTTCTTTATGCCAGGCCTGTTATCTAGTTGGTCAGTTTTCCCCTCAGCATGTCTGTGTGATCTGTCCCCTAACTTCGAGTCGCCATTACACAGGCCCTTACCTCGTGAAGGGGTATTGCCCAGGTGCCAGACTCTAGGAGGTGCTAAGAAAAGATCCCTGGAATAAATCCAAAACAGGATGCTTAGATGACTGAGGTTTCCACATTGACCCCTTGAATTCCTATAGTGGGTTTATCAAAGTATGATTTACATATAGCAAAAATCACACTTTTAGGGTGTGCAGGGTGATGAAACTTGATACTGTGTGTGGTAGTGTACACGTTACCGCGATCAGAGGCGCAGGATATTTTCATCACTGTCATTTCATTTTATGTATTTTATTCTTTATTTTATTCTTTGATGTGTAAACTTTCGTAATCTTACAATATATTATTTTTGAGAGTGAGTAACCTCGAGTCGGGGAGAGGGTCAGAGGGAAAGAGAGAATCTTAAGCAGGCTCCACACCCAGCGTGGAGCCCCACGCAGGGCTTGATCTCACTACCCTGGGATCATGACCTGAGCTGAAGTCAAGAGTAGGATGCTTAACCGACTGGGCCACCCAGGCGCCCCCAAGAAATCTAGAAAAGATCTTTAAGGAGGGAACGAACGGGATGGCAGAGGCCCATCAACCTGGCAATTTAAAAGCGGTGACCATGGTGGAAATGGATTGGTGGGTTTATGTCTGCGACAGGTGCAGGCAAATCCTCTGACCGGTGTCTTGAGTACTTTTCTCACCCTAAAGGTGTAGAAGACTTCTCCTATGCTCTTTGGAAAGTACAGAAAGGGGGTGAATTTCAACCTTTCGGAACCTCTGACCCGAACACCAGAGGCAGCCGAGAATGAGGGCCCACACAGGGGTGCTCAGCACACCCGGGTAGCACGGGTTCTGCGGAGTTTGACTCCTGCCAGCCCACTTCACTCCATACTTGACCAGATGCCTCCTTTTGAAAGGAGGTTCCAAACAAGGGGAACAGCAGAGTTACCACAGCGAACAAAGCAAGAAAACGTTTCCAAGTGATCCCGTGCATCATAGAGGAGTTAGAAGAGGCTGTGGGAAGACTGAGGCACTTTAACGTTTCTCTTTTGTGTTTCCCTGTCTCCTCACTCAAGCTACGTGGTGATTGACTCAGACTCTGAGGATGAGTACTTCCGTGAGAACGTCCAGGCTCACATATACGAAATGAGCACCGGAGGCAAGTACACCAGTAGCAGAGAAGGAGCTGAGCTTCGCAGCCCTCGTGGCGTAGTGGTTTCAGGATGCACGTCAGCAGCCGTTCTGGCCTGAATCGCTTCGAGGCGGGCGCCTCCGTTTCTTCCCTGTGCATCTGGGTGTGGCCACGCCCGATGCCCCACGCCCCTCTCCGTGGTGGATTTGTACACAGCTGGCAACTGTTCTCTCTGCTTCAGAACTCGGGTGCTCCCCTCCCCCTTCGTAGAGTCTTGGCCCGCCAAGTGTCAGGGAACCAGGGGACAGGAAGTTAGGGACTGACACTAGGGAGGGGTGAAGGCTGCTCCGCTCCTCCACCTTCCGCTTTTTTCCTCCTCCTCTGTGTGTGGGAATGACAGAGGGCGAAGGATGAGTAAAGGGCGTGGGCTCGTTCTTTCCAGCCTGATACGGAGACTTAGGTGGGTGATGGTTCTGGGTCTGCCCATGGGGACTTCTCAGGGGGAAGCCTGCACTTCTCCAGCCAGCTGTTGGTCTTTGCCTTTCACCATCCTCTTTGTTTTCTAGAGATTTTGCGTTTCTCAGAACCTGTTGCCCACGGCAGATCTTTGCCCCTTTGGATTCAGAGGCCTATTTATTTATTTATTATTGTTTAAATGTTTGTTTATTTTGAGAGAGAGAGAGAGCGCCTGTGAGCGGGGGAGGGGCAGAGAGAGGAGAGAGAATTGCAAGCAGGCTCCGTGCTGCCAGCACAGAGCCTGATGCGGGGCTCCACCTCCCGAATCGTGCGATTGTGCCCTGAGCCAAAAGCAAGAGTCGGATGCTTATCTGAGCCACCCAGGCGCCTCCAGAGGCCCGTTTAACCTTGGAGCTACAGAACCTGTTGCGTGGGTGTGAAATGTAGGAAGGCCAGGAGCTCCTTAAGCATCAGGAACAGTACTGGATCGGTCTTCGTTGGCTTACTGTGAGGTATAGGGCATGATGCATTGGTCCTTCCTTAAAGTACTGGCTCCTTCTTTGGTAAGCGCCCCAGAGCTACCATTGACCCAGGTTCCCTGGCTAACCTGGGATGTCCGAGCCGGGAGAGGAGGTGGCTTGGAACCTTACTCCTGCTGTTTCACTGCTTGTTCCCTGATTTATGTTTCCCCTTCCTCTCTAGCTCTGAGTGGACGTGCCTGAGTGGGATGGGGGTCCAGGGGCAGCAGAGTAGGTAGGGGCTGTGACGTGACGAGCCAGTGTCAAGGGCCAAAAGGAGCCCCAGGGGAAGTAGCTTTAGAGGTAGGGCTTGAGTGACAGAGCCAGAAGCCAGTTCATCACCACAGGCCTCCAGTTGCTGACCTGTTTAGTCAGAAGATCCCTGGTTTTTTTGAGGATGATCTTTGAACTAAGCTTCCTCTTCCCTTTCTGCCTGGTGGACGCTTCGCTGTGAGCACTGATTCCAGTAATGGAGAGATGAGGACTGTCTCTGTGTGTCTCTTTACTGTTCTCCACATGCCCTTTCTTCCATTACTGTAATGAATTTAGGTAATTTCACAGCGAAAGGAGCTTGATCACATAAAAGAAGATCACACTTCTAAGATCACTTCTAACTTTTGTCAGTGTACAGTCATTTTTCTCTTAGATTGTCAGCAATGTGTCCCTACTCCCTTTGTTGTTCTTTGTTTTTTTCTTACTTTCAACTGCAGTTGGGAAATCATCAAAATTTCTAAGAAGGATGACTTTTTACCACAGCAACACCCACTCCTTTCTCTTTCTTTCTTGCATATCTGAAGTTCTGTGGTAATTAAGTAATAGAGGAGACTTTAAAAATCTGTGATCCCAAATCTGCAATTGTTGGATCCAGAGCTTTTATACCATACATACTATTTTTGTGTCTTGTCTGTGCTGTGGTTTGTATGTATTTTTGTTACATTTTTGTTTCCTAGAAACTTGGAAGTTGGGCTCTGAACAGACTCCTGAGAGCATGTGGTGTTAGACATGCCATGCCTCATTTTCAGATGAAGGCACTGTCGGGGAGGGCGGTGACATTCCAAATGTTCCCAAGCTCTCCCAGTGCTGGCATTAGGATGGAACCCCTCACACTTAGCCACACAGTGGCTTGGAGAGCTTTGCACATATGGACTAGTTAGAACATTAAATTTTGTCTAACGATGGGAGTACATTCTAGTACCTTCTATCCGTGTAATTGCATGAAGTACAGAAAGCAAAAGTGTAGAGAGGATGTGATCTCAAGGACCGTCCTTTAAATTACAGAGCTCAGACTTGATTGGGAAAAAGCCCACTTTATTCTGATTTCTCGTTTTTCTGTGGCGCTGAACACTGAGCACCTTGCAGTGTGCTACGTAGTGTGATTTTGAAAATTGCCACTGGTCTTGGGTTGCTGTTTTATCTGTCCCTGCTGTCAGTCAAGTAAAAAAGTGATAGAGGGAAACCAATCTAAAAAAATGGATTATTTCTTGAAATTTAAGTTTGTTTGTTTTGGAGGAGAGAAAATGGGGGAGGGGCAGGGAGGAGGAGAGAGAATCCCATGCAAGCCCTCGGCGCAGAGCCTGACACGGGCCTCAAACCCACAAACCCGGAGATCATGACCTGAGCTGGAATGAAGAGTTGAATGCTTAGCCGACTGAGCCACCCAGGTGCCTCTAAGATAACTGATGCTTAACTGTGTGAGTCATAATGTCAGGCCTCCAGATTGTTAAATTTGCACTCCGTAATCTGAGGTGGAGTGTGGAAGGGGGGGGTGCGGAGGGAGTATATTTCTATATGATTGTGTCTCTTGAATTCCAGATAAGGTTGTGTGTGTGTCTTCTAACACTGAGAGGCCTGCCGTCAGTGAGCCTCCAGTAGTTATTTCTGATGATGAGAATGATTTCGAGATCCCCGTGGTGGTAATAGATGACGATGACCTGTGCTATCAGGACCAAAACTCCTCCTGTAATGAAAGAGAGGTGGAGGTCTTCAATGCCTCCCAGCTCAATTCATCTCTTGCTGTTGGTGAGCTGGACGGCGGGGAAAATCTCTGCCCACTGCCAGGTGTCGCTGAGACTGAGGTGGAGATTCTAGATGAAGAGCCGACACCTGTGGTGGAACCACCAAGGAAAAGGAAGAAGAAAACCAAAAATACGTGTGTGGTGCCCGGTAAGCCAGTCAAATCAAGTAGGCCTGTCCCACTGAACAAGCCCAGCCCCCCACCCCCAATCCCTGCCTTGTGCCACCCATGCCTGCCATGCCCTTTCCCCTGGATATGTCTGTCTTGTCAGGTCTGCCTGTCCTGCCTGCCAACTTTAGGCCATCTCAGCAGGTCCCAGGCAGCCAGGGGAGACAGCCCAGTGAAAAGGATCTTTCTGGAAATGGGGGAGGAACGCCCACGTTGTAGTATTTTACCATTCCCTCTAGCTGGCATGCTTTCTCTTTGTGCTTACCGGCCTGAGGACAATCCCGTGTCTCTTGGAACCCAGCCCAATGGTCAGTTCCTATAGGGAGCTGTGGGTCCAAGATGCTCCTCCCTCCTGGATTCCCAAAGTTCTCAGACCCCCGTCTCTACTAGAGCACTTACCCAGCTAGCTGCCTTTTGTTGTTTTGAGAGAGAGGGTGCAAGCGGGGGGGGGGGGGAGAGGTGTGCAGAGAGAGAGAAGCAGGACTCCCCCAAAATGGGCTACAAGCTCACCTGATGCGGGGCTCTAACTCACAAATCATGAAATCGTGACCTGAGCCCAAGTCCGATGCTTAACCGACTGAGCCACCCAGGCATGCCCCCCCCAGCTGTTTTATAATGTTTCTAAATGTGTCCCCCCCGCCCCCCCCCAGTAGATGGTGAGTCTCTTAATGGGAAGACTCCAACTCATTTTGAAGTCTCTCGCAGGGTCTAGCCTGGTATTTAGCACATAATAGGTGTTTAGTGCTTTTTTTTTTAATAGTCAAATAATTGACTCTCCTGATGCGGAAGTCTCTGGCTAGAGCAGGTAGCAGTATATGGGTGCTAAAAATCTGTTCAAAGCTGGAAAGATTTGGCTTGCCTATCTAGTGTCGGGGCTGCCTAAGATCTGATCTTGCCCTTGAGGCAAGTGTGCACAGCATCGCTTACACTGTGCATGCCTCCATTGCCCACACGATCAGACCTGCTCACATAGCCTTGTTCTAGTCCCTGGTACCTATGACAGAAGCCTATTCAGCCTACTCTGCTGGCCCCTCTGTGATTCCCATAGGTAAAAATCTGTCACGCTGACCGATGGACAGTACGCAGGGTTTAGACAGATGGGTTTCGTTTCTAGATGGTGTTCTGGGGGTGGCTGTGGGGCCTCCTCCTGGGTTTACCTTTCTGCCAGTTGCTTGCTGGGACCAATTTTCAGGATACAAATAAACTATTCTCTTTTCAGCTGTTAAAGAACCAAAAAGACGTGGGCCTTCGAAGACGCTTGCTTCTAAGAAGCATCCCAATGCAGCAAAATGTGATATAAGCCACACGGGGTACGTACTGTCCGTGATGGACCAAACGGGGACTGATTGTATAATTGTCACATGTTAAGTGGTCCACTGGGCATGTGGGAGGGTCTTCAAGGGAATGAAGGAGTCTGGCAGGGGAGGGGGACAGGGTGTCCACCCCTGAATTGGGAGAGCATAAGCAGGGGGAGGAGGAGCACCCCACTGCTCCACACCTCCCTTTGCCCCCACATCAGCTCTGGCCCCTTGAGGTTTCCTTTGTCCTTAAACTCCGATCAAAAAATGATGTCTGACCAACCAAGAGACTTTTTTCAGGCTAAAGACTGCCTTGTGGCCACCAGTTTGCACTAGACCAAAGCAAATACAGTAGAGATAGTGAGAAGGCAGAATGGACACGTTGTTCCAATCCATTGGAATTGGAGCTCGGTTGCCTTCCAGGTTTTTCTAAGGCTTGGGATGTGCCCAGGTGCTCCCTCCACTACTTGTCTATATTCTTGCTGGTTTTTAAGGCATCAACATTAGGGTGAAACTGCTTGTAGTTCTTTTTATGAAGCTGTATGTGATTGAGCCTGAAAACAATGGGTCATTTGGACGAAGGTCATGTTAATACTTGAAGCTAAAAGCTAACAGGTTTTTATTCAGACTCCTGCAACTTCTCAGTTTTTCCTTTAAAAAATATAATGTCGTAAGCCTTACTTTCTTCATTTTTACTTGCTTTCAGGAGTAATATACACTTAGTCTGAATTCTCTTTCAAGACCAGGGATATGTTTGAAGCCTGTGCTTATTTTTTTAAACTGTAGTTTGGGCCAATAAATGCATCTGGTTTTGTTTTTGAATTTTTTTAACATTTCTTTATTTTTGAGAGAGAGGGAGAGAGAGACAGAACAGAGCACAAGTCGGGGAGGGCCAGAGAGAGAGGGAGACACGGACTCTGAAGCAGGCTCCAGGTCCTGAGCTGTCAGCACAGAGCCCGACGCAGGGCTCAAACCCACAAACTGAGATCATGCCCTGAGTCAGTCGGACGCTTAGCCGACTGAGCCACCCAGGCGCCCCTGCCAATAAATGCATCTTAAGGGGAGAACAAGAATGGTGTGTTGGGCATTGGAGCAACAGAGCCCCTTGGACCTGAACGGAGAGGCTCTCTTTATTTCTGCACTTCTTGCTGGGTGAGGCTGCTGGTGGAGTTTCGCGTGTTCTCTTAGGTGGATCCCCTTTCAGCAGAGTTTCTTTTGATACATGTTTCAGCTGCTTTGCCTATAGGGACACGTGCTTTGGGTTGCTCCCAGGCTGCTTTGCTGTGGCATGACAGAATACGACATGTAAGCTGCCCCTTTGTGTCACTGTCCTCTGCATCATCCAAAGGAGGCCGGTCTGTTTGGACTCCTCACGGTTGCCTTGGTGCTTCCTGTGTCAGTCTGGAGGCTTCCTGTTGTGCTTCGCGTTTGTTCCTGTGTAGCTGGTCAGGGTGTCTGATGTACCCATTTGGGGTCTCGCTGGTTCCTCTGATGTGGAGATGTTCCGCCTGCAGCGAAGTGGCACAGGCATTGAGGGGAAGGTATGCTAAAGCCACAAGGCCCGTTTGACGTGAGCACTGATGCACATGGGAGCCACGTTCTCTGCCAAGGCCTGCAGACGCTTTAGGTTTTCATCTGCTGCCTTTTCAGATGCAAATTTGCTTTCAGAACTAAGTCATTGGAGGCAGAAGTGTTAGTTACCCGTGGCAGGCTTTGGGGTGAAGACCCTTACTTTTAGCTGCCTTTGCCTCTGTTGGTATTTATTTCCTCTCCAAGCCCCAGCCACCTCACTGCAACGTAAGGGGTTACTGAGTGTGCTGCCAAATCTCAGTCTCAGGAGTTTCGTTGAGTCAGAAGCTCACTTAACCTGTGTCTGCTCCGGTTTTACATTTCCAGCTCTGTGGGCTCATCTCTTCGGTCTTGTGGATTGTTGGTCACGAGGAAAAACACCTCGGTTTAAATAGGTGTGAGTCCTTTGCGTGAGGAGCACTATTCTTTGTGCATTTGAATTAGGCCTCGAAAGATGGGGTTGCGGTAGTGGTCTAATGAGAAGACCGTGAGATTGGGGTCAGAAGATTCAGCGTCTGGGAGCTTTGGGCAGGTCACCTTCACCTCTGACCTTCAGTTTCCTCATCCTCCAAGTGGAGATCTGAAGAAGAGTGATAGCTTCTTTAGGGAGTGGTTTTGAGGATCGAATAGGTCATGCAAAGAAAGCTCTCTGCAAATGGTAAAGCGCTACACAGATGGTCGTTCTCAGGAGAGGTAGAGATGTGCTCGTTCTAGCGGTCATGGGCACATTGGCTGTGCCAAAGCACGAGTGAACCGTGGGACATCACAGTTCTTGTCCAGAGAACGTTTCACTTGCCCACTTTGGCCAGAGCGGAAATGGTAGCTGGAACGCAGAGGTTGGGACTAGATTGACCTGGACCTTGAATGCTAGGTCCAAGAGTCCGTGAAAAGCCAGGGAGGGAGATCATTGGAACATGGCCTAGAAAAATGAACCTGAGGTGTGTGTGGTTGCATTAGAAGGAAAAGAGCCTGGAGGTTAGGCGTGCAGAGGAATGCTGTAGTGCCGAGGCATCAAGGGGAGGAGGGGGACTTGAACTAGGCTCAGGACGGTGGGGTGGAAAGGAGGGCTGGATGGAAAAGATGACGTGAAGGAGATAGCGGTTTTTGTGCCTGTTGAATATGGGGCGGGGGAGGAGATAGATTTTAAAATGCCTTCGTTTGAGGTCTTTAGCCTGGTATAACAGAAGTCACATAGTTAGGCACATTGAGCAGGAGATTTACTCCTGTTAATCCGTTGGAAATCTGTTTTGGGCGATCGTAAACTCGGAACTGGATCCCGGGCGAGAGCTCGAGACTGCAGATACAGGTGTGGGATCACTCCTGTGGAGGTTGTAAGCATGGGCTTCACATCTCTAAGGATGCAGGTAGTGAGAAGGAAAAGTCTACGAATGGAACTCTGGGAAATGCTCTCCTGTAGGGTTGCTGGAAGGAAGAGGGACTGGCAGGTGCCCCGAGTCTCTCTGGATATGACCTGTACATGTGCATTTCTGCTGTTTACTTCTTCAGCTATACAAAACTCAGTTGAATTTACCTTTGCAGGGGTTCCGTATGCAAAATACCTGGATGTTTCTTGCATGACGTGGAAAAGGCAAAGGATTATTCCGGAAGGAAGTTCAAGAAAAATATGGATAGCCTGGCTCGGGAAATGTACAGTCTGTTTAACAGATCTGTCTTTGATAAACAGGTACAGTTGGTGAATAGGCACTTAATGAGCACCGGTCCTATGCCCAGCGCTCTTGGGTGCTGTGATATGTGTGTATGTGCTAGCTGTATATTTCCTGCCTTTGAGAGGTATCAGATTAGATGGGGGGATGATACATGCACGTGTGAAAGAAACCGACAACGTTTGTGGGTAATAATATATGGTACAGACCTGTTACCAGCACAGGACATCGACAGAGGCAGAAAAATCACTGAGCGCCTCAGCGGTCAGGAAATTAGACTGGCTGGTGGGGGGGGGAAGGGGAAATTGAAGGATGTGGGGAGAGTGACAGTGATGGGGTAAGAAGTCATGAGGCTTGACTATCTGGAAGAGAGGGTTTATGCTGATGAATAATGGGAAGCAGCTATGTGACCTTGGGCAAGTTACCTACCCCCCCTTTGCCTTGGTTTTTCTCATCTGCAAAATGGGGACGATAATAGTACCTACTACTTCATAGAATTATGGTTGGGCCTAGGAAAGGTAATACACCTGGAGTACCTAGAACAAGGCTTCAGACATAGTAAGCGATACATATCTGCCACTACTTGTTTTTGGTGGCGTAGCACTAGATAACGGAGGACCTTTGAAATCGGTGGGGGGTGGGGGGGGAGATGAAATTGAAATCAGGTACCACCTCACAGGGACGGGATAGGACACGAAGCATCTGCTGAGGGAAACTAACCTGTCTGTAGTGTGGGGCCTGGACTGCTTTGGAGAGAATCTGGAGGCAGAGAGCTTCAGTGGTCATTAGGTTTTTCAGACTCTTATTATCGCTGCTGATGAAACTTCCTGCCAGGAGAGTTCTCAGATCTTTCTAAGGCTCCCCAGCCTTTGGGTAAGTTGCTCCCAATGACTGGGGTATTACATCACGGGACCGAGTAGACTCAGGTGCATGTACCGTCTCACCTCTCACCACTCTTAGTACCCACAGGATTCCATTCCTACCTCAGCGGGTTTGCACTTCTCTCCTTGGCCGCCCCTGACACCTGTCCCTGTGCAGGGCGGTGCCGATCTTATATTCACACGTGCTCAGTGGTCTCCCTCGGGTCCTGGTTGCCTGTCCATTGTTCTCACCTGGGCTTCAGCCTGGCTTTGATTCTCCCCAGAATGTGTAGGCTTGCAAAACTCCCGAGTCCACATCCTTGGGTCTGCCCGAAGCGGCTCTCTCACTTTGCCTTTTGTTCTCAGCTGCCAGAAAAGCTGGATATCGGCTGGAATAAGAAGATGCTGAGAACTGCTGGCTTGTGCACCACTGGTGAGACCCGGTATCCGAAGAGGGAGCGTTATGCGAAGATCCAGATTTCTGTGAAAGTCTGCGACTCCGCAGGTGATGGCAGCGTCCTGCTGCGCCCTTTTCCTTCGGACGCAGGCCTGTGAAGTCACTCTTCAGTACCAGTGTTTTCTGGCAGCCTGTGTCACAGCTCCTCCTGCCATTCCTGGGTAGATAGGCCTACTGTGCGTTGCACAGAGGACATTATTGTCAGAGGTCTTCTCATCCCTGGGTATCTGACTTGGCCATCTTTCCATTAGGGTAACTCTCTTGCTGCAGCTGGCTCCCTCCTAACTGAGGTTCAAGGTCCCTGTCGCTAACCAAGCACCGGATTTTCATAGTGACCTTCCTGTCATCATTCCTTTCCAGGCCGTCCCAGCCCGCCCCCCACTCTGCTCGGCCAGGCTAGCCATCACTAGCCTGCCCTGTGCTTCAGCAAAGCTGCCTTCACACCACCTTTCAGAGAGCACCACGCACCTTCCTGGCCTCGTCCTTTGCTCACATTTCTCACCGCACCTAGAGCAGTCTTGCAAAGTTGTAAAGCCAGTCAGTCGTCAGGGGGGGCCCGCTCAGATCCCATTTTGTCCACAGAGCTTCTCTTGACCAAATCCCAAGGTCATAGCCACTGTTCCCCACCCCGTCCACCTAATGTAACCCAGGTCTTGGCTGGGTGTATTTGGAGCAACAGCAGCGTCCCTCCAAAAAGATGAGCGGGCTGGGGTGGCCCCGAAAGGACTTGTCTCTGACAGCAACAAAGTCGGTTAAGTAGGGGAGAAGCATCCCTTTCAGAATGCCGGGAAGCTAACGCTCACGCCTGCCCATGTACCCTTGTAGAAGACAGCTTTGTGTATAGTGGGGCTGAGCGTCTAGCGGTGGCTGGGTAGCAGGCTGCCCGGAATTGGTGTGAGCGCTCATCTTTTCTTTGCATCCCTCTTCCAAGACCGCCTCCGGGATACTTTGATCCATGAAGTATGCCACGCGGCCTCCTGGCTGATCGATGGTGTCCGTGACTCTCATGGTGACTCATGGAGGTTTTACGCCAAAAAATCGAACCTGGTGCACCCGGAGCTGCCCCTGGTCACCCGTTGCCACAACTACAAGATTAACTACAAGATTCATTATGAATGCACTCAGTGCAAAGCCAGGTGAGACCCTTCGCCTCTCAGACGTTCCTCCGTTCCGTTTCTGCTACGGTCTCCGGCCAGCTCTCCGTGATTTTGTTAATAAGTATGTGGCCAGCTGGCTTTGACAAGTGAGACTTCTCTACCCCTTTTGGTGTCTTCTGCCTGCGCGCTCTCCTACTTTGAGCTGACCTCTGACTGCTGCTGCGCCTTGGCGCCCCACTCTCTGAGGAGCTGTGCAAAAAAGTCTTGCTTGGGGTCCCCAAGCCAGCAGCTCTGAGAAGACCCTGAGGTACAGTGACTGATCCCCTTACTGTGTAGTGTCTCTTTTCCTTCTCAGAGTCGGCCGCTACACCAAATCATTGAAAACCGACCGCTTTCTCTGTACCAGGTGCAAAGGGACCCTGGTCATGCTACCACCAACTCGTAAGGATGGGACCCCTCTTGCACCCCATGTGAGACCATTTGCTAAGTATGTGCAGGAGAATTATAGATTGGTTAGGAAGTCAGCAGAAGGGCTAACCCATGGCGCTGTGATGAAACAGCTGAGCAAGGATTATGCCCTTAAGCACAAGCGAAATCCTTAAGGTCATCTGAGAGTGTACTTGTGTGGGCTGAGTTCTCCACTGCTAAGAAGTTTGAGAAAACATTTGTTTCTGCAATGAATACTAGGATTTAAGTGCATTTTTATAGCTTCATACTTTTAGCGATGACTGTTCTTAAGTAAGGATTCTGTTGCTCAGCATTCTGTGCCCTTGATGGTACTCAGAAGCCCTTTGGGTCTGCCTTGGGTGTTAACTTACACTCCATAGTTTTAAGACGTGGACCAAAATACAGTAAGAGAAACATAGTTTAAGATTAAGACCGAGAATAAGATACAGTAAGAGAAACCCATAGTGTTAAGACCACGGTTTTAAGATTAGGATGAAAAGAGAAACCGACAGTGTTAAGACCAGACTGTTCTTAAGTAAGGATTCTGTTGCTCACCTTTCTGTACCCTTGACAGTACTCAGAATCCCTTTGGGTCTGCCTTGGGTGTTACTTACACTCCATAGTTTTAAGACTTAGAACAAAATACGGTTAGAGAAACACATAGTTTTAAGATTAAGACCTAGAATAAGATACAGTAAGAGAAACCCATAGCGTTAAGACCGTAGTTTTAAGATTAGGACGAAGGACAAGATACAGTAAGAGAAACATAGTTTCAAGGTGTAGAACAAAAGGCATTAAGAGAAATGCGTATTCGAGAGTAGCAGGTTGAGAAGAGGAGAATGCCTCTGGGAAGTGAACCACATTCAAAGGTGACCCTCCACCCAGGCCGCTGGCAGGTGCGACCTGTTACAATAGGAGACAAATGTGTTCCATGAATTCAGTGGTTCTTGATGTTGAGTAAAGCCATGTAAGCCAGTGTAACTTGATCAGATAAAATAAATGTTTTCTGCAGTTCACACTTGTTAACTGAGTCTGTTCGTAGACAGCCTGTGCCTATAGCACAGGACGAACCCTCAGGTCTTTTGTCCAAGACCCTGCACATCTGAAGCTCTCCAGAATGTGTCTGGAAGAGCATCCTCAGTTCTGGGTTTTCTCTATGGCTTTCGTGACTGCCCGCAAGCACTTCCACGGGTACAGAATGAAGCCCAGGTTGCATTCGTTTCCTATTGCTGCCATGGCAAATGACCCCAAGCTTAGTGACTTCAGACCACACAAATGTATTCTCTTAACAGCTCTGGAGGTCAGAAATCTGGTGCTTGGAGTGCTCAGGAGACTCAGTCGGTTGAGGGTCCAACTTGAGCTCAGGTCATGATCTCACGGCTCATGAGTTCGAGCCCCATGTCGGGCTCTGTGCTGATAGCTCAGAGCCTGGAGCCTGCTTCAGATTCTGTGTCACCCTCTCTCTCTGCACTCCATCCCCTCCCTCCCCCCCACTCATGCTCTGTCTCTGTTTCTCTCTCAAAAATAAACAAACATTGGGGCGCCTGGGTGGCTTAGTCAGTTAAGCGTCCGACTTTCGCTTAGGTCATGATCTCGCGGTTCGTGGGTTCGAGCCCCGCGTCGGGCTCTGTGCTGACTGCCAGCTCAGAGCCTGGAGCCTGTTTCAGTCTGTGACTCCCTCTCTCTCTGGCCCTCCCCTGCTCACGCTGTCTATCTCTCTCTCTCCTAGAAATAAATAAAAATATTAAAAATAAATAAATAAACATTAAAAAAAAATCTGATGCCAACCTCACTGGACTGAAATCCAGCTGTGGGCAGGGCTGGGTTTCTGTCTAGAGACGCTGGGGTTTGGGGATCCATTTCCTCGTCTTTTCCAACATCTAGAGGGCACCTGCATTCTTCGTGTTCTTCCCTTTCTGTCCAACCCAACATTTCTCCCTCCCCTTCTTCCTCCCCCTTTTTTTTTTTTTTTTTTTACTTTGAAGGACCCTTGTGATGACATGGGGCCCACTTAGATAATCCAAGAGAACCTACTTAAAAGGCCAGCTTATCCGCAACCTTTTTTACATGTAAGGTAACATAAATTCTGGGGATTTGAGGGGAGACACCTGAGGACCCATTCCTCAGCCCCCCACAAACCTCTTTACTAGTCTAGCATCACAGATACTTTTTATGGGCAAGATGTGCTCCACCCTTTTACTTCCTTTCATCCTTCAGTTCGCAGACACTTCGAGTCTTTTAGTGGCCGCATGCTGAAGGCTGACCGCACGTCTGAGAGGTCAGGTGTGTGTGCAAGGTGGCGCAGGCTTCCCTGGTAAAATCCCTGGGTCCCTCCCTGCTGATCCCGCCTCCAGCCACGCCTGCAGTCTCCGCAAAGGCCCAGCTGACGTGCCAAACTGGATCTTAGCACGTTGGTGGCTTAATCCGGGGGAACGGATGGTGCAGTGATTCTCCTCCTGAAAGGGAGGGTCTTAACTCCATAGCCTTGCCACCTACCCTTCCGGGGAGCTCTGTCATTTCCTCCACTTGCGTCCACCTCTGCGATCGCCCACCCGTGCTTCCAGGTGGCTCATGGGCAAATGACTGTCTGCCAGTCCTCCAGCGTTGGTCCTTTTCGTCCAGGCCCGTGTCACTATCCGAGGAAGAGTCCACATCACCTCTCCCCTTTATAATGGCTACGGCTGTCTGGCTGGGCTTTCTGATACCATCACTTGATCCCAAACCAACTTTGAGTATTTCCAACCCTTCCCTCACCTGAATCCTCCACTCTAGCCAGTTGGGACCACTTGCAATACTGGGAAGCATTGTGGTTTTGCTATCATTTCTGAAGGCCCTTCCCCCAAATTATGCCTAAGTAGTAGTGTCCGGCCATCCAGTGAACTGTTAGCTCACACCCATGTACCCAGGTGCTTCTCTGTGAGTGACAGGAATACCAAAGAGGGCAGAGAGGGGGCTCGATGTTAACACAAGCAACATTGGTTGGCGTAGATCTGGGACCAGGCAAAAACAGGAGATGCATCCCCAGAGCCTGGGCAGGGCTGGATGTAAATGATGCACGGCTAACACACCCTGATCCTGATAATCTCATTTATTGAAAAGTTTTAAGCAGAAAGTTTAGATATAAAAATATAAACATGCTCAAATACGGAGGCCTTGGGGACCACAGCTACGGTCGCTGCTGAGTTGGAGGCCTGGGTCAAGGCCCTATAGGGACAGCTTCTACTATGCTGCTGGCTTCCTGCTCCCCAAACACGGGGAAGGACAAGGTTTAGTTACCGAATAAGAAGGGCAGAGGGGCTCCTGGCAGCCAAGGCAATAAGGGCCCCACGGTGGCCACCTCTGAAGTGGCAATGGGGCTTGGCAGCTAAGGAGCAGCAGCGGCGTAGCCCCCAGAGCCAGGGGGTTGCCTCTAGGGAATCCTGGGAGTGTGTGTGGGGAGTGAGGCTAAGGGCAGAGGGAGGGAGGAGCCTGGAAGAGCCTGTGGAACATGGGGGCAGTCAGGCTGCGTGGCGAAAGGAGAACCAACCCCCCCGCCCCCCAGCTTCACAAGCCGGAGTAGGAGGCCTCTGTGGTCTCAGACCAGGATGACTCCCGGCGGAAAGATGATGGCTGCCGCTGTTGCCCCCTCAGGTCGGGGCAGCCCAGGCGCATAAGTAACACCCACATACGCTCTCGGAACTTGACCCCCACGAAGGCGTAGAGCAGTGGGTTGAGGCAGCAGTGCATGTAGCCCAGGCCTGAGGTGATCGACTTGGCCACGTCCACACGGCTCTCTCGGCCACAGTTGCGGGACAAGGCCTCCAAGTCCATGAGGGTGTCCACCAGCACCACCAGGTGGTAGGGGGTCCAGCAGAGGGCGAAGGCCACCACCACCACCACGACTAGCCGCATGGCCCGCAGCCGCCGCTGGCCCCTGGAGACCAGCAGCACAGCCAGGATGCGGGCATAGCAGTAGGCCATGACCAGCAAGGGCAGCAGGAAACCAGCCACCAGCTGCAGTACCCGCAGAGCCGTGCGGCCCACCTGCGGGAAGTTGTACTGACAGTGGGTGGCATTGAGGCGCTCGTCACGGCTGGCCGACAGGAAGATGAAGTCCGGGATGGCAAAGAACAGACAGAGCCCCCAGACAACCACACAGGTGAGGGTCACCCGGACCCCGGGCCCCCGGCGGTACAGCTGGGTGGCGTGCACGATGCTCAGGTAGCGGTCAAAGCTGATGCAGGCCAGCAGGAGGGCCCCCGCGTAGAAGTTGATGTTGAAGAGGGCACCGGCCACTTTGCAAAGGCCAGATCCGAAGACCCACTGGACGGACGCGTCCACCGCCCAGAGGGGCAGGGTCAGCACCAGCAGCGCGTCGGCCACAGCCAGGTGGAGCAGGAAGGTGTCGGTGCTGCTCAGGGCTGCCCGCTGGCTCAGCAGCACGGCCGCCACCGCGCCATTGCCCAGCAGCCCCAACACAAAGAGGAGGCTGTACAGCGCCGGCAGGAAGGTGCGGTCGAAGTTCAGGCTGAAGTCCTGCGGGCAGGGCGGGGAGGCGCAGCAGGAGTCACTCTCGTTTTCTCCGTAGTCATAGGAAGAGCTACAGTTTTCCAGGAGGAAGGCAAACTCAGAGGCTTCGAACACCTGGCGCTCACTCATCTGCACAGGGAGGGAAGGAGGCAACGGACCGTGGCCTTACTCCTTTGAGCATTTCCCCGAACCAGCTCCTCTGTCGGGCAGGCCCTGCTTCCTTCCTTTCCTCCAAACCCTCACCTACTGAACTCCGTGACCAGCCCGGGCTCTGGGGTGGTGACTTCCCATGTCAAACGCGGCTTCTCTGTCACCTGTGTGGGCCATCCCATTAGCCCAGGGATCGTGGGCCGGAGGAAGGGCTCCCCGCCCCTGTGCCAGGAGCCCTTCCTGGCCCCTCTCCTCACTCTTCCTTCACGGCTTGGTCGGCCCTTCTGTTTCCCTGCCACGCCTGGTTCTACTACCTGCCTCCCCAGGCACCTCCCCGCAGTCCCCTCTCCGGGTCAGTCACTGGCCCCCCATTTCCCTCCTTAGCCCTTGTCTAGGGGTCCCAACTTCCTGCCTCCCGTGGGGCCCCTCCACAAATCACTGAAGTCCTCCCCTCCACCGTGTCACATGCTTTCTGTTCCTGTTCCTCCCTTCCTCTAAGGGATGCCACTTGCCACCGTCTGCCCACCCCCCGCCCCCCCACCAAGCTCGGGGAAAAGTATTCCAGACCCCATCACCCTGCACGTTACCCCAGAGCTGCCAGCACTCTCAGTGCCAGTTCAGCCCCACATGGAAGGGTAAGTTCCAAGTCAGAGCTGAAGGGAGCCTTGGAGGCCAGCAATGGTGAGCCTCTACCTCCTGCACTTCACAGACGAGGCCCTGAAGCCAGGCAGGAGAAGGGTGGGCCAGTGGTCACACACAAGTCCGTGGCCAAGGTGGGGTCCCAATTCCCCGTCCCAGGGCTCCTTCTATGACAAGCCCTGCGCCGTCTACCTACTCACCCAGCCCTCTGGTGGCCCTGGCTCGTGGGCCAGCTCTGCCGTTCCCTTAGGATCCCAGGCCCTCCTCTCTGAGCTCCCGTGCCGGCCGGCTGGACAGCAGCACTCACCTCAGGGACCGCTGCTGGGCTGATGCCCTGCCGTCAGCGCTGCGTGCTGCCTGCCCCTCTGCTTTGGTGATTGTGGTTGGGAACCTGCGCTACACAGAGGAAGTGAGGGTTTCACATGATTGTCGGCGGCAAACTCTTCCATGGGGTTGTCTGTGCCAGAGCTCTTAGAACCCAGGCCACAGGATTGCCTATTCCGGCCGCTTTCCCTGGGATGCTGCTCTGGGGGGAACTGGCCACAAGCCCGGGGCCTAGGGAAGGGCAGGTCCTTTGGGGGGGGGAGGCGGGCATCTGAAGGAAAAGCTGAGTGTCTGGGAGGCAGAGGGCAGCCCTGCTGCCCGGGGCAAGAACGTCTGCACTGGTGGAACCGTGCTCATCTGGGCTGGCCTGGAGTGGATCTTTGCGTAATTGTAGATTGCTTTGCTAAAAGTCTGAAGTCTGTGAAAGAGATTAACCTTCTTTAAAAACTGAAATATTTATTTGAAACATTTATTTCTGAGAGAGAGAGAGAGAGTGGGAGAGAGAGAGAACCCTAGTTGAGGAGGGGCAGAGAGAGAGGGAGACACAGGATCCAAAGCAGGCTCCAGGCTCCGAGCTGTCAGCACAGAGCTCGACACGGGGCTTGAACTACGAACCGCGAGATCATGTCCTGAGCCGAAGTGGGACGCTGAACCGATGGAGCCACCCAGGCGACCCAAACTAAAATATTTTGAAGAAAGCCTTCACACTACATCAAGTCCTCCACTATTGCCCCTCCTGATACTCAACAGAGGATGAGGAAAGGGAACTACTCAGTAATGAACTTGGTATGTGCTAGACAGTGCTTTAGGTGCTTTCTCTGACACTGCCTCATTCAAACCACACAAATCCCTTGTGAAGTGGGGGTGGGGGGTGATCCCCATGGTTAATCCAGAAAGGTGAAAGGCCTTCACCAGACACAGCAAGTGAGGATGGGTGCTGGGATTGAACCCATGGCTGTCTTACTCTCTTTTTACCGCTCATCTCACTGCCTTCTATTTTTTTTAAGTGGATAAACCATGATAAACTATGACAAACTATAATATATCCGTGCAGTTAAAAACAAGTGAACTTAAGCTATATACTTTGACATGGCTGGAGTTAGAAAATCCAACGGCCACATGGTAGAAGAGGCAAGTTACAGAATATCATGTGGAGTTTGATACCGCTTATGTAAATTCTAAAAACCACACACACAAAGCAAGACCATATTGTTTTGGATACAGCTATTTGTTCTAGAAGTTTAAAACAGGGACTGGGGGGGCACCTGGCTGCCTCAGTCAGTGGGGCATGGGACTCTTGATCTTGGGGTCATGAGTTTAAGCCCCACATTGAGTGCAGAGATTACTTAAAAGAAATAATATCTTTTTTAAAAAATGTTCATTTATTTACTTTTGAGAGAGAGAGACAGAGGGAGAGCATGAGCAGAAGAGGGGCAGACAGGAAGACAGAGAATCCCAAGCGGGTCCCACGCTGCCAGCACAGAGCTCGATGTGGGGCTCGAACCCACGAGTTGTGAGATCATGACCTGAGCCCAAACCAAGACTTTGGACACTCAATCAACTGCGCCACCCAGGCGCCCCCACCCCCAGATAAAATCTTAACAAAAAGTAAAAATTAAAAAGAAAAAAAAAAACAAAATTAGGGATCGGAGACACTACAAATTCACGAGAGCAGTTCCGACAGGAAGGAGAAGAGGGTTGGGGAAGAGTACGTGGGCCCTCTCAATTTCAAGGAAAAGCTGTAAACAGCATTCGTAGAGCAAATCCAGCCCTTTGTGGCTGCGTGCTACAAAAGTTTCTCCCCTCTCACAGCCCTCGGCCCTCTGTCCTCCTCCCCCCTCCCTATTGCCCTGTTATCCTTATCAGCAGGGACCGGGAGCCCCTGACCTTCCTCTGCTACACAGTCTCTTCTCTCCCTCTCTCCCACCCAGATGAGAAGGAGAGGCACAGAGACAGAGGCGGAAAGAGGCAGAACCAGTCCTTGGGGGTCTCGTTTCTGGTCAGTGTGCTTCACCAGAGCCTCCGGGCTCGGGCCTGGGATTCTCTACAAACTTTTTGACAAGACACACACTGGCAAGGCAGCCGGCTCCTTCTCCACCTGCTGCGCATAGGAGATGTGACTATCCTTGCTCTAAATAGCTGGTCAAACTGCAAGGTCCGGGCCAGAGGAACTGAGCGCCTGCAGGATATCACCAGCGTGCACGTGGAGGGGCCTGGTGACTCCAGGAGCCTTGGCAGTTAGGGTGGGTAAGGGTTGGCAAGGTGAGGAAGAAGGGTAGGAGCTGGGACCACGGTTTCTGGCCGCTGGTCCAGAAGAGTTTCCATTCCCCGGGCACGTCGGAGAAGTGAGGAAAATAAAAAATCTCTGTTCAATTTGGTGTTTTTAATGTTTATTTATTTTGAGAGAGAGAGAGAGGGAGAGGGAAGAGAGAGAGAGAGAGAGAGAGCGCGCACAAACGGGAGGAACAGAGAGAGGGTGGGAGAGAGAGAATCCCAAGCAGGCTCTGTGCTGTCAGCGCAAAGCCCCACGTGAGGCTCAAACTCACGAACCATGAGATCATGGCCTGAGCCAAAATCAAGAGTCGGATGCTTAACCGACTGAGCCACCCAGGCGCTCCTTCTGTCTGTTCAATTTCAAGGAGGGTCTTGTATTCTGCAATGATGTCTTCTTCATCCCCTTCATCCCTTTTTTGGTATTAAAAGGAACTTTTGTTTACGAAATGATGGTGAATATAAGCTGACAGATCTGGAAGGATCTTGTGCTGGCCTAAGTGAGCAGATCGACATGTGGGGCCTCCAAATAGATGTTGAAGTGTCACTGGTCCGTGTGAAATGTCAAGGTCTAGGGGTCCCTGGTCCCCCTCCTTTGCCCTAGTCCCCATTGGTCACATGGAGACAATGCTCCCCAGCTTCCCAGGCTGCTGGGGAGGAGATATGAGAGAAGGTTGGTCAGGAGGTTTGAAAAGGCGCAGGGAGCTTTCCCGAGCTGGGCCGTCTCCTCATAGGCCAGCCTGGGCTGGGGGGCCGCTGCTGTCACTGCTCCCGCGTGGCCCAGATGTGGTGGGAAGAACACTGAACTTCTCTGGCTCCAGCTCTGACTCCCCTCTGTTTGAGCTGTGTGACTTTGGACAGATGACATTCCTGTCTGAGCCGATGTCTGGGACAGGGTTGTTATAAGATGAACTGAGCTAACCAAGTTGAAAGGGCCCTTTCAGGGCCCAGCACGTAGTAGGCGAATGTGGAGTGAGAGGGATATTCGCTACAAGCATAGTGACTGGGGGACTTTCCTGTCAGGTGAGCCCCAGGATAGGGAACGCCCCCCTTTTGGGGCATGTAGGCGTGGCATTGGCCTCCAGAAAGGCTGTCCCTTGCCTAATCCTCTGGCTTCCGTGCTGTGTAATCTCAGGCAAATCACTTCACTCCTCTGCCTCAGTTTCCTCATTTGAAGAGTAGGGAGAAACATAGGACACATGGGATGGGGTTGCTGTGTGGACTGCAGACAATATGAGTAGGTGCGTGGCCCAGGGGAGGTGCCCAGTGAGCAGCAGTTTCCTCCTCATTCTGGTTACTTTCTAGGTCGGCCCTTCTGGGGCCTCAGAACGGCAGGTCCACGGCGGGCCCGCGCTGCCTTTCTCAGCTCGGATGCCTTGGAGGTGCCTTTGTCGTGGTGCCGAGGCAAACCTTTGTCTGACCCTCTACTCCGGGTCCCAAGCAGCCCCCGGATCAGGTCAGAGGCAGGCCCCGCCCTTGGGGAGACCCACCTAGCCAGGGGCCGGCCCTCAGAGATCTGGTACATGTGACCCCCTGCTTCTGCCCTCCTGAGCAACCAGTTGGGGAAGCTTGAGGAGGAAGTTAGTCAGAGTGAAGCTGCTCCGGGCCCCACCTGTGGTCAAGGTGTGAAATGTGCACCTGTCTCTTCTCTGCCACCCATCCCCCTGTTTTTTTTCTTTTCTTTTCACACCTCTGGGCTGTGGTTTGGGGAGATGGGAGGCTCTGAAGTCTGAGCCCCGGACCCAGTCCCTCACAGGAAGGAGGGCCTCTGTACAGCTCTCTGTTGGCCTGACCAGGGAAGGGGGCCATTTCCTCCCCTTTCCTCTCAGCATCTGCTGCCGCCCAGCCTCTTTCGTAGATCCTCAGCATGTCCCCTGGGGACCTTGTTCCAAAAGCCCCTGGCTGGCAGGGGAACAGGCTCAGGGAGGCCCGAGCTTCCTGTGGGGCTCAGGCAGTGGCCTAGCCTGTGACAGGCCCTTTGTTACGCGACATTAACAAGACTCCTGGCCCCAGGAAGGGGTCTGGGTCTGCCGCAGACAGTGCCGGGACTTTGGGAGTCCCTCTGCTGGCCCTTCTCCCCGGAGAAGAAGGGATTAAGTCATAGCGAGGCCCGGGCACTGGGGACCACACCCCTCTCTGCCCCTCTTCCCCAGCTGCTTCCTGCAGCTCTAAGCCCTACTGGGAGGCAAGGCCATTCTAAGTGCTGAGGCCACGGAGTAGGCAGTCCAGGCCCACACGGCTGATTTCCCAAGCTGCGGGGCGCTCGTTCTTCTTGAGACTGGGGCGGGAGGACGTTGCTACCTTCTGCCGAGGAAATTCCGGTGGTGGGAACAGCAGGTGCCAAGGCAAGGACGTAAGGAAGAGACTGTCGGCCCAGGGGCGGTCGCTCTGGCTGAAAAAGTAGTTAACGTGTGAGAGAGGAGGGTAGAGGGGGCTGGAGAGTAGTAGTGTTTTCAGGCTGTCCCCTGAAAGTAGCTTCCATTCCGCAAGCCTTTACTTCCATACACGTGATCTCTTAAAAAATTTTTTTGACATTTATCTATTTCTGAGAGAGACAGAGACAGAGTATGAGCAGGGGAGGGGCAGAGAGAGAGGCACACAGACTCGGAAGCAGGCTCCGGGCTCCAAGCTGCCAACACAGAACCCAACACGGGGCTTGAACCCAGGTCGAGATCATGACCTGAGCTTAACCAACCGAGCCATCCAAGCGCCCCTAGAGCCAGTTCTTTTAAGAGCCACACCTTATTCACCACACGGTTCCCACCAGGTGTCTTGTGTGAGGGCAGGTGGCTCACCCAGGGGCGCTTGTGACCCAGAGTGGGCCTTGGATAAAGCTCAGCACATCCCGATTCTTCTTGCCCTGCTGATCCTCACTGACCAGGGAGAAGAAACATCAGAATCTCCAGGATGAGAGACCTGGGTGACCAAACTAAAACCTGCTAAGTGCAGGATACCTTTCGCAATGGCCCCCGGGAGAGTCTGTGCTGCTCCCAGAAGTCTCCATCCCATTTGCAGACCAGCCCTGGAAGGCCTGGCTTGGACAAGTCCCCACGTGTGGGGTCAGCGTGCATCTGTTGCCATCCCGCCCTGTACCTGGGCCTCCACCTCAGCTCAGGGCTGTCCCCACTCTCCAGAGGGATGGGTGGCAACACTGCTAGGGCACCCACATCCAATTATGGAAGCCTGACCTTGATAGATCCTTGAGTCCCAGTTGCTCCCATAGTGCACACTGGTGGGGGGGGGATGTGCCTCTGCACTGGTGAGCTGGGCTACCCCTTGGAACAAAGTCATCGGTAGGTCCAACATCTGGTCATCGCATTCCTTTGGGTTGCCCCACGGAAGAAGGTCCAACAGGATGATAAGAACAGCATGCAGGGACACCCGGGTGGCTCAGTGGGTTAAGCGTCCCACTTTGGGGGACAATCATGGTCTCACACCTGTGAGTCTGAGCCCCACATCAGGCTCTGTGCTGACAGCTCAGAGCCTGGAGCCTGCTTCGGATTCTGTGTCTCCCTCTCTCTCTGCCCCTCCTCCGCTCATGCTCTGTCTCTCTCTCTCCTTCAAAAATAAATAAACATTGAAAAAAAAAAAACCCAGCTGACATTTATTAATTACTTAACTATGTGCCGGGCACTATTCTAAGAGCTGGATCGGGATGAATTTCCCTGATGGCCATAACAATGTAGTAACTATGGCATTATTTTTTTAAAATATTTTTTATTTATTTCTAGGAGAGAGAGAGAGAGACAGCGTGAGCAGGGGAGGGTCAGAGAGAGATTGTGTTTCATATTCTGAAACAGGCTCCAGGCTCTGAGCTGGCAGTCAGCACAGAGGCCGACGCGGGGCTCGAACCCACGAACCGCGAGATCATGACCTAAGCGAAAGTCGGACGCTTAACTGACTAAGCCACCCAGGCACCCCGTAACTATGGCATTATTAATCCCATCATCCCCACTTTACAGATGACAGAAACACAAAGTTTAAGGAACGTGCTAAAAGCCACACAGCCAGCAAGTGGCAGAGAACTTGTGGTCTTACACTATAATCTATAATACCTTTTAAAGTTAGAGAGACAGGGATCGAGGGTGATGTTCAAAGAGGACTACTTTGGCTTTATCTGTGATGTTTTACACAGAGACCATATTCATGTATTAGCTGAGTGATTAAAAAGCCATCCGAAAGATTCTGTCTCTTTCCTTCTCTCTCTGTTCCTCCCCCATCTGTGCTCTGTCTCTCTTTCTCAAAATAAATAAATAAACTTAAAAAAAAAGAGGAGAGACGGGGCACCTGGGTGGCTCCATCGGTTAAGCATCCGACTTTGGCTCGGGTCATGATCTCATGTTCATGGGTTCGAGCCCTGCGTTGGGCTCTGTACTGACAGCTTAGAACCTGGAGCCTGCTTCAGATTCTGTGTCTCCCTCTTCTTCTGCCCCTCCCCTGCTTGCATTCTCTCTGTTTCTCAAAAATAAATAAATGTTAAAAAAAATTTTTTTAAAGAGGTGGAGGCTGCTGGGTGGCTCAGTTGGTTAAGTGTCTGACTCCTGATTTCAGCTCAGCTCATGATCTTGTGGTTCGTGAGTACAAGCCCCACATCGGGCTCTGCGCTGACGGTACAGAGCCTGCCTCGGATTCTCTCTCTCCCTCTCTCCCTGCCCCTCCCCTGTTTGTGCTCTCTCTCTCTCAAAATAAATAAATAAACTTAAAAAAATTTTAGGCCATGCAAAAGGAAAATAAAGTAAGTTAAAAAACTAGGACAGTTGGTGGAATTTCAATATGGCCCGGTTTTTTTTTTTTTAAAAATTCTTTTTTTTTTTTTTTTTTTTTTTTTTTTTTTTTTTTTTTTTTTTTTACCGTGTAAAAAAAGTCTTTGTTTGTAGGAAAGACACATTGAGATATTCAGGGGTGGAGGGCTATCACATCTGCAACTTACTTGCACAGACTTGGAAAACAAATACACCGAGCGAGAGAAGATGCACAAAGAATAAAGCAAACACGGTCACATGCAACTAATTGGCGATATGGGTGTAAGGGAGTCCATTGTACTATTTTTGAAACTTTTCTGTAAGTCTGATATTGTATCAAAATAAAAGTTACTGAAAAAACCTCTCTCACGCAGGACAGGTTTGGCATCACATGCCGTTTCCAGGACCAACCCAGAAGCCTTGCGCGAAGGAAGCAGGGGGCCAAGGCTGCCTGGGAACAAAGGCTCCCTGGCTGTGGCCTCTGGCTTCGTCCCCCGAAACACTGCCCCCTCCCACAGTTCGGTTCCCACTTCTTCCGCCAGCCAGGTTCAGTTTACTTCCCGAATCCTGGGCTTCTTCCCTTTTCCCCCTGGCTACCTCCAACCTCTCAGCCTTGAGTTCCTCCCGACTTCTCCTGTGACCTTTTGAGCCAGGAAGGGAAGAGCTGCCTGCTCTCCAGGTGGAAGGTATGAGAGGCCCCAGAGCTCCTTCTCCAAGCCTCTCAGGGCCCGTCAAACAATGTATGCTGTGCCTGAGGCTCTCAGGGCGACCCCATCCTGGAGTCAGACTGGTTGAAGAGAAAGGATTGGGCATGCGTCCTAAAGAGGGTGTCACCAAATGAAAGCCTAGAGTTCTTTTTCCTAATAGAAGTAGGCCCGCAAAACTGGGTGGGGGGGGTGCCTGGGGCGCTCAGTTGGTTAAACACCTGACTTTGGCTCAGGTCATGATCTTGTGGTTCATGAGTTCGAGCTCTGCGTCGGGATCTGTGCTGACAACTCAGAGCCTGGAGCCTGCTTTGGATTCTGTGTCTCCCTCTCTCTCTGCCCCTTCCCCGCTCATGCTCTCTCCCTCTCTCTCAAAAATACATAAATAAGCTTTAAAAAAAAAACCCAAACTGGGTGAGGCCACTGCCAGAAAGGCTTCTCTTGCCAAAGAACAGGCAGTCTGGGCTGGAGCCCTTAGCCACTGCTGGGCTCCCAGGAAGAGGAAAAGGTGCATCCTAGAAACGACGGTGCCCACCCCAAAGGTAGTCCACTGAGCAAACACTGCTGACTAGTGTCCCCTCCTGGGTCCTTACCTTGGAGTGTCCCCAGGTGTGCTTTATGCTGCCTTCCTGGAACCCTGCACAGGGCCCCTTGATGATGGGCCTGATCCGGTCTGGACTCTACCTGCCTAGACTCTTGGGAAATTCCTCAACTAGCCCAGCAAATGTCCTGAAATCCCAGCAGGGTGTGGGGTTGGCCTTGGGGCCTTTGTTCACAGGTTCTGTGCGGGGATGCCGTGGTCCAGGCCCTGCCTCCTTCTAGTGTTGAGCCCATATCCCTCCACCTGGGCACTAAGTCATGCGCAGAGGCACAGGCATCAGTGCCCGATGGTCAGAGCTGAGCTGGCCCCACGTGGGCCGGTGTGGCAGTGCGTGTGAAGCACATGGGCTGCGAAACACATGGGCTCAGATCTCTGGCTCTGCCATTCCTGGCTGTATGAGCCTGCACAGGTTATTTATGTCACTTCTCTGTGCTCTGGCTTCCGCTCTGGATGAGAAGAGGTGGCCTGCTGTATGTGTAAAGGTGCTCAGAACAATGCCTGGCACGTGGTTAGTGCCGTGTATGAGCTGTTAGCTACCCTCCTCCCTGTGGCTGCTGATGTGGTCCCAGGACTGGGCACACCCATGGGGGCAACTTCATTTGCATTGAGGTGCCTCACACCCCAGCCTGGAAGGCTGAAGCCTTGGCCCCTACCTTAGTTGCAGAATTGGTCAGAGTACTGATGCCTTTGGCTGTGGGGCGTGGGTGCCCATTTGAATGCAGTGCCCGAGTCTTCCTGGGCAGTGGGGTGGGAGGTCCCTCCCAGAGGAAGACCTGGCTTGGGGGCGGGTCTGTGTACCCTGAGCTGTGGGTGCCGAATGCACCGGCCTAGAAGTTTGTCCTGGCTTCTGGGTGGAGGGACTTTAAAGGAGCTTGAGGGGACATCAAACTATCTGTGATACCCACAAGTTGCTCACTCACAGAATACCACATTAAGTCCTGAGTTAGCCAAAATACCTGTCGATGATGAGACAGACGGGCAGCAGCAACAACGGTATTAACCAGTAATGCTTAGGTAGCACTGTGTGTCAGGTGCTATTTGAAGCACCTTTACGCATACATATGCTCCTAACAAGTCTTTGACATAGGTTCTATTTATATCCTTTTTTTTTTTTTCTTTTTTAAAGTAGACCTCATGCCCAGTGTGGAGCCCAATGTGGGGCTTGAACTTGCGATTCTGAGATCAAGACTGGGATGCTTAACCGACTGAGCCACCCAGGCACCCCTACTTATATTCTTATTTTTAAAAAACCTGGGTGGCTCAGTCAGTTGGGCAGCAGGCAGTTGATTTCGGCTCAGGTCATTATCTCACAGTTCCCCTGGCTTGAGCCCAGGAACTGGGTTTTGAGACCATGGGGCTCTGCGTTCAGAGAAGGGAGCCTGCTTCAGGTCCTCTGTCTGCCTCTGTCTCTAGCCCTCCCACCCCCACTCAGGATCTCTCTCTGTTTCTCAAAAATAAATAATGTTAAAAAAGATTTTAGGGGCGACTGGGCGGCTCAGTCGGTTAAGAGTCCGACTTCGGCTTAGGTCATGATCTCATAGTCCATGGGTTTGAGCCCCACGTCGGGCTCTGTGCTGACAGCTCAGAGCCTGGAGTCTGCTTCAGATTCTGTGTCTCCTTCTCTCTCTGCCCCTCTCCTGCTTGCATTCTGTCTGTCTCTCCATCTCTCAAAAATAAACATTAAAAACAAATAAAAGAAAATTAAAAACACTTTTTTAATGTTTTTTTTATTTATTTCTAGGAGATACAGAGAGACAGCGTGAGCAGGGGAGGGTCAGAGAGGGAGGGAGTCACAGACTGAAACAGGCTCCAGGCTCTGAGCTGGCAGTCAGCACAGAGCCCGATGCGGGGCTCGAACCCACGAACCGCGAGATCATGACCTAAGCGAAAGTCGGACGCTTAACCGACTAAGCCACCCAGGTGCCCCTAAAAACATTTTTTTAAATGAGGAAACAGACTCAAATAAGTAAGTTGCCCATGACTAAATAGGTGACAGAGGCCTGACTTCAAACCAAGCAGTCTGGCTTCAAAGTCCACACTTGTAAGCACCTGGCTATACCGCCTCAGGTTTGAAGAGGCCATTATGTGAATTTAAGAGAATCAGGGGAGCCTGAAGCTGACCCCTGGCCGGGTCTGGCATTGGGGTGTGCTACTTATTATCCAAATCCTCAGCCATGGTTCTAGAGTGGCTGAGTCAGCATGGGGACTGGAGCGGAAACCAAGGCAGGGCCCCTTCCTGGAACAAGGGCGCACCTTCGGCATTCCACAGCTGGGTGCCAGGACCGAAGATGAAGGACCAGAGTCTGGAACAGGGGGTTGTTACTATGGAAACCAACAGTGTGGTAAAGCTCAAAGCTGAGCCTGTCTGGGTCAAAAAACAAAACAAAACAAAACAAAACAAAACAAAACGAAAAACAAAAAAAGGGAAATGATATTTTATTTTTTTATTTTTTTATTTTTTTTAAATTTTATTTCTAAGAGAGAGAGAGAGACAACGTGAGCAGGGGAGGGTCAGAGAGAGAGGGAGACACAGAATCTGAAGCAGGCTCCAGGCTCTGAGCTAGCTGTCAGCACAGAGCCCAAGGTGGGGTTCGAACCCACGAGTCATGAGATCATGACCTGAGCCAAAGTCGGCTGCCCAACCGACTGAGCCACCCAGGCGCCCCTGGGAAATGATATTTTTAAAAATTCTAGTTTTTTTTTTGGAGGATGGTTTAGGACAAACCCTCTGTGGAATTCAGATGGATTTTTAGCATATTTGCTAGTGAATGGAGGTCTTTCACATAACTACCCAGAATATCTATAAATTACTGTAGCTTATAGTATAGGAGGAGAAACACTAGCATATGAAGAGTCCCAGGATGGGATGGGTGAAGAGGAGGGAGGGGTGAGGTGGAAGAGGGGAGAGAGTTTGGGGGCAGGTGGGTGCAGGGAAACGAGGTGGAGGGAGAGTATTAGCTGAAGTGGGGGTGGCAGGGGGGCACAGAGGGGAGAAAACGTGATTCAGAGCCAAAATCCACAGCACTGATTGACTACCCTCAGCCCAGTCTGCCTCTGGTCGGTCTCCGGTCCACCTTCCCCATGAGGGCGGCATCCACGGTGGTGCCTCAGCTTGCCCTCTGCCCTTATGTCAGGTCTGGAAAGTCTAGCATAAAAGAGATCTGTTTAATTTCTTTGAGCTCCAACTTACTGACACGGAGTCTTTACTTTCTCACACAACGCCTCTTCCCATCACTGTTATTCCTATCCCAAAACACGAGTCATCTGCCTGACGTGCTTTGGCAAACAGCAACCCAGAGAATGAAGGCTGTCCCACGATCTGGCCTCAGCATCCTGCCCAACCTGATTCTTCACTCTGCTTTGGGCATCCTATATCCTAGCCAAACGGGGCCACATGCTGTTGCAGGCATACCCCAACTTTCCAACGCTCAGCTCGTCTCTGCCTGAGTCCTACCCACTATTCAGGACCCAGAAGTGCAGCCCAGAGCCACGAAAACTCCTTTTATCTGGGGTGCCTGGGTGGCTCAGTCTATTAAGCATGTGGCTCTTGAACTTGACTCCGGTCACCATCTCAGAGTTCATGAGTTTGAGCCCCGTGTCAGGCTACTCCCTGTCAGTGCAGAGCCTGCTTGGGATTCTCTCTCTCCCTCTCTCTGTGTCTCTCCTCTGCTCTTTCTCTCTCAATATAAATAAATAAACTTAAATAAAACCCCTAGAAACTCCCTTTTTCTGGATCCCCTGGCTCTGCCCTGAGGGCCCCAGGTGATGGGTCAGGACAGAAAGGAGAGGTGAGAAAACCCAGGGGAGGAAGCGACAAGTTTCAGTACCCTATGTCTACCTTCTAAACACAGAAATAGACTGACGTAATTTCTGCAGGGCAAGTTGCTGACTAGAAGTACCCTTTGCTGATCTGATCTCCAGCCTTATTGCCCTGGGAGCCGTTCATTCCACTGGTATAGAAAGGCCAAGGCCAGCTCTGGAGGACTTCAGTGGGAGTCCAACTGAGCACAGAAACTATGTAGCATGGTAGTACTAAATGGACTCTAAATGTAGTCAGTGGTGTCTGTGGGCCTGGGGTTCAATCCCATATAAGCACCCCTTTTTTAAGTTTATTTTTTTATTTTGAGAGAAAGAGTGATTGAGACTGAGAGGTAATCTTAAGGAGGCTCCACACGGTCAGCACAGAGCCCAGTGCAGGGCTGGAATTCATGAACCGCCAGATCATGACCTGAACTGAAGTTGGACGCTTAACTGACTGAGCCACCCAGGTGCCCCTGGTCTTCACTTTTTAAAGCACTGTATCTTTAACAGCTTGAAGAATTTCTGACATGCGTGTCAGTAGTAGGTGCTCATAAACATTCATTGAATGAGTTTATAAATGAATGCACGGTAGGTTCTGAAAAGGTAGATACATGATGTATACGTGTATGGCTATGACTCACTCATGCATAAAGGTCTCGCACACACACAGCCTGCAATGCTGTGACTTTCAGTCATAGCTACTGGCTAGTGTGTGACCTAGCACGAGGCACATTTTGTGGGGAGTACTCGGCCAGGGCCGGTGTTTGGGAAACAGCGCCTATTAGTATAGGAAACGTTTTGTGAAGTTCAGCTATAAACACAAGAGTCACCAAACTTTTTTTTTTTTTTTACAAATAGTTTACTGTCAAGTTGGTTTCCATATAACACCCAGTGCTCATCCCCACAAGTGCCCTCCTCCATGCCCATCTCCCCCTCCCCCCCCATCAGTCCTCAGTTTGTTCTCAATATTCAAGAGTCTTTCATGGTTTGCCTCTCTCCCTCTCCCCCACTATTTCCCCCCTTCTTCTCCCCTTTGTCCTCCGTTAAGGACAAGGTGACTCCTTGTCCTAATCCTCCTATACGTGCAAACATATGGTATTTGTCCTTCTCTGCCTGACTTATTTCGCTCAGCATAACACCCTCAAGGCCCATCCAGGTTGCTACACATGGCCAGATTTCATTTTTTCTCATTGCCATGTAGTATTCCATGGTATAGATAAACCACATCTTCTTGATCCATTCTTCTTTTGATGGACACTTAGGTTCTTTCCTTGTTTTAGCTATTGTGGAGAGTGCTGCTATGAACATTGGGGTACATGTGCTCCTGTGCATCAGCACTCCTGTATCCCTTGGGTAAATTCCTAGCAGTGTTACTGCTGGGTCATAGGGGAGTTCTAGTGTTAATTTTGTGAGGAACCTCCACACTGTTTTCCAGAGGGGCTGCACCAGTTTCCATTCCCACCAACAGTGTAGGAGGGTGCCTGTTTCTCCACATCCTCACCAGCATCTAGAGCCTTCTGATTTGCTCATTTTAGCCACAAGAGTCACCAAACTTATCTGGTCACTGTCTCAGCTTCCTAGGGCCGTCGTAAGGAATGACCACACATGGGGGGCTTAAAACAACAGCAATTTACGCTCCCACATTCTGAAGGCCTGAAGTCTGGAGTCAAGCTGTCAGCAGGGCCACACTCCCTCCAGAGGCCTTAGGGGAGACTCCGTTCTTTGCCTTTCCTGGCTTCTGGTGTCTGCTGGCCATCACGCCTTGGCTCGTGACCATATCACTCCAATCTCTGCCTCCATCTTCGTATGCCCCCCTCTTCTGTGTGTCCAATCTTCCTCTGTCTCTCTTGTAACGACGCTCGTGATGGCGTTTGGTGCCCAGTCTGATAATCCAGGATGGTCTCCTCACCTCCAGATTTTTCACTTAATTACGCTGTAGAGACCCCATTTCCAAATAAGCAAATAAGATAACATTCACAGGTTCCAAGGTTTAGGACTGGACGAAGTTTTGGCAGCCATCATCAGCCAACCACAGTCACCAACTCCCCTATTTTCTGCAACTCCCCCGCTATCGCTATAGAGTATAGTTTGAGAAATGGTGACTCAAGCAAAATGGGCTTTTAGAAAGAATGGGGGTAGAGATGGGGGTAGGGTACAGGAAGAAAGGACTTCTTGAAAATGTAAAAAGATACTATGATTGTCAAGCCCTCCTCAGCGTGGGAGGGATGGGACTGGATATTGACGAAGCTCTCCCGCTGATTCTTTTTATGTGTCAAGGACTGGGACCCACTGCGTACAAAGACGTGGAGAGGTAATTACGCCTGCTGGAGAATAATGACTGTGCTGTGCTCCTCATTTAATTAGGCCGGGGAGGGTGTCTGGGTATGGGTGGTTTTTCGAGAGCTCTCAAGGTAATTGTAATGCACAGCAAGAGTGGAAAACCACTAGACAATAGTGTTGAGGCAATGTGAATTGCAAAATACAGCTGTTAATGAATATTATATTTAAGAGTAGTAACAAAGTTCACGATGTTGACATCAGTTATTAACCCTCTTGACCTTCTCAGTGGGAGAAGAAGAATAAGGAGTGTGAGAGTGCCAGGGAACACTAGCTGCCTGGGGAAATGGGAGATGCGGGGTGGGTTGGGGGGATGCTCAGCAAGTGTGAGGTGTAGAGAGAAAGCAGAAACCATCGCTGGCGGGGCACCGGGGGTGGTGGTGGGCACCTGGGTGGCTCAGTCGGTTGAGCGTCAGACTTCAGCTCAGGTCATGATCTCATGGTTCTGGGCTCTGTGCTGACAGCTAGCTCAGGGCCTGGAGCCTGCTTCAGATTCTGTGTCTCCCTCTCTCCTTGCCCTTTCCCCACCCTCACTCTGTCTGTCCCTTTCTCAAGAATAAATAAACATTAAAAAAAGAAAGAAAGAAAGAAAAGCAACCATCGCTGGGGCCACAGATGTTCAAGAGCCTCAGCCCCTAGATGGAGACTACAGGGCCAAGGCTGGGGGGTAGTGGGACATAGGGAAGCAGCAGAGAGCCGCCAGGACTTGCCAGGAAGAAAGGAGGAGGTGTTGTGTATGTAATTTTCAAAAAGGCGGGGAGGGGCACCTGGAGGGCTCAATCAGATGAAAGGTTGAACATCGGACTTTGGCTCAGGTCATGATCTCGTGGATTCATGAGTCTGAGCTCTTTGCTATCAGCGCAGGGCCCGCTTCCGATCCTCTATCCTTTTCTCTCAGCCCCTCCCCTGCTTGAGTGGGTGTGCCGCTCTCTCTCAAGAAAAAAATAAAAAGTAAATACAAATTAAAAAACCCCGTGAAGGTCAAGGCAACAGGTGTGAGGCCCCACAAAGGACACACTAACCCTTTTTGAAGTTGGGGCCCCCAGAAAGGAATACTCTTCTCTCTCGATGGAGTCTTCTCCAGGGCTTTGGTATCTACTCTCTCCCTAACCTCCCCAGCTTCCTGGAGAGAAAAACCAGGCAGGTTATCGTTATTTTTTTCTCATTAAAAAACTTACATAAAACTTAACCATCTCTGGGGACAAAGAATCAGAGATACCATCTTATGACAGGCACTGTATTCTTCACATGTAGAATATCACATTACCCTCAAAATCTCAAATGGTTTCAGTGTGCTGAAAGGCTAAAAGGAGATGATAGTTTTGAAGTTAATTTTCTGTAAACTTTCAAGTTCTGGAATGTTTGGAATACTGTTAAATACCAAGAAGGATACATGAATTATTACATGTGATGTCTCTCAGCCTTCTGATCCCACAGTTATGGGATGGAATAAGAACTGTTGCCCTAACCATGAGAGACTCTTGAATGCTGAGAACAAACTGAGGACTGATGGGTGTGGGGGGAGGGGATGATGGGCACGGAGAGGGGCACTTGTGGGGATGAGCACTGGGTGTTATATGGAAACCAACTTGACAATACACTATTTGTAAAAAAAAAAAGAAAAGAAAAAAACTGTTGCCCTGCTCTTTACCTTTCCACACCCAACAGCCCTAGCTATCCTTCAAGCTGGCTATTTATACCCCCTGGGAGGTTGGAAAGGGCCCACTTAGTAAGACTCTCATGGAGAAACCCTTCTCTTCATCTTGCATAAGCCCCAGGGGCCAGACGGTTGGGTTTCTCTGTGTGGGTGACGTTTGTGCCTCTTTCCAACCAAAAGGAAGATGTTGGGCTCTCCTTTCCTAGTCTGTGTCCTGCATCCTAAGGCTTCCCAACACCTTGGTCTCCGACAGGGCACATTTATTCTTCTCTTAAAATTGTTTATTTATTTTTTTAAGCAAGCTCCATGTCCAGTGTGGAGCCGCACGTGGGGCTTGAAAGCATGACCCTGAGATCGACACCAGAGCCAAGATCAAGAATTGGACTCTTAATCAACTGAGCCACCCAGGTGCCCCACCAATATGGGACATCTATTCTTTGTTTATTTGTTTGTTTTTGAGAGAGAGAGAGAGAGAGAGAGAGCACACACATGTTGGGGAAGGGCAGAGAGAGAGGGAGACACAGAATCCGAAGCAGGCTCCAGGCTCTGAGCTGTCATTGCAGAGCCAGACACCAGGCTCAAACCCATAAATCTCGAGATCATCACCTGAGCCGGATGCTTAACTGACCTAGCCACCCAGGAGCCCCAGGGGCATTTATTCTTGAACAAGCATCACCACTACAGCCCCCAGGAGGTGCTGGAAGGAGAAAGGGCCTGGCCAGATCCTGCCTGGAATTTTCTGTGCAGGCTGCCTCTGAGAAGCAATTTCTTACAAGCGGTATAGCCCTCACTTCTTCCATCTGCCTCCCTCTGCTGCTGCCTGATGAACAGAAAGCACAACTTTGCATGACGCTTTTGAAAACTCCCTTGCATCTAAGTGTGTGGGAAAACCCCTGAGGGTGACCTTGTCTTTCTTGCCTGCCTCTAAGGAATGTCAGCGCCTCCCACAAGCACAGAACGTAGAGGCATCAAACTTCTCTAAGGATTGGCACTAAACCTCCAAGTGGTATTTCGGCCACAAGTCTAACTCCGTTTCGAATTATAGGTGGCCATCTGACCAGGCGTGTGGGAAGGAGGGGAAGCAGAAGACCCACAACTCAGAGCGATTCCAGGTGTCACGGCTGGCGCAGGAGGGAGCAAGACAGCCAGCCAAAGATGCTCCCGTCGGGAGGCAGACCAAAGCTCGGGCGGATGGTCGTTTTGGCACACTCTGTTGGTTATCTGCCTGACAGCCATAGCCCTCCCATTCTCTCTTGCTACAAAAACCCTTCTCCCACAGCAGAGGTTGGCAGTGTCAGGGACTCATTTTCTCAGCCTCCCCTGCAGGTAGAAGTGTAACCATGTATGATGACTGAGTTCTGGACCATGATAAGCAAGGGGAAATAGGCTGGAGGGCTTCAGGGAAACGGTTCCCCTGTCTTAAAAAAAAAAAAAAAAGAGAAATAAGTAGTGGAGTGTTTCCCCTTAGTTTCTTGTCTTTGGACATGGCTGGAAGCAGGACCTGGTTGTAGATCTAGCACCTATTAGCACTCATCTTTATCAAGACTTGACTTCCAGATGGCTCAGAGGGCAAGGAACGGACATGGATTTCTAAAAGCCCATGTGGCCAGGACCAGAGGTGGGCCATCTGCTCTAACCTCATCATCTACCCTCTACGCATGGGAATAAGCATGACACCAGCCGTTCCCAGTGCTACCTTTGAGCCCTGGGATGGAAACAGTTACATTGGAAACAATGACGGGAAAATCAAAAGCATTATTTTCCCTTGTCAGAGGGTATTCATTCCCGATTGTTGCTGTAACAAATGATGAGAAACTCAGTGGCTTAAAGCAAAAGAAACTTGGGGCGCCTGGGTGGCTCAGTCGGTTGAGCGTCCGACTTCGGCTCAGGTCATGATCTCGTGGTTCGTGGGTTCGAGCCCCGCGTCGGGCTCTGTGCTGACAGCTCAGAGCCTGGAGCCTGTTTCAGATTCTGTGTCTCCCTCTCTCTCTGACCCTCCCCTGCTCACGCTGTCTCTCTCTCTCTCTCTCTCTCTCTCTCAGAAATTAAAAAAAAAAACATTAAAAAATTTAAAGCAACAGAAACTTATCTTACACTTAAAAATTTTTTACTGCTTATTTTGGAGACAGAGAGAGACAGAGAGAAGGAGAGAGAGATTGAGAGCAAACAGGGGAAGGGCAGAGAAGTGGAGACACAGAATCTGAAACAGGCTCCAAGTTCTCAGCTGTCAGCACAGAACCCAACATGGGGCTTGAACCCATAAACCGCGATATCATGACCTGAGCCAAAGTCAGATTCTTAACTGATGAGCCACCTAGGCGCTCCTCTTACACTTTTTTTGTTTTTAATAGGCTTCATATCCAGTGTAGAGCCCATCACGGGGCTTGAACTCATAATCCTGAGATCAAGACATGAGCTGAGATTAAGAGTCAGATACTCAACCGACTGAGGCACACAGGCGCCCCCTTATACTTTTGGAGGTGAAAAATCTGAAATGGGTCCCACTGGGCTAAAATCAAGGTGTTGGCAGGACTACACTCTTTCTGGAGGCTCAAAGGAAGAAACTGCTTCCTGGTCTTTCCCAGCTTCTAGAACTGCCCACATTCCTTGGCCCAAGACCCCTTCCTCCACCTTCAAAGCTGGCAATGACAGGCTGAGTCCTTTTCAGGTTGCCGTCTCTCTGGTTCTTTCACTCTGGTTCCCTCTTCCACTTAAAAAAATACATGTGAGGGGCACCTGGGTGGCTCAGTCATTTAAGCGTCTGACTCTTGATTTCGGCGAAGGTCTATGAGTTCAAGCCCTGCATCAGGCTCTGTGCTGACAGCTCGGAGCCTGGAGCCTTCTTCGGATTCTGTGTCTCCCTGTCTCTCTGCCCCTCCCCTGCCCTGCTCGCTCTCGCTCTCTCTCTCTCTCTCTCTCTCAAAAATAAATAAATAAACATCAAAACATTAAAAAAAAATCTGTGTGATTATATTGGTCCACCCACATTATCCAAGAGAATCTCCCCATCTCGCACTCAGCTGATCAGCAGCCTTAATTCCATCTGCAAACCTTAACTTACCCTTTGACATGTCATATATCATATTCACAAATTCTGGGTATTGCGACATGGACATCATATTCTGCCCACCACACCAACCTAGGAAGAAAAGGGTCTCCATCCTAGGAGCAAAAGTGGATGCCCCATAAATACATGATATGGGTCTAGAACCCAATTTAAGTGTTTCAAAGTTAGATTAGATGTGGGAATTTTCAAATTATTTTTTATTTCATTTCATTTTTTTTTCATTTTATTTTATTTTTAAAGTTTATTTATCCTGACAGTGCAAGTGGGGGAGAGGCAGAGGGAGAGGGAGACGGAATCCCAAGCAGGCTCTGAGCTGCCAGCGCAGAGCCCGACATGGGGCTCGAACTCATGAAACTGCGGGAGATCATGACCTGAGCTGAAACCAAGAGTCAGACACTCAACTGACTGAACAACCCAGGCGCCCCTTGAATTGTTTTTTAAATCAAAAGCTCCAATATCACTTTACTCTGATATTCTATCAATTTTAATAAACCCACCCAGCAGCTCATCAGCTCATCTCTCTAGGCACCATAGACTCAAGGCTGTATTTTTCCTTCTTGTATTTTTCCCTTTCTCCCCATGCCCCCACCGAAGTGAAGCCAGCTCTGTACTTCACTACCTCACTGCTTCAGTACCTCAGGGGAGGTGTTTAGTCTGGTAGGGGAGAAGAGAGAGCACTGTGGGTCCCTAGCCCTCCTTTCTATTCCTGAGTAGCTGGTAATTCCCCAAAGTGTGCCCCCCTCCCCAGTCCCCTACCCCCGTCCCAGAAACATAAGGGCTCCCATCTGTCTGGCAGGTTTCCTCAGCTTCCCACTGAAGAAAGGCTTAGTGGCAACTTACAGACTGCAGATAATCAATGACCACATGGGGCTCCCTTAGATGTCTGGCACTGTGGAAGTTTCCAAGACCTACTCTTGATCTCAGGGAGGCAAGAACTGCAAGAATGACTCAGGTAGAATTTCCCAACACTTCCCAGATGGGGTGTGAAATCGAAATTGAGTTGACTCAGAAATACAGTAAAGAGAGGTAATATTACTTGCATCCCTAGATTTATGATCTGGGACTAAGAACAAGCAAGAAATATACTTTTCAATCTGCCGAAGAGCTTGGGCACAGTGGGAGAGGAGAGAAAGCACACAGTTACATGGGAAATCACATACTTAAAATGAAGACTTTGTGTTTCTCTAACCACAATCAGAGAATTCTTCATGGAGCAATGTATATGAAATGCCATTATAGGAAGACTGAGGGAGAATGGAAAATTTTTGGGGTGTGCTAAAGAACTCACCTGCATAAATTGGCCAGCCTTTTTGGAGAGTAGTTAGGTGGTATCTACTGAACAGGTGCATCTTCTATGATTCAGCAACCCGACAGCACACATGCCCAAAAATATATGTACGGGGATGTTTTTAAATAGGTTTCCTCCTCTCTAGCCTTCCTCGCATGGCTCAAGCCATCACCTCTCACCTGGCCCACTGTGAACAACCTTCTATTTGATTTTTCTGTGTCTAGTCTTTTTTTTTTTTAATGTTTAATTATTGGGGCACCTGGGTTGCTCAGTCGGTTAAGCATCTGACTTTGGTTCAGGTCATGATCTCACGGTCTGTGAGCTCGAATCCCACGTCAGGCTCTGTGCTGACAGCTCAGAGTCTGGAGTTTGCTTTGGATTCTGTGTCTCCCTCTATCTCTGCCCCTCCCCTGCTTGTGCTCTCTCTGTCTCTCTCTCCAAAATAAATAACCATTAAAAGTTTTTTTAAGAGTAAGATATTTGTGTTATTTTAAGCCACTGAGTTTCTCATCATTTGTTACAGAGACAATAAGGAATGACCTGAGCCAAAATCAAGAGTCCGATGCTTGACTGACTGAGCCACCCAGGCACCCCTGGATTGTAATTTTAAAAACAATTCTTTCTCCTCCACTGATGAGTTCTTTGAAGGTCCAGGCTATGCCTCTTATGTTATGTTATTTCTGCCATTTTATAAGATTCTCCATAGTTCTCTCCAAAGATATGGTTTCAGGCATGCAGGGCTCCTCATTTTCCCAGACCTTCTTCTGGCCCCAGACAATTCAGGCTGAAGGCTCTGGAGCTAGAGATTTCTTCGACACTGGAGGGATGATGGGGGCAGAAAATCCTACTTTCAACACAACATCTGGACTGCATGCCTTTATCTGTCACTTTCTGCGTGATCGTCGCCAAATCACAGTTTTTGAGCTTCTGTTTCTTCTCAGTAAAGTGAGCATAATCATGATAGCTACCCTCAGAGACTGTCATGAAGGCGCTGAGAGACGAAGTGAAAGTGCACTGCAAACTGTCATGTGCTACACACTGATAACCCCCCACAGAATCACTTTTCTTAAAAGTGGCCCAGAAAAAGAGATCTAGAAATATTAAATCCCAAATGTAGGGACTTGGTTCATGCAGATAAAACCTTCTTTACTCCCTTTCCATTGTTCAAACCAACTTTGTGCTTAATTCTGCCTTAACCTGCCCTCACCTGTGGGACACTGCCCTTTCTCCCATGCCATTTTTTTTAAAGTATTCTCTACACACAGCATGGAGCCCAGTGTGATGCTTAAACTCACGGCTGTGAGATTAAGACCAGAGCTGAGATCAAGAGTCAGATGATTAGCTGATTGAGCCACTCAGGCGCCCGCGACCCCATGCCATCTTTTTTACTTTCTCCCCAGTGACAGAAAAGCACAATGTCTCCCTCCTGACAGAAAGTCACAGAGTCACAAATGTGGGTTCAAATCTCAACTCCACCATTTCCTTTTCTAAAAAAAAAAAAAAATGTTTACTTATTTGTTTTGAGAGAGAGGGACTGAGAGGGAGAGAGAGAGAGAGATGGGGGAGGGGCAGAGAGAGAGGGAGAGGGAAGATCCCAGGCAAGCTCTGTGCCGTCAGAGCCTTGGGACTCGATTTCACGAAGCGTGAGATCGTGACCGGAGCTGCTATTAGGAGTCCGACGCTTAACCAACTGAGCTACTCAGACACCCCGACTCTGCCATTTCCCTGCTGCTCGACTTTGGACTGGCTACTTACCCTCTCAGTGTTTCCCTTTTGTCATGTTCTGTTTCCTATGCATGTGATGGGGAAGAAATGAGACTGTTCTTTTCAATTTCAGTAATTTCCACCTCTACTCTTATTCAGCCTCCCACGTGTTTGATCACACCCAGAATGCCTTCTTCACTGAACCAAAGTTTCAGTTTTCTTTCTCACATATTTCAACTGGGAAATCCTCTTTTCTGAGTACAGCCTCTGTTTTTTTTTTTTTTCTTCAGTTCTCCTCCTTCCGCCAAAGTCATTCTGTCTTCAGCTTGGCTTCCAGGGGCCCCTCAAGCCAACCCCATCTTCCCAGCCAACCTCAGTCTGGACTCACTCACGTCTTTGCCAAGCCAGAACCCTACAGCTAGCCATGTCATCCTGCTCTCACAGTCACCTCACATTTCCCCACTCCCTTTCTCTGGATGACCTCTGGGTAACTTGCCATTTACTGTTCTAGCTTCCAAATGTTCAGGTTTGCAGGAGAGAAAGTTTGTTCCTCCTATGCTACAGGAGCACCCTCATCAGCAGAAAGTCGACTTGCCTCGCTCTGACCTTCTTTTGGCATGGCCAAGGAGGAATGGTCCACTTCCCCGCTGACTGTCTCCCCTGACAGGTGCCCCGGCTCCGACCTGATAGCACCTCCTCCCGGCTTTGATCTAACAGCGAGGCCCTCTATCATTTGCTTCGTTCTACATGGCCTCTCCTTCAGCATATAGCAAACACAGATCTCCCCCATTCCTCTTTTTTTTTTTAATTTTTATGTTTATTTATTTTTGAGACAGAGAGAAACAGAGCAAGAGTTGGGGAGGGGCAGAGAGAGAGAGGGAGACACAGAATCTGAAGCAGGCTCCAGGCTCTGAGCTGTCAGCACAGAGCCTGACGCGGGGCTTGGACTCATGGAACGCGAGATCATGACCTGAGCCAAAGTCAGACGCTCAACCGACTGAGCCACCCAGGTGCCCCTGAAGTACTAAATTCTAAATCAATGCGAATCTGAATTTAGCTCCAGTAGCTTGGGCTTCAAAAACCATGGCTTAAACAAATTAGATAAAAAAAAAATTTCCTATCTAAGGAAAAGTCCAAAGATGAGCAGTCAAGAGCTGAAATGGTATCTTCATGATGTTTTCAGAAATTCAGACTCCCTTTGTATTTCTGCTCAATGTTAGAATGACCATTTAACCTTCACAGGATGGCTGCCTGACCTCCAGCCTTCACATCTGCCTTCAAAGCAGCAGAGAAGAGAAGTTACTGGCAAAAGGAGATGGGTCAACTGATTCAGCTCTCCCACTTATGTTTCTTTGCTACAAAATACATTTGTATAAGCATGTAGTCACTTGTGGGTGGGTAAGATGATACTCAGCTTATACAGCTGGGTTCAGCAGAATATAAAGTCAAAGAATGATATAGCCAATGTGACACATTGAAATGAATGTTAAGCAAAGAGCTCTTAATCTTCAAAGAATTTATAATAATAATTAAAACTTCAGGGGCACCTGGGTGGCTTAGTCGGTTAAGCGTCCGACTTTCGCTTAGGTCATGATCTTGCGGTTCGTGGGTTCGAGCCCCGCGTCGGGCTCTGTGCTGACTGCCAGCTCAGAGCCTGGAGCCTGTTTCAATCTGTGACTCCCTCTCTCTCTGACCCTCCCCTGCTCACGCTGTCTCTCTCTCTCTTACCTAGAAATAAATAAAAAACATTAAAAAAAATAAAAAAATAATAATTTAAAGCTTCAGGGACTATTTGGTGGCCCAGTCGGTTTAGTGGCCACTCTTGATCTCAGCTCAGGTCTTGATCCCAGGGTGGTGAGTTCAGTCCCCACATTGGTCTCTGCCAATTGGTGGAGTTCAGGGGGTGGAGCCTACTTTAAAAAATAATTTAAAGTTTGATGAATTAGGATTATCTCAATAAAACACTAAGAGGGGTGTCTGAGTGGCCCAGTCGCTTGAACATCCGACTTTGGCTCAGGTCATGATCTCACAGTTCATGAGTTTGAGCCCCATTAAATAAAAGTTTTTAATGTTTCTTTATTTTTGAGAAAGAAAGAGAGACAGAGCATGAGTGAGGGAGGGGCAGAGAGAGAAGGAGACACAGAATCTGAAGCAGGCTCCAGGCTCTGGGCTGTCAGCACAGAGCCTGATGTGGGGGTTGAACTCACAAACTGTGAGATCATGACCTGAGCTGAAGTCGGATGCTTAACTGGCTGAACCACCCAGGTGCCCCTAAAACTTTTTTTAAAAAACACTAAGAAATAGGACCATCATGAGAAACAAAATCAACTTTTGAGTTTTTCCTAAAAAGGATGTAAGCCATACAAGAAGAAAATGAGCATTTGTTGAGTTATGAGCTTTTCATAAGATGAATATTAATTAGTATTCAAGGACAAACCTTGCAAATACAAAATAAAACCCAAATAAGTGGTCATGTAATCAAAATTCTGCCTGCAATAAGAGCACGGTTATAGGTTCGGGTTCTAGCTTGCCAAATATTGCTTGCACTAACGTTATCTACAGAAGCATCGGGCCAATTTATACCTAGTGACTCCTTATGCTGGCTGAATGGGAGTCAGGTAAAATGATACCATGTACAAACCTGTGTATGGAGCCAAAAGGGCGTTGTCCATTTCCCCGGGGAAATGATCAGTATACAGCAGGGGATCTAAGGTTTCATGTTGTTGTTGCCTCATCGTGATTCTAATGCATTTCAGGGTGTGATTTTCATTTTGCCAAAATGAATATGTGCCTTGAATATGGGCCCTCTGGTTACACTTAACAACAAGAATCAAATAGAACTCCGCTTCAAGGAACCCACCCACACACGACCCCAGCTGCAGGATGTGACCTTGTGGGAGACACTGGGGTCACTTTCCTTCCTGGGGAATTTTCCCAAAAGCTCTATGCGTCAACTTCTACTTATATCTCACTGGCCAGAATGTGGTCATTTGGTTCTCCATGTCTGAGGGATCTTGGGAAATGTAGGTTTCTAGCTGGCACATATTGCTGCCCCAGACAAAATCAGGGTTTGCTAACAAGGAAAGAGGAGAGAAAAGATCTCAGGTGGGCTCTAACTAGTTGGGGCAGGAAGAGATTCATCCCCTACAGAAATGTTAGAAGAACTAGAGAAGCAGGTGTAGGCAAAAGCTCTCAGAAACAAAACTGCTTATTTAGTCTGATTAACCTCAGAGACACAGCCTCTGCTGTCATCCATGCCAGCAGAAAGTCTGCCCAGCTGTTTCCCCACCTCAATTTCATTTTTTTAAAAAATGTTTTATTTATTTCTAGGAGAGAGAGAGAGAGAGAGAGAGCGTGAGCAGGGGAGGGCCAGAGAGAGAGGGAGACACAGACTCTGAAACAGGCTCCAGGCTCTGAGCTGGCAGTCAGCACAGAGCCCGACGCGGGGCTCGAACCCACGAACCGTGAGATCATGACCTAAGCGAAAGTCGGACGCTTAACTGACTAAGCCACCCAGGCGCCCCTCCCCACCTCAATTTCAAATCAAAGCCTTCCATGAGTGCATCTTATTGGTCAAAACAACATCACAGGCCTGCAGGGGATGTTGGGGAAAGTAGTTTAAGAGCATTCTATCTGAAGAGGTGGCACTCACAGCAGTGGTGAGTAAGCATATTCTACTGATGCTAAGACACTCATTTGCTGCCCGCCCTCCCCCCGCCCCCCCGCCATTTTTATGTTTCTGAAAGTAGCATACTTTTGACAGTCAGTGATGGCTGTTGGCCATCTGGTAGTTTTGTGATGGGATCGTCATTGCTTGTAGGTGCACAAAACCCCCTTATAAGATCGAGGAACTATTGCCATGGAAAGTGTACAAATGGGGTCTCAGTAGCTTGGAAAGAAATCCTGGACCCAAAATGAAGTGCTATTTAAATTTTTTTTTGAACTTTGTTATTTATTTTTGAGAGACAATGTGCTAGTGGAGGAGGGGCAGAGAGAGAGACAGAGAGAGAGACAGAGATAGAGACAGAATCCAAAGCAGGCTCCAGGCTCTGAGCTGTCAGTACAGAGCCTGATGCGGGGCTCGAACTCATGAGCTGTGAGATCATGACCCGAGCCGAAGTTGGATGTTCAAGCAACTGAGCCACCCAGGTGCTCCTGAAGTACTCTTTTTAAATGCTGTCCCACCAAAGAGTCCCCCAGGGTATAAAATCGGCAACACAGACAACTCTGAGTTGAAAAGGGATTCCTAAGAGTTCTACACGAAATATAAAGAACTTCTAGAAACAAATTAACTGATTTATTTTGCTTTTTAATGTATTCACAAGAGATCGACACCTAAACAAAATAAAAATTCTAAAGGATAAAACAAAAAATAGCCTAACTGTTGACCCAGTGACACCACTCTTGGGAATTTAGCCCGATAAAATCATTTAAGAGGAAAATAATTCTCTGCGCACAAGGAAGTTAGCTCACAGCAGTGTGACTTATAAGGGCAAAAAAGACTGATGACAACTTAAATGGTCAACAATGATAACAGTAAGACCTACTAATACTGTTGAAACTACTATGTGCCAGGCCTCTACATACATTATTTCATTTGGGTCTTGTAACAGCCATATGAGGTAGATTCTAATCTTCTCCCCATTTTATAGATGAGGCACAGACGTGTGTGTGATAACTTGTCCAAGGTCAAACAGCTAGTAGGTGTGGTGGAATCAGGATTTAAACTCTGGTCTCTGGGTTTATATAGATCCAGACCTGAACTATGTAACTATTAGAAAATGAAGTATGTTGCAGTAATAAATATGCTGCACAGTTCTGAGCAGAAAAAGGAAAACAAATTTGTATATACACTACAATCACAACTACATAAAATATGTATATGAAAGGTGAGGGGCACCTGGGTGACTCTGTCGATTGAGCGTCTGACTCTCGATTTCAGTTCAGGTGATGATCCCAGGATTGTGGGATTGAGCCCCACGTCAGGAGCCTGCTTAAGACTCTCTATCTCTCTGATCTTCGCTTGCGCACACACTCTCTCTCTCAAAAAAAAAAAAAAAAAAAAGGTTAAGAACTCAAAAAGCCTGCAAAATATCTAGAAACATGTTGCAGTAAAACATGAATGTGTAGGATGGGTTTCCGAGGACTAGTGGGTATATTGGCTCTGCATCTTTTCTGGGTTGAGGTAGTCATCTATTCAGGCCACCAAAACAAGATACCACGGGATGGCTGGCTTCAATAGTTGATTTTCTCATAGTTTCAGATACTAGAAGTCCAAGATCAAGGTACCAGCAAATTCAATTCATGGTGAGGGTTCTCTTCTTGGTTTGCGGATGGCCACCTTCTTGCTGTATCATCACATGGCGTTTTCTCTGTATGTGCACGGAGAGAGAGATCTCTGGTATCTCTTCCTCTTCGTATGGGATACCAGTCCCATCAGACCAGGGCCCTACCCTTATGACCTCATTTAACATTCTAAAGGCCCTATCTCCAAGTACAATGAGGTTAGGGCTTCTGCACAGGGATTTTGGAGGCCACACAATCCAGTCCATAATAGGACCCTTTGAGAATCCCATGAGAGCTCCGCACACCCTCCCAAGGAGACTGTGTACATTGCCTTCCAGAATTTTGCACACAGTTTCAGGAAGTTCATGGACCCCAGGTTGAGAACCACTGTTCAGGGCCAACTTCCTCTTTTCACAGATGGAGAAATGGTGGTTCAGAAAAGGGATGTGATTTTCCACAGATGAGGAGAGAGCCAGGTCTCATGATTCCTCATCAAGGGCTTGCCCAACGTTGCCTTCTTTGGGGCCTGTCAACCAACCAGGGTTACCTCAGCACACCACAAGCCTTCCGGACAGGGTGAAGGGTACAACAGCTTCTTCACCTGGGATGCCCACATGGGTTAACCAGGCTTTCGCTGTAACTGACAGAAAGCGGGGTGGATTTCAGTGCTTCAAAACAGTCAGGAGGTTGCAAAAAACTACACCAACTTCAATATCCATTCACAGGAGACCTGAAGGCAAGGAGATGGAGGGGTTTCTGTCCTCGTGAAGGACAAAGTGGAGTCTGAAGAGGCCCAGACTTGAACTATCTGGTGGTGGCCTTGGACATGGCATTGTCCCTCTAGCTCTGATTCCTCACTTGTACACTGCCCAGGAGTTGGACGATTCGATTTCTTCAGGAGTTCTTCTAGCTCTCCTATTCTGCACTTCTATGATTCTGGGGCAAGAATGATGGGGAAAAATGAGATGAGGCATTTGGGTCCTAGAATTATGGGCAAAACAATTTTTTTCCAAAATGTCTTCTAATGGTATAATTGAATTAGAAATAAAGAAAATGTCATTTAAAGAAATGAAAAATCCCTTAGCAATAAAGAAAATGTCATTTAGGGGCCCCTGGGTGGCCTAGTCGGTTAAGCGTCCGACTTTCGCTTAGGTCATGATCTCACGATTCGTGGGTTCGAGCCCCGCGTCAGGCTCTGTGCTGACTGCCAGCTCAGAGCCTGGAGCCTGTTTCAGTCTGTGAGTCCCTCTCTTTCTGACCCTCCCCTGCTCACGCTGTCTCTCTCTCTCTCCTAGAAATAAATAAAAAATATTTAAAAAAGAAAAGAAAAGAAAATGTCATTTAAAGAGATGAAAAATCCCTAAGAAGAGTCTGAAAAGACCTTTTAAATACTTAGTCTTCTAAAGTAAAGTTTTGACATAAACGTTTCCTTTATTTTCTGCTTCCGGCCCATCCTTAAGTAAGAGAGGTGAATTATGGTAGCTGGACGTCTAAATAATGGTGTCAGAGAAAGGAGCACTGTTTATATTGGAAAATGCTATTAACCTTTAGGCAAAGGCGGTGGCCCCAGAGAATCATTTTGTTTCGTTTTGGCAGTCAATGAAATAAATAACCAAATAAGCATGCCATTCTTCCGCCTTATCCTATCAATGCCACAAAGCAATGTGGAGCCTAAACTTGGGCCGCTGTGGGGGGTGGGGGGGGAACACAAGACTAGAAACAAAAGCAGGGAAACTCATGGGCCAAAGTCTAACTTTTCAAGAAAATTCTTTTAGCTTTGCTCCCTACAAACAATAAGGCCTTGAAGGCTGCACACACCCAGTTGCTGCCTCTCAGTGCCTCACGCCTAGTCTCAGTTTCTGTCTAGGGAAAAGAAAGAGGAAGAAAATGGTTGCTGAGGGGTGAACGTTGGTGTTAAGAGGGAAGTGTTAAACAGGCAAGGGCCATGGAGGCCATCAAAACTACCACCACCATCAACACCGCCACCTTTATTGACACAGATCACCCTTTCAGTCCCAGTGGCTGATCAATCAGCTAATCAAAAAGAAGATGAGGAACTCCAAAGGCATGCCAACCACCTCTTACTTCCAAACAAACAGCCTTGAACAGCACTGCACTGCCCTCAGCTGGCCAAATGAGTGTATTATAACGTAGGCCCTTTGGTTTGGAATTTTGGCCTTCATTTCTTTTTCTCAGATTCTTGGTTCCCCACCTCCAAGAAGAAGTGGATGGGGAAGGTAGAAATCTCTGAAAACCCATAGCCAAAGTGCAACGTCTCTGTGGGTTTTTAGCACAAATTCACAGTTAAATTCTGAATGAAACTGATACCACCCAAATATGGAATATTGGTAAAAATTTGAGATTGATAGAACTATGTAAACATCATTCCCATTGTTTTTAGTAAAATCTGAGCTTTTGAAGATAAGGCCACTAATATAAATGAAATGAGATTGCTAATCTTAATGAGGCTTGTTATAAATAAAGGAAATAATTTTAGTTCTACTTCTGGTTATTACATAATTGCAATGTGTTTATGCTTGTATGCTATTTCCTTTAGCATTATTTTTTTTCTCCATTTATAGTGAAAGGTAACATAGAGAGAATGTCACCATTGTATGCATATTTTAACCAGTGATTATCAAGTGAATGTTCATGTAAACACCCTGAGATCGTAGAACATGAACACTGTACATGAACACTGTCCATATCTTCCAAGGCTCTGGACGTTTCCCTGTCTGGTATCAGCCCCGTTCCTCCTCCAAAGAGGTAATCCACAACCTTAAATCTGTGACCACCCTTTCCTCGCTTTTCCTCATGGTTTTATGCCTTATATATGTGTCTTTTTATGTATGTATGTATGTATGTATGTGCAAAAAAAGTGATTTTATTAAAACACAGGGACAGAACCCATGGACAGAAAGAGCTGCACTGGAGTTGTGAAGAGTGACTGGTTATATACCCTGGAGTTGGGGTGGGGGGGTAAAGTCAAGAGGAAGTTTCTTAAAGGGATTTCCACATGCTCAAGAAGAGTCACAGATTACTGGAGGCCTAGCTATTGTCAAACAAAGAATTTTTTTTTTTTTTTTTTTTTTTTTACCTCTGGCAAAGCATTATCCTTAAGACAGTAGGAAGTTCCTGGAGATTAGGCTATTGATAAGATTGTTCTTTTCTTGTAATATTAGTATGATATTTGTAAACTGATGGAGGCTCTATCAGTTTAACCATTTGGTTTCTGTCCTTTCCTTTGTCTTTGGGCAGCCTGGAGTGCCTGAGGAATATCACACATATCCCACCTGGGGGTGGGGCAGGGTGGATTGCAGGGTGTCAGCTTGCCTTATGCTCCGTCATCATATATGGGTCAATATTGATCAGTTGGGGAACACATAGGAGAGCTACAAAAACACAGAGGCAGCCGAATCCAATGTGGACAATGATGAGGGAGCAAATGGCAAGCTGATGGACCACAGGATCCTGTGAGTCTTCTTTAGCATATGAAAATCTCATTGGAAACTTTCCCTGGACTTTACCTCCCCCAACTCCCAATTATATAACCAGTCTCCACAGGGTCTTGGGCAGCTCTTCCTGCCCACGGGTCTGTTCCCCTGCTTTAATAAAATCACCATTTTTGCACCTAAGACGGCTTAAGAATTCTTTCTTGGCCATTGGCTCCGGACCCCACCCTCATCAGACAACTTGTATGAGTCTCTTAGAGTAGAAAAGATCATCTGTTGCCTTGAAATTATTGTAGTGATGCAGTCTTGATACCAGGCAGAGAGACATAGGAGAAAACAGCAAAACATAATTAGAATAGCTGGAAAGAGAAGCCCAAATAAAAGTCCTTTGGTAGTTGACAAAAATCCTCCAGTCCAAGAGTTTAACCGATCATTAAAAGAAGGAGAAGGATTGTTTTGTTGCACAAGCATTTAGCTTCAGTCCTCGCATCTTAGCCTAGAGTTTACCTTCTGGGCCTGCACTTGGAGGGCTACGTGACTATCCCCGGGTGCAAGGAAAGAAAAAAAAAACAACAGTAAGAGGACAAGGGTTAATGTCTCCTGCTAATGGTTGTTTATGACGCAGTTTACATACTTTGTCCTCGAGATAATGTCTATTCCCTTAAAACTCCCCTACAACCCTGAACCTTGACGAATGTTTTCCCGCATACCAGGCAGGATAAGGGCTGCTCCCCTTATCGCTTTGTAGCCTTTTGCAATAACCGCTCAATTCTGCTTCAGTGCTTCCCATTTGCCTGCTTGTTCACTATAAAAAGTCCTAAGCCCTTAGATTCGGGGCTGCATATTTAGGGTTCTGTGTTAACTCTGTGGGGTCCCGGCTGGTAATCTCACGGTTTGTAGGTTCGAGCCCCAATCGAGGGCTCTGTGCTGACAGCTCGGAGCCTGGAGCTTGATGCAGATTCTGTGTGTGTGTGTGTGTGTGTGTGTGTGTGTGTGTGTGTGTCTTTGCCCCTCCCCTGCTTGCACTCTGTCTCTCTGTGTCTCTCAAAAATAAATATTAAAAAAATAAAAAGATAGTAAAAACACCAATTTGAGTATTCGTGTCAGTTAGAAATTCAGAATATTTTTGTGGTAATCTGGAATGCACACACACCATTGTTTTTTTAATGAGAGCACAAGTTTCACCTGGTGCAGCCGTTAAAGCATTTAATGCCATTCTAATTTTCTATTACTGTTTTATGCATTTGAGTTATTTTAGTATTTAATAATATAATGTTATTTTGTGAGTCACTGAAGGCCTTAACTGTGTAACAGGTGGTGGTTAGCCATCATATACACTATGTTCTGCTTAATAAGCAGTTAGGTAATTAGTAAGAGGTACTTTTATAGAAACAAAAAAATATATAGGTTAATGGTTAGAGCAAATTACAGACCCAGTGTCTGCCAGTGAGGAGATTTTTTTCGATGCCAGGCTTGATGCCTCCTCAGATGGAATGGACACAGGCAGCAGGAATCAGACGGTTTTTTTTTCTGGTTTGTAACTCAAATGTCTGTGGTGACCCTTTTGAATGGACCATTGTAAGAAGAATGGTCAGTATAGATTGGGGAAAGGAGAATGAAAAAGAAGGTACAACTGATGAGGGAGTGTGGGCAAGCTGATGGCAAAGTGCAGGCTAACAGCACTGTCCTCCCTCCCCCCCTCCATGTGGGACATGTATGATATTCCTTGGACACTCCCAGCTACCCCAAAACAAGAAAGAACAAAAAGCAAATGGTTAAACTGATAAGAGTCTCCATCAGTTTACCAGAAAAAGGCAATCCCACCAATGGCCCAAAGTCCAGGAACTCCCTGCTGTCTTAATGTTAATGCTTTGCTAGAAGGAAAAACAATCTAGGCTAGACAAGAGCTAAGCTTCCAGCAAGCGTGTAAAGGTCTCTTTGGAAACTCCCTCTTGACGCCACCCCCGACTTTATAAAACTCCATGAAACGGTCACCCCCCCCGGACCCCCCCAAATTGCAATGCAGCTTTTTCTGCCCATGGGTCCTGTCCCTGTGCTTTAATAAAATTATGTTTTTGCACCAAAGGCATCTTCAACAATTCTTTCTTGGCCGTCAGCTCCAAACCCCACGAACCCCTCATCACCCCAAAACTTCATCATATGGCACCCAAGGTGAGGCTATGAGTCTTTTCATCTGGACTCTGAGCTTTGGTGCAAATTCGGTGAGTACTTGTCTTTTCTTCCTTTATTGTCATTTCAGAGGATTCTCAACGAGTATGATCTTATTGGAACACAGGCTGAATCCTCTAGCCCGTGGCTACTCTATGGGGAGGAGAAAGCCTGCCTTTTGGCTGAAAGTTAGTACCCTGGCTGGAATGATAATAAGATCCAGAAACCGATGCCCTCTTTTTATTCCTGTCCTTATACAAAGTTGTCTATCTTGGGCAAGGGACAGCCACGTAAGTCACTGTCCCTTAAGACTGCCAATCTTAAGACTCCCATGTTTCCTTCTCATTGGCCTAATGTGATCCCCTCCACATCTCTGGTCTAGCCACTTCTGGCCACCCGACCTCTACTGGTAGCTGGCTGAAACCAGTCCCCAGTTGAATTAAAACCCAATCAGGAACCATTTCCTAGGGAAGTTGGCTGTAATGACTCTATGTGTTGGAATGTCACTTAGATCATGATGGATTTCTGACCTTACTGTTTTCCATCAATGTCCTCTACTATTACTAAAATTACAGAATTGGGTAATTCCTCCTTGTAAAACTTTTCTAGTGTTTTCCATGGGTCAAAAACAGTGGCTTCTTCTCAGCCTTCTCAGCAAGGCAGACCCCTGTCCACATGCCAGGAACCCATCTGTAGTCTAGAATGTATCGGGAAAGCGGAGTGGGGGGGGGGGGGACGCTACCATCCTCCTTCAGGAACGCTCAGTTGGCTGGTCGGTGGTCAAAGTGATTTCATTTGAAGGATGCCTTGGGTGGCTGTCCCATGCCCGAGACAGACAATTTTGTATAAGGACAAGAATAAAGAGAGGGCATCGAATTTCTGGATCTTATTACCATTCCAGCCAGGGTACTAACTTTCAGCCAAAAGGCAGGCTTTCTCCTCCCCATAGAGTAGCCACGGGCTAGAGGATTCAGCCCGACCAATCGACAGGAAAGTGTTCCAATTAGATCATACTCATTGAGAAGCCTCTGAAATGACAGTAAAGGAAGAAAAGACAAGTACTCACCGAATTTGCACCAAAGCTCAGAGTCCAGATGAAAAGACTCATAGCCCCATGTTGGGTGCTGTATGATGGGGGTTCGTGGGGGTTGGAGCTGATGGCCAAGAAAGAATTGTTGAAGACGTTTTTGGTGCAAAAAGGTGATTTTATTAAAGCACAGGGACAGGGCCCAAGGGCAGAAAGAGCTGCCCACCTGATATATGTGTCTTTAAATGACACATTAGTGTTGCCTGTTATTTACAGTTATAGGAATGGATTCATTAAATATGTAAGTATTGTTTCTTGCTTCTTTTATTCATTGTTATATTTGTAAGATTAATTTTCCTTATTCTGTGTAGTGGTATTTTATATATTTTTGCTGATGAAATAATATTCCCTCATAGAAATGTGCCACTATTTCATTGATCCTATCAACAAAAGTGGAAATTTGCATTGTTCTCCTATTTCTTTTTAATATTTTTATTTATTTCTAGGAGAAAGAGAGAGAGAGAGAGAGAGACAGCGTGAGCAGGGGAGGGTCAGAGAGAGAAGGAGTGGCAGACTCTGAAACAGGCTCCAGGCTCTGAGGTGGCAGTCAGCACAGAGCCCGACGCGGGGCTCGAACCCACGAACCGCGAGATCATGACCTAAGCGAAAGTCGGACGCTTAACCGACTAAGCCACCCAGGCGCCCCTGTTCCCCTATTTCTAACAAAGTGATAACAAAAGTACTACTCATAGACTTATCTGTGATGTAATTAGAAGAGTACCTTTAATGCATATATTTAAAAGAGGATAGTTGAAAGTTAAATGAGAATAGTTAGAAAAAAACCCAGCAACACAAGCTCAGGAAAAGATAAAGGAAGTAACAAAGGTAAAAGAAATTAGTGAATGAGGAAACCAATATACAATAGACAAGATCACAAAATCCAAAGTTGGTTCTTTGGAAAAAGAATAAAATTGGTGAAACTCTAATGAGATTGGTCAAGGAAACAAGGGAGCAAAACACCAGTAATGGAAAAGAGGGGGTAGAAATAACCACAGAACCAAATGGTCAAAATTAAGTTCAAGTTGTGGGACAAACTGACATCAAGAATATCCTGAGAAGGACAGAACATCACCAATATTGTATTCCTGCTCAACATGTTTAACCTGAATCTAAACAGTAGAAAAGTAATCAGAGAAATCCATCTTGAGATGCTTTCTGAACACCTGGACTGGATCTTTAAATGTCAATGTCATGGTCCTTATATTCAGAAAAATAAATAGTAAGAAACAATATCTATTCGTAATGTACTTTTCACAGTAAAACTCTTTTTTTTTTAATGTTTATTTTTGAGAGAGAGACAGAGTGCAAACGGAGGAGGGTCAGACAGAGAGAGAGAGACAAAGAATCACAAGTAGGCTCCAGGCTCCGATGCTGTCAACACAGAGCCCAAACTGGGGCTTGAACTCACAAACTGAGACCATGACCTGAGCAGATGTTGGATACACTTAACTGACTGAGCCACCCAGGCACCCCTTGCATTTAATTCAAAATTATCAATGTATCATTTACATCAAGGTCTAGGAGTCCTTATAGAAGCAGACTCTTATGGAAGCACCACCACAAGCAAATGCAAAAGAATACTCATTGCCCCCCCCTTCAAATTCTGTGATGCACTCATAGTTAAACCCCTTCTCTCAACACCCATACACTGGCAACCACTGGTATGTCCTCTGTCCCTATGGTTTGAACTTCACAAGAATGTCATAGAAGTGGAATGATGTGGTATGTAGACCTTTGCATTTTGTGTCCTTCATGGAAAGGACGCTATATTCAGTCTACTGATTTAAGTGTTAATCTCATCCAAAAACACCCTCATGGGTGCCTGGGTGGCTCAGTTGGTTGAGTGCCTGACTCTTGATTTTGGCTCAGATCATGATTTCATGGTCACGGGATCGAGCCCCACGTAAGGCTCCATGCCAAGTGTGAAGCCTCCTTAAGATTCTCTCTCTCCTTCCCCTTCTGCCCTCTCCCCTCCTCACACACTCACGCATGCTATCTCTTTCTCTCTCTCTCTTTCTCAAATAAAATTTAGGGGTGTCTGGGTGGCTCAGTTGGTTAAGCGTCCAACTTCAGCTCAGGTCATGATCTCATGGTTCATGGGTTCAAACCCCAGGTTGGGCTCTGTGCTAACAGCTCAGAGCCTAAAGCCTGCTTCGGATTCTGTCTCTCCCTCTCTCTCTCTCTGCCCCTGCTTCGTTCATGCTTTTTCTCTTAAAAATAGACATTTAAAAATTTAATAAAATATTAAAGTATTAAAAAACAAAAATAAAACACCCTCATAGAAACGCCCAGAATAATGTTTGGCCAAATATCTAGGTACTTCGTAATCCAATTAAGTTGACACATAAAACTAACCATCACAATATAATCATCACAATATAAATAGAAATATAAAATACATAGTGACAAACATTAATACATGTTAATACATACTAATATGTGTATGTATTAATACATATGTGTGTATATACACAAAAATATTCATAACAAAATGCTCATAACAATTACAGTCCTCATTTCTGTAACTAGTCACATGGTCATAACTGGTGTTTATAACTACCTTCTTCCACTACCCATTTCATATTCCCTTTGCCCTCAGCAAGCTCCTTGGCTGGTTGTAGTTCTTTACTTGGGTGACCCAAAGCTTCATTCTTTTTTTTTTTTTAAATGTTTATTTACTTTTGAGAGAGAGAGAGAGAGCGCGCACACGCGAGTGGGGGAGGGACAGAGAGAGAGGGGGCCAGAGGATCCAGAGCAGGATCTGTGCTGACAGCAGAAAGCCCCACTGCGGGTCTAAAACTCATGAACTATGAGATCATGACCTGAGCTGAAGTTGGACGCTCAACCGACTGAGCCACCCAGGCACCCCGACCCAAGACTTCATTCTTAAAGAACCTGGGCCATTAGTAATCCTGCCAGACTTGGGTTGTTGTAGTTTTATGTTGGTTTAATCACAAAGCATAGTAATACTAAGAGATCCAAGGGATAGCGTGTATTCCAGACACAGTCTTCCTTATCTCCATTGTAGAGTAGTAGTCCAATTTCCCCCTAAGTGATCAGGATCGACGACCCTAGACAGCTCAGAAAGTCCCTGCTTCCTTTACCTGTTGGTTCAGAAGCATGAGGAGCCCAAAGTAACCACGTGTCAATCTTAACTTCCAGTTCAGCGGACCCATTGTTGGTCCTTTGGTGGAAACATTCTTCCCTTCGGAACTAAGGCCACTAGGCCAGCAAAGAGAATAAGGTTGCAAGGAAAGGAAGCAAACACTAGGGATAATAGTCATCAGTGCCACTCCCACTTACACCTTTTGATCGCTGGATTCATGGATCCTAGTTACAGGAGAAAGAGTACCATATCTTGCATGCTGATTCAGAGCATTCATAGCATGCTGGAGAATCTGCCTGGCCCTGCAAAGTATTGCCACCTAACTGTCACTGTAAGTTCAAAAGGCATTCCACTGTTCTATCAAGTCTTCTTTTTCACGGTAAGACCAGTGAAACCCATTGCTGCATTTCATTTGCTGTGAAATGAGTTCCCTGATCAGAAGCAATGAGGAATATTATGATGGTGAATAAAGAATTATATAAGGCCATGAGTGGAAGTTTTGACAGAGCATTGCATGCAAGAAAGACAAATCATACCAAAAGTAATGTCTACTCCACTAAGAAAAAAACATTGTGCCTTCTATGATGGAAATAGTCCAGTGTAGCCAATCTGCCACAGAGTAACTGACTAATCACCCTGGTAAATGGTGCCACATCAGGACTCAGTGTTGGTCTCTGCTACTGAGAAATTGGGTACTCAGCAGAGGCTGTGGCCAGGTTGGCTTCAGCGAGTGGAAGTCCATGTTGATTAGCCTATGAATAATCTCCATCCCTGCCACCATGACCACTTTGTTTATGAACCCATTGGGAAATGAAAAAAGTGGATGCAGAAAGAGACTGGCAGGCCATCTTGCCCACCTAGTTATTAAAATCTTCCTCTGCTGGGGTCATCCTTTGGTTAGAATTCATGCAAGACACAAATACCCACATTTTTTTGCTAGAGAGGTCTATCATGTACCTCTTTTCCAAATTTTCCTTGTCACTAATTTTCCAATAATGTTCTTTCCAAATCCCTGGTCATCCAGCCAAGCTATTGACCACAGCCCATGAACTGGTATGTAATTGCACGTCTGACCATTTCTCCTTCCAAACTAAGCTGAACAACCAGGTGCATTGCTCAACATTCTTCCCACTGGAAACATTTACCTCCACCACTGTCTTTCAGAGATGTCCCGAAGTGGGGCTGTCGTGCTACAACTGTTCACTTTCTGGTGATGTCTGCATATTATAGAGAACGATTTGTTAACCAGGTCCAAGTCTTCTCTCTTCTATCAATTGATTATAGGGAACAGCCAGTGAGTCCATAGGTGCATGCTGGGAGACAATTGTAACAGGACTAGGGACCATGGGCATTTGGGCCACTTCTTCATGTAACTTACATATGCCTTTAAGGGTTGCTTGATCCCATTCTAGTATACACCACCTCCATTTCATAATGGAATACTTCTACTTCTGTGTATGCCCAACTTTGTGGCTTGGTAGGTAAGACACTTGGTTAACGATGGGCAACTCAGGTTGTAGAGTACTTTGGTGGTCCGTGGCTAAGCATTTGGTCTCTAAGGCCCAATAACATGCCAAAAGCTCTCTCTCAAAAGGACAGTATTTATCCACAGAGGATAGCAGGGCTTTGCTCCAAAATCCCAAAGGCCTGTACTCTGATTTACCTATAGCGAACTTCCTAGGACTCCAAACAGCATCACTATCCGCCACTGCTATTTCAAGCACTCTTGGATCCCCTGGATCATATGGCCTAAGTGGCATAGCAGCTTGAATGGCAACCTGGACCTACTGCAGAGCATCCTATTGTTCTGGCCCCACTCAAAGCTAATGGCTTTTCAAGTAGCTTGGTAAATGGGTCAGAGTACCACACTTAAATGCAGAGTAAAATCCAAACAGGCCCACTAGGCATTATGCCTCTTTTTTTTTTTGCTTTCAAGTGTATTTATTTATTTTGAGAGACACAGAGACAGCAAAATTGTAGGAGGGGCAGAAGGAAAGGGAGAGAGAGAATCCCAAACAGTCACTGTCAGTACGGAGCCTGATATGGGGCTCAAACTCATGAAACCATGAGATCATAACCTGAGCCGAAACCACGAGTTGGACAATTAACTGACTGAGCCACCCAGGCGCCCCCATTTCACCTCTTTTTTAATTGTAGGAGGGACCAGACCCAACAACTTATCCTTCACCTTAGAAGGAATATCTTGACATGCCCCATACCACTAGACCCCTAAAAATGTCATTGATTTTTGTCAGATTTATTTTGCAACCTCTGACAATCAGTCAATTTAAGTCTAGAGTAGTTGCTAGTAGTTGCTACTTCCTGATCACTAGCTCAATCAACATAATGTCATCAATGCAAACTGTGATGTCTTGTGGAAAGGAAAGGCAGTCAAGATTCCTTCAAAGTAACTGAATGTAACTTCATTCAGGTTTCATTGTTCACTGGTTCATTTATTTGTTCTTTTTATTTGCTTCTGTTTTTGCTTAATTGTTTTCTTTTTTGTTTTTTCTCCTTTTTTCCTCATTCCTAGATACAGAGAGAGAAAAAGTTTGTTTTTTATTAAAAAAAATTTTTTTACTGAATTTCACTTTCTTTATTTCACTTTATTATCTTTCATTATATAATTTTTAATTTTTTCTTACCTTTTTAATTTTTTTTTCTTTTCCTTTTTTTCTCCATTCTATCAAGTTTCTTTCAACAAACAGATCAAAATACACCTAGGATCTAGCTTCTTTTATTTAATTTTTTGTCTTGTCTGTAATTTTTAAATTTTTATTTTTTACTTTACTAATTTTTTTCTTCCTTCAAAATGGCAAAATGAGGGAATTCACCCCCAAAAGAAAGAAGAAGAAGAAATGACAGCCAGGGGCTTACTCAACACAGATATAAGCAAGATGTCTGAACTAGAATTTAGAACCACGATAATAAGAATACTAGCTGGGGTTGAAAAAAGCATCCCTTTTTGCAGAGATTTAAAAAAAGTAAAATCTAGTCAGGAAAAAATTAAAATTGTTATAACCGAGATGCAATCTCGAATGGTTGCCATGGCGGCAAGGATGGATGAAGTAGAGCAACAAATCAGCGATTTAGAAGACAATGATGGAGAATAATGAAGCAGAAAAAAAAGAGGGAAAAGAAAACAAAAGAGCATGATAGAAGACTTAAAGAACTCAGTGACTTATGAAAAAGGAATAACATCCAAAACATAGGAGTCCTAGAAGATGAAGACAGAGAAAAGGGGGCAGAAGGTTTATGTGAGCAAATTATAGTAGAAAAACTTTCCTAATCTGGAGAAGGACACAGACATCAAAATCCAAGAAGCATAGAGAACTCCCATTAGATTCAACAAAAACCAACCATCAATAAGGCATATCATAGTTAAACTCTCACAAAATAAACAGACAAGGAAAGAATTATGAAAGCAGCAAGGGGAATAAGGTCCTTAACCTATAAAGGAAGACAGATCAGGTTCACAGGAGACCTGCCTATCCACAGAAACTTGGCAGGCCAGAAAGGAGTGGCAAGATATATTCAACCTGATAAATCAGAAAACTGTGCAACCAAGAATTCTTTATCCAGCAAGGCTGCCATTCAAAAATAGAAGGAGAGATCAAGAGTTTCTCAGACAGGGGCACCAGGGTGGCTCAGTCAGTTAAGCATCTGACTTCAGCTTAAGTCATGATCTCATGGTTTGTGGGTTTGAGCCTTGCAGCAGGCTCTGTGCTGACAGCTCAGAGCCTAGAGCCTGCGTCAGAGTTTCTCTCTTTTTCTCAAAAATAAAATAAAACATTTTTTAAAATTTTAAAAAGTTTCCCCAACAAACAAAACCTAAAGGAGTTTGTGACCACTAAACCAGCCTTGCAAGAAATTTTAAGGGAGACCCCTGAGTGGAGAAAAGACAAAACAAAACAAAAAAGACCAAAAGCAACAAAGACTAGAAAGGACTAGAGAGCATCATTAGAAACACCAGCTCAACAGGTAACACGACGGCGCTAAATTCATATATTTCAGTACTCATCTAAATGTCAACGGACTAAATGCTTCAATCAAAAGACATAGGGTATCAGAATGGATAAGAAAACAAGCCCCATCTGTATGCTGATTACAAGAGACTCATTTTAGACCCAAAGACACTTGTAGATGGAAAGTGAGGGGATGGAGAACCATCGATCATGCTAATGGTCGTCAAAAGAAAGCTGGAGTAGCTGTACTTATATCAGACAAACTAGATTTTTAAAAATGTATTTATTCATTTGAGAGAGAGCGAGAACACGGGAGGGGCAGAGAGAATCCCAAGCAGACTCCACTGTCAGTGCTGAGCCCGACACGGGGCTCAAGCTCACGAACTTTGAGATCATGACCTGAGCAAAAATCAAGAGTCAGATGCTTAGCCAGCTGAACCAGCCAGGAACCCCAGCAGGCAAACTAGATTTTAAAATAAAGACTGTAATAAGAGATGAAGAAGGGGATTATATCATAATTAAGGGGTCTATCCACCAAGAAGACCTAACAATTGTAAATAGTTAGTCCCCAATGTGAAGCACCCAAATATATAAATCAATTAATCACAAACAAAGAAATTCATTGACAATAATACCATAATAGTAGAGGACTTCAACACCCCAGTTACAGCAACGGACAGATAATCTAAGCAGAAAATCAACAAGGAAACAACGGCTCTGAATGACACCCTGGACCGGATGGACTTAACAGATATATTCAGAACATTTCATCCTAAAGCATCAGAATACACATTCTTCTCAAGTGCACATGGAACATTCTCCATAATAGATCACATACTGGGTCCCAAATCAGCCCTCAATAAGGACAAAAAGATTGAGATCGTACCCTGCATATTTTCAGAGTATAGCGCTATGAAATTTGAAATCAACCATAAGAAAAAATTTGGAAATATCATGAATGCTTGGAGATTAAAGCACATCTTACTGAAGAATAAATGGGTTAACCAAGAAATTAAAGATGAAATTAAAAACTACTTGGAGACCAATGAAAATGAAAACACGACAACTCAAAACCTCTGGGATGCAGCAAGGGTGGTCATAAGAGGGAAGTATATAGCAATCCAGGCCTTCCTAAAGGAGGAAGAAAGATCTCAAATACACAAACTATCCTTAGACCTTAAAAAGATGGAAAAAGAAAAGCAAATAAAGCCCAAAACCAGCAGGAGAAGGGGAATAATAAAAATTAGAGCAGAAATCAATGATATCAAAACAACAACAACAACAACAACAACAACAGAAGAGATCAATGAAACCAGGAGCTGGTTCTTTGAAAGAATTAACAGAATTGATAACCCCCTAGCCATATTGATCAAAAAGACAAAGGAAAGGACCCAAATAAATAAAATCACAAATGAAAGAGGAGAGATCACCACCAACACCGCAGAAATACAAACAATAATAAGAGAATATTTAGAGCTACTATATGCTCTCAAATTGGGCAATCTGGAAAAAATGGACAAATTCCTAGAAACATATAAACTATCAAAACTGAAACAGGAAGAAATAGAAAATT
>NW_024081079.1:1502190-1598507 GCF_003009895.1 Hyaena hyaena | reverse complement strand
TCTCCGATCCCGGCCCGATTTTATCTTCCCCGGTTCGCACTCATGTTAGAAGGCTCTCTCAGTGGATTCTGCGTCTTTTTTCTCCCAATCTCTCAGGTTTTGTAAGGTTTCCAATGTCTTCAGATCTTTCTGTGTGATGTATGGGCGCGAGTGCAAGTACGGAGCTCCTTACTTCTCCGCCATCTTGCCCTCTCTCTCTCTAGATGTCCCTGGTTTTTAATTCTTATACAAATTGAACTTCCTGCATAACCATTTTAATTCTCTTGTCTTTCTGTGATCTCCTCCCACTATACATAGACTTCATAAAGGCATAAGGCAGTCTTCTTTTGATCACAAATATATTGTGAACAGACAGTACATGACCCAGCATTTGGTAAGGCTTTAATAAGTAAGTAGTGAATAAAGAAAATTAACCTTAAAAAGTACCATGAATGAGATCTTATTGCCATAATCTCATTTGGTTCTTTTAACCAAGGGTGATGTCTCCTGATTTTGATATGCACCCTAGCTGTATATGTCATTGTCGGAGGAAGTTGGGATAAGTGTTCACGAGGCACTATGTACAAATTTGTACGCACCTAAGTGCTGCTAACTATTTTTAAATAAAAAAAGTTAAAAATGGTGATTTAGAAAGGCCACGTATGGTAGCACCCGTTTATATTTGGGGAAAGTAAGGATTACAGAGTAAGGTCATGTGCATGAGATCATTGCCAGCCACATACCATGGACACTTTCGAGTGGAGCCACTCAGAGGCTTTTTGCCTGCTCTGGATCTTCAAGTGAATGTAGCACCATGTACTATGTTTTGGCTCTGGAAAAAAGTTTAATGTTCTAGCCCAGAGCTTTTGTATTTCTTTTGTGATTTGTTTTCTAACCTGAAAAGTTGAGGAAGAAGGAAATAGGACACCACCTTTAGGTCTGTCCTTGAAAACCTAGATGTTGGAGTCACCCTGGACAGTCAGCTCCCTTTGTTTTGCTCTAATTTGAGCTTCCTTTGCTTATTATTTCATTTCTTTATTCACCAATACTTATGAAATTTTCTATATCTCAGATCATGCTCTCAAAACTCTGAAAAATGGGATATGATGCAGATTCTACTCTCAAGGGAACTCATATTCTAGCGGATGGCATTCCAGTAAAAAGTTAACGATAGGGCAGTGCTGTAACTACTGTTTTAGCAATAAGTACGAGGTGCTAGGCATGCCGAAGAAACTCTTAGTTTGGCTTTGAAATGTGTATAAATGCTCAATAAAGGAGGTTATTTCTAAACAGAATGCTACACGTTGGACAGACAGAACATAGCAGGACTCAATGGCAGAGTGGAATGGGGTGGGGTAGCCAGAGTTGAAAGAAGTGAGATCATGAACAGAGAGGAAACTCGCAGGGAGCAGGGATGCCTTTAAACCAAATAGCGCTGACGAATGCCTTTCCATTCTGGGAAAAAAAATTTTTTTTCACTTTCCTACCTGAGGCACCTGCAGAACAAGATATGAAGAGGGGATGGGCCTGGTTATTCTCCATTGCCAAGGATAGGCGGCATCTTCTCCGTGACTCTGTTTCCATGGTGTCCATGTGAACTTTGATACCAGTGCTGGGACACTGTTGAGGTTCTTTCCTGAAAAGTGAAAGGAATGTAAAAAGGAAAAAGGAAGCAGGAAACAAGTGCAACTTTCAGATTCCAAAGAATTCTATTAAATATTTTTTCTCTTCTCTCTTTTTTTCTTCTTTTTTTAGGTAAGTGAAACCAATTCTTACAACACAACTATGATTATGGTACCAGAGTGCATCAGCATATAATGATTTTCTTCACTGAATATACCACAAGTGACATCTCAATTTTCTGTCACCTCTACTTGATTCGTCTTTACCCTGATGTGATAAATAATAAACAATCTAGGATTAAGAAATATTTAAATGGTTATATCTCCATACAGTGTTTAGTTGTACCTTTCTTTAAGGTAAGTGAACCCTATTCAAGTCATGATTTTACACAAAGAAGCACTGAGGGGAATGTTACTCTCTTTACAGCAATATTTATGGTGAATTTTCATTATGTACTCTTACCTAATACATTTTTGTTCATTTGATTTGCATTAAGTAACTTTGAGGGGGTCTTCAGGTAAGTGTCTTTTATCATTTGAAATTCACTTTTCTCTCTCTATTGATAATTCTGTTTTGTTCCTTTTTTTTTTTTTTCTCTCCCATGAAAGATAGTTTTGACAGTCTGGGATTGGCATGATTTTTGGTGTGCTCTAGAGTCTAACATATTAAGCTGTGTGGCTTCTTTCCCATTGTATTGTCCAAATCTACTTGGGTTGGAGTTTTAGACTTGAATAAAATGAGCTCATAGCAGTTCAGTGTAGAGTAGGATTTAGCTGGCAAGATGGGAGATAAATAGTAAAAAGATGGAAAAGAATACTTGGGAGTTATTAAATATTTGAACAGTGACTTCTCCTAGAAAGTTGGCTGACTCTTTTTGGCCTCTGGCCTGGGCTTGGACCTTCTTTTGGCTTTTCACACTTAGCAATTCTTCAATTCCTTATCTTGCTTTCCAAATTTACTTTTCGTTTTCTTCACAGACATCATCAGCCATGTCGCATTTGGCTATTTGCATTTACTGAGGGGATCTTAGTTGTTCCAGTGAACTGACTTCTGTATGGCTTGTGTATAATTTGGTACAGGTACCTTTACACTCTACAGTGAGGTGACACACCTCCTTATTCATAATAATTATCCTAGCTGATGGAGCTCATCAAGCCAACCCCTTGGTTCCCTTGATGGGGACAGATTTTCTGAGGTGCTGCTGATTCTCTGTTTGAATCCTGTCATCAATATCCATGTGTGAAATTAATTACAAAACACAATGGAATGGTCTTGCAGCAGAAGATTGAATGGCTTCACTTGAAGGTCACTGTTGGAATTGGCCTTCTGTGATACATTATTATAAGCTAAACATTTCTTTTTGTTTCATTGTTAATTGAGTGCCTCATTCAATGGTTTACTGTTGTGTGTCAAAACCGGTCTTGCTGTATATGGAAAACGTAGGATGGAATTATTGCTGTGCATTATGTAGCTTTTAATTTCAGAAATGGAAAGGCCCAAAGCACCTCTATCTTAAGGGGAAAAAAGAAAAATAAATTACATTGGTGTAATGATGTTATGAAGAGTTTTGGTTTCTAAAGTTATGGTGAGTCTGTGAAGAACAAAATTTCATCAATAACAAATTGTAGCTGATATTAAGATGATGATGGTGACAATAATGATATTGATCACAGAGATGGTAATCTTATTCTAGGCCTGGACCTATCAGTGTCATAGCTTCTTTTAATCACTGGTTTTGCTGTGTCTTTATCATTTCCATGTAAGTGTGGACAATAGGCTAACATGTAATTTTCATTGCCAAACTCTTGATACTGTTTACAAAAAAAAAAAATTCCAAAAGAGCAAATGTTGTATTATTAGATATTAGTCATAGATTCTCATTGGAAAATATTCTGTTGTGATTCAGTAATGAGCAAACTGGCTACATTCTGATGAAGTAACTCCTGGGGCATTACCACTGGAATCTCACTTGGGCTCCTCTGATTGCTGCCTGGGCAAGTAAACCAATGAATAGAAAAAGAATGTGTCCAGAATGAAAGCGATGAGGTTCTCCCAGTATTCATTTCTTTTTGTGTGTGTGTGTATCTCTTATTTTATTTTTTATTTAAGTCCAGATTAGTTAATATAGTATGGTAATGATTTCAAGAATAGAATTTAGTGATTCATTACTTATGTGTTTCACCCAATATTCATCCTAACAAATGCTCTCCTTTGTGCCCATCACCCATTTAGCCCATTCCCCCACCCAACACCCCTCCAGCAACCATCAGTTTTTTCTCACAGTGTATTATGTTAAACAAAATAGGTCAGGCAGAGAAAGACAAATATCATATAATTACACCATACGTGGAGTTTAAGAAACACAACAGATGAACGTAAGGGAAGAAAGGGAAGCAGCAACATGATAAAAACAGAGACAGAGACAAAATATAAGAGACTCTTAAAAAACCCAGTATTCATTTCTTATTCTTCCTCAGAGCTGTGACTTTCCTGTCAAGATTCATCTCCATATTTTTGCCATGTTCTCACCTCTGCCGGTGGCAAGAATAGTAACAGTAATAGCCAACATTTATCTCGCACCTTCTCTGTGTCATGTACATTCTAAGTTTTATGTGTGTTAATTTATTTAATTTTCACATCAAATATATGAACTAAGTACAGATATTGATCTCATTTTTTAGTCAGGAATCTTAGTCATAAAGAATTTGAGTCATTTGTCCAAAATATTTGATTTCTCAGTCTGTGCTATAGAGCCACTGTGAATACTTCACACAGGACTCAGTGATTTGAAATTTCCTTACCTTTTGACTCCCTTACTTTGGTGATATAATTTTTATTTTCAGTATCATCGTGATCACTATGACTTCTAATCTCCTAAGATTTATATTGCAGGTGATATATATGTATATGTGTGTATGTATGTATATGTATATATACACTCATATATGTGTGTATATATATGCATGTATATGCATATGTATGTAGATGTAGATATATGTGCATATATGTATAATGACTTATCAAACTCCCACAATAACCAAAGGCTGTAAATTTTTTTTCATTTTATAGTTGAAGAAACCAACACTCAGAAGTGACTCTACAAGTGTTACATGCACAGCTAGAGAGTAGATGGGTATATGTGGTTTCATAGTTTTAAGACTGAAAACAGAAAAACTTCAACTAATACTATAACGTAAAATGGCTTTAAAACTATATAGTAGTATGCACATATTGGTTATATTTATGGGTTTTATCATTGCCTTTCATACTAGGGACCCAAGGAATTCCATAGAAACCAAACTTACAAAAATCTTAGGTAGACTAATATTCTACCTAAATCTGGAGTCATTAGATGGATGGTACTCCTAAGGTCTGGAAGAGAAAAAATCTCCAGTTGTCTTGTGTCCTTATGAATTAGAATGATGATAAAGTGATTGAATGTGGAAATATATTCTATAAAATTAATTGATCTGAACATATTCAAGTGATATTTTAAATGACTTCTTATATATAAATACATAAACAAACAGTTTTCCCCTAACATTGAAATGATTAATACCTAAACTTTGTTGAGAGATTGTATGTTTTATTTCATGTTCACTGATACAATATGTTGGATATACTTCATTTAGCTGGTATTTTAATTTTGAGATCCAGAGTCAAACATAGTGCTCCCGATTTTGTCTGGCCAGGGTACCCCAGATTTGTGCAGTGAATAAATGACTGCTCTAGGGTTCAATAGCAGGTATGTCAGTTCCTCAGATGAAGATACTTTTTTATCTATTCCTCAAGTTACAATATGGAAGATAGTGGTCTAGGTTGATACATACATGTACCTTAGATAGCCTCCATTCATATCCTGATGTGCTGAAAAAATATTAGTTCTTATAATTAGGCCCCACGCAGGATTCTAAAAGAAATTCTCACATACTTTTCAGGGTCTTTCTTATCATCACTGTTAGCACTAATACCGTCATCATTCTATAGGAAAAGTAGTTCCTCTGGGGCCTTTCTGCTTCTGACAGTGGAGATGACTCTACAGATTAATTACGGAGCTTTGCTTCTGTGAGGCACTACATTTTTAACATTCATATTTCTTCCTGAAGGAAAAGAAATATTTTTGACTTGCATTTTTAAACTATAATATTTAACTGCTGGTTTGCACAATTAATCAAGTGTTTTCATGATCTGGTTACTCTCTTGGACTTGTAGAATTTCAAATTAGGAAGACTAGAATTGTAAATTACTTTTGTGTATTCACACTGGGTCACATATGTAAAGGGGAGTAAAAAAAATAAAATAGGGGGATAACTTAGATTGCTGAAGGGAAAAAAATTACACACTTCATAATTTCTTCAATCATTTGGCTTCTATGGATTTGAGATTTAGTAGGAGTGATTTGCCTTTGCAGATGCATATCATGCAATGAAGAGTCTTCAACTTTAGAAGATCTCAGGTCATTTGAACTCAGACTTAACGTATTGTTGAACCTGTGTGGCATGTTCATGTAGTGATCATCCAGCCTGTGTTGGGACACCTCTCTCAATCCCAGAATTGTCTCCATTCTCTCTTTGGATGAATTCATTAGAAAATCCTTTTTTCTTTAGACAGGTGTACTCTTTTCTGGCAGTTTTCATTTTTGGTCTTCCACTTTGTCCGTGGGACCATTAATCATAGCTTTAGAATTCTATTCCAGAACATTGAAAGCTTTTATCCCTTTCTTACTTTGATGTGTTTCATGTTCACCAAACGATGTATTGAATTTCACTGATCCTCAATAAATCACATAATTAATGTGTTTTACTTAAGAAATCAAAACAATTAGATAGCCCAATGCCTCTACTCCTACAAAAGAATGCAATCTTAGTGTTTTTATGGGGACAGAAAGTAGACATGCTACTTCAAGTCCTCTAGAAGAATTCTGACCCAATTTTGATAGGGCAAGGTTATCCCAGGACAAATAGATACAGATGCTGCCTTTTTCAGAAAACTATCTCAAGACTGTGTTTCCTTTGAAATTAGTTTTATTTCTTGACTTAAAGCAGTAACCTTTTATTCTCTTGAGCAGGCTCTTCTTTGAAGAGTCTCTGGTTTGAGCATTGTTTTCAAGTCACAAAAACAAAATTGGAAGGAAAGAAAAGAGAGAGGAAAGTGACTAAGTGAACAGAAGGGAAGAGAAAGAGAGGGCAGATAGGTGGAATGGGAGGGGGAAAACAAGGAGTAAGTGAGACATATTTGTGATATAGAACTGACTTAAATCTATACCTAAGAGTAAAAAGGTTTACACAAGGAAACTCTTTGATTTATAATAGCAACTTGGGAACTTTATATATGGTAAATACTGTTCTAAGGGGTATATGATTTATATATTATATGTGTATTATATATTATGTACATTATAATAATTTTTATAATCATACTGTATGTATAAAGTTTCCTAGTTCACCCTAAAACACTTTAAAGTAGGTTTAATCATCCTATTTCTGTAATCAAGGTAATTAAGACGCTTGCTTAAAGTCACTTATCTGAGGGGCAGGGTGCCTGGGTGGCTCAGTCAGTAGAGCATATGACTCTTGATCTCAGAGTTGTGAATTTGGTGTAGAGATTTCTTAAGTAAATGTTAAAACATAAAGTCCCTTATCCAAGAAATTGTGTTGCTAGGAGTTGATCCCAGGAAATATTGTTCCAGTGTTTACCCTTTTAACAACACCCCTTCCAAAGAAATGGCTAACATTTATTAATGACTTACTGGTTATCAGCCCCTCTTCTTAAGAACTATTTAATCTCACAAAACACTCTGAAGAAGATCAATATATTATCCCCTCCAGATGAAGAAACAGGGGCATAAATATATTAAATCACTTCCTACACTTAAACATCTAGTTAGTGGTAGAGCTAGGGTTTGAATCCAAACTTTAAGTTATGCTGGAAACAGAAATATCAGCCAGGGCCTTCAAGATGTGGTCTAGTGGATAAAAAGGGTACACATAAGTACTTAGCATATATAGTACTCAAAAATGGATTAAGAATACTTAGCAATATATCAGCGAGTGAACTACAATAATTTCTAATCTGATTACACAAGTGCAGACAGGAACCTGTGTACTTAACCTTATGAAGGAGGATAAGTGTGCTTTTTGTTTACATGGAAGACATACAAAACAGACATTTAAAAAAATTAAGCGAAGGCTTAAAGAGCTATCATTATCTGGTCAAGCTGCCTTAAGAGGGTTGGAGGGGTGCATGGGTGGCTCAGAGAGTTTAGCCTACATCTCTTGGTTTTGGCTCAGGCCAATGTCTCAGGGTTTCTGAGGTCAGGCCCCACATTGGGCTCTGCACTGACAGCACAGAGCCTGCTTGGAATTCTCTTTATTCCTCTCTCTCTTTGCCTATCCCCAGCTCATGCTCAAAGTAAATAAACTTAAAAAAAAAAGTATTGCAGTACTGAGGAAATATAAAAGTACTGAGTTCCCTTTGAAACTGTATCTGTACAGAACCAATAATCTTGATAAATTCTGTGCTGAGACATTTTTAGGGCACTTAGATAGGGTAATCACCTCCTTCTCCTTACATCTTTTTCAACTCTGGTATTTTGGGGGCCTTATTCTTTTATCAAAAAATATTTATTTATTTTGAGAGAAAGAGAGTGAGTAGGGGAGGGGCAGAGAAAGAGGGAGAGGGAGAGGGGGGAGAGAGAGAGAGAGAGAGAGAGAGAGAGAATCCAAAGTAGGCTCCATACCATCAGCACAGAGCCCAGCATGGGACTTGAACCCACAAGCTGTGAGATTATGACCTGAGCCAAAATCAAGAGTCAGACATTTAACAAAATGAGGCACCCAGCCACTACAATAGGGGATTCTTACCTGACTTAGACCTTGAGAAATGTAGTCAGACTAAGCAGCAATGTAGTAATTGTAAATAACGGGTCTTTGCTTCTGTCTCTCTCCTTCAACCCCCCTTTATTTTTGTTTTTTTTGTTTTTGTTTTTCCAACTGACATGAGTTCCTGGTTACCACATGCTCATAGTCTCCCAGCTTCCCCTGAAAAGGGGGGGGGGTTACTATATCAAGTCTTTACTTGGTGCATTTTGGGTAGGATATGTTGTTCATAATGCAACTTCTTCATCCAACGCCCTTCCACTCTCTGTTATGCCCCTTTTGGCTCATGTCTTTGAGCCTACTCCCCTCATGAAACTTGCATCAGACCTCTCCCTCCTTGGTTTTACTCTCCATCAGTTTACCTGTGCCAGAACTTCCCACACTTCTTTGGGAATAGATTTTATATGAAAAAAAAATGTACTCTCCATGAGTTGCAATTTCTCATTTTTCCATAAAACATTCCATTTGCTATCACTATGAATTCATGAATGTAAGAGCATTTCCATTCTGAAAACCTAGGAAAGACATAAGCTCACAATTAAGGGAAGTCCTTTAATTAAAATTATTATTAAAATAATAAAAGCCTTCATTAAAATATTCAAGGTTATTTTTCATTATCATCATGGGCCAAAAATAGGGAAAAGCTGAACTAATAATCCTCTAGGTTTAGGGAGATACCCACAGCCTTCTATAAACATTCTAACATTCCTCTTAGCAAAAGCCACTTCTGATTTGTGTTTGTACGTGACTTAATCATATCATTGTTTACACAGGTCAAAGCAGTGAGGTCATAGTCTCATAGATCATTAGTTTGCAAGCCATTGAGATCATTAAGTTCTAGGCTTTTTTTTACATGACTTTTGGGCCATATACTGTCTTATATGGATTATCTAATGGTAGTGATTTCTGAGTCTTGTTTTGATTTAATTTAGTGAGTGTTCATTCTTACTCTATGTCAGTGCCTGTGTTAGGCCTGAGGTTTATGAAGAAGACTGAAGTGGCTTTGTTGCCCTTGGATAGTCACTAACTCACCTTCACACCTACCTGCCTACCCTTTGGATATTTCTGCTACCTGCATCTCATTGTCTCTCATAGCTGAATTGAGACTTATTAGCAAGGTGAGACTTGGGAAACCCTTGAATTAGAGGAAAGGGTGATAAAAAATTACTGGACACCTGCTTAGGCTTTTTACATACGATGTCACTTTTTATTATCAAGAACATCTTTTGAGTGGGTATGGGATTTCAACAGTTTAGAGATGAGGAAGCTATCTAAGAGAGGCTCAGAAACTTGTCCAAGTTTCCTCTAAGGCATCCTTAGGACTATTCCCAAGTTCTACTTGTCTTCTTTCAAAGACCTTGATCTTTGTACTTCATCTGCATACCTTCAAGAGAGTGCAGAGATCCTAATTATAACCCTAGTAAAGGCTGAGCCAAGCTTTGTTCCTGTTATATAATCTTTATATTTGCATAATTATACTTCGTCTTTACCTTCCAAATACTTTACATGCTGCTCTGTCTATAGAAAATCTTTGCATGGCTATGTGTACACACACACACACACACACACACACACACACACACTTATAATTAGTACATACATATATATAATCAGTTCACATATTAGTTCTTCAGTGAAGTAATCCCTGATGGCTGTCTGTACAGTTATCTTCTTATTACAGTATCCCTTTTTCATGTTGTAACTATCTTATATAATTATTTATCTGTTCCCCTTAAGGGAATATTAAGTTATTGAAAGCACTGTACTTGACTGGTATAAAACAACTATGTTCCTAACATGTAGAATGGTATTTAACATAGAATAAACCCTCGATAAACTTGTGGAGAAATGAACGTATTTTCAGATAAAATTAGCATTGTTATTCATCCTTTATTAGAATATTACATTATCTTTGAAAATTCTAGATATCCTTGCTATCATAGAATGTGTGTATTTCTAAAGAGTTGTGCAGTTTTTCATATTTAAAAAACAATAATTTTCTATTATGTCAGGCATAATTATTTTGGAGACCTATAAACCTTAAGCAAAAAGAAAATCCCTGTGTGTAACAAATCACCTTCTTTCAAGGAGTCACCTTTCCACATTCATCTAATAGTGCTGTATCTCACATATTTGAAAGTGGCGTATATTTAAGGTGGCCAAGGAGGAAAATTACATATTCAGTTTCTGGTAAGGGCAACCTGGGTGCAGTTCTCCACTGCTGTCAGCAGGGGTCTCAAAAAGCTTTTTACCCACCCAAATGTCTTTTTCTAAAAAAAAAAAATTGCAGATATATAATTCGTTTTATTGCTGTTAACAGAATGGAATACACATACTTCAAAAATTATTAAGTTAAAACTCTCACTTTTAAAATAATACATTGTGGGGTTTTTTTGTTTTTTGTTTTTTGCTTATAAGCATCAGTAACTGTTTTTTAGTGTTTACCTAGCACTAAATTGGTAAGCCTGTCTTAAGCATCAGAAAACACAATGTAGAAAGAGCACTGATTTATTTGTGTTTCTAATTAGAGTTCACAAATTCAAAGTTTTGAATGTACTTTCTGTCTTTAAACAAGTCCATGGAATTGAATGAAATGATCAGAAATGGCATAAACACAGCCTGCAAGTCTTCAGCCTGCCTCTTTCTAAATTTTTCAGTGACTTGTTAGGGAAACAGCCGATTGTAATTTTCTTTCAGAAAATGTCCTCCACTCAGCTTCACTGAGATGAGTCAGGCACAGTAGCTGCCTCCCTACTTCCCATAGACAGCCCTGATTTCAGCAAGGGTAGCCCGGCCTCCAGGAGCATTTTCACCTGTCCTCTGCCACTTCACACTACTTGTGGCATTTCCTGTTGTAGGTTCATCGCCCAGCAAGTGCTCTTCCTTTTTACTTGCATTACCAATTGGCATGCACAATTGGAAATAATCATTGTGGAAAATAGCATCTCCAAAGCACACCTTTGCATGTACTTCCATAAGATTTGTGATAAGGCATTCTTCCAAATCAAGTGTTGATTATTGAAGTGTCCCTCTGTTTTTCTACATCTATCTCTAGATTGTTGGCTGGAAACATGTATAATATAGATGGATGTGTAGGTGGAGAGATAAATAATATATCTCTAAGAATGTGTGGAAATATATATAATATATATTATATGAATAGTTATACATTACACATACATATGTATACATACCATATGTATGTGTGTACATATATATGCATGTATTTATGTATACTGTATATTATAACTCTGTTTATGCTTGTCTATCAATTTTTCCATCTATATAATAAAACCTAGGGTTACTATATAATAAAATTGAGTTAACCTGAGAGACCGCTTTATTGTTGACATTGAACTGAGCAACGAAAGTAAAAAAACAAAACAAAACCAAAACCTGCTATCAAACCTGTATAATTTATGAAAGGTTATAAACTTTAGGACATGAAAACCTCATGAACAAGTGACATGTAGCTAAATTCAGATACTCTGTAAGGTGCATATGTGCTGAGGAGAATGAAATCACACCGTGGAACTAAGGTGGGATTCCTAATGGAAGATATCAATGAAAGAGTGTTATGAGCCCAAATTTAAATTAGTGAGTCAATCACAGGTTGTCTAAGGAGAACATTCAGGTCCAGGAAGGAAGAGGATGCAGCAGGGTCTGCAGAGGGAGAAATTGGAAGGGAGCATAAAGGATGTGAGAGTACACCTAGCTTGGATTCCATCTTTGGGTCTTCTAGACTTTCTCACACCTGAAAGGATAAGAGCTCATACCAGTGACTTTTCCACTTGTACAGAATAAATGGGTTAGAGAATACTAATGAGAAGGCATTGTCAATTAGGTGGCTCAGTCAGTTAAGTGTCCAGCCTCGGCTCAGGTCATGATCTCACTGTTCGTGGGTTCAAGCCCCGTGTTGGTCTCTGTGCTGACGGCTCAGAGCCTGGAGACTGTTTCGGATTCTGTGTCTCCCTCTCTTTCTGACCCTCCCCTGCTCACGCTGTCTCTCTCTTTCTCTCAGAAATAAATAAATAAAACATTAAAAAAAATTTTTTTAAAAGAGAAGGCATTGTCAAATTCCTTCATTTATGTGTTCACACACACTCTCGCTTGCTTACTAACCATCAGGCACACCTCAGCCTCTTATGCTTCTTAGGATTTTTTCACATGTTCTTCTTTCCATCTGAAACCTTTTTTCCCACGTTTCTTCACATGATGGATCCATCCTCCTTTCTCAGGTCATCATAATTGTAATTCCTTAATGTGACTTTTCTTGACCAAATTTTATCATGGCACACTGAATATTTATCACAATTATTTATGAATTGGCTTACCTATTGTATTTCCCAGGAGATATGAAGATGCATGAAAGCTGAAATATTTGTTCCCCACACCCCTGCGTGCCCATGGCAAGAATGATGCCTGGCCCATAGTAGGTCCCCAGTGAATACGGGTGTAGATGAGTGCATGCGGTGCAGGAAGGCATTATGAAGGTAAATATGAAAAGATTCAACCTAAAAAAGTCTTTTTTGCAGAATCCAAAATGCATGTCGAATCTAGATTTAATTTAGCCATGACCTGAAGGAGAATAACAATTCCAACTGATTACATAGAAAGTATATTATATATTGAAAGCATATATGGTCTGTAGATGAATATTTAAATTATAAACTGATACAACTATTCCCTGAGGCATGACTTCATATTTCCCAGAGGTACAAATAACCAAAAATGATACATGGTTTAGTATTTAAAGCCTTCTGGGATATTGGAACCGATATTAGAATGTCTTTGTCTTATAAGATTAACATCCTCATCTTTAGAATACTCTCTTTCTAATGTACAAGATCTGTCATCATTGGCAGCAATATCAGCATCATGAATATTTATTAATTACTCTACAAGGAGTTGTGCAGTCTGTTTGAGAAGTAATCCCTGCCTGTATGGAAATTTGCAGGCTATAACAAATGACATTTGTATCGGTGACAAGGTGAATTCCTATGAACCAGCAAATGTCCGTCAACAATTAACATATTAGTAGATTATGCCTGTGTTGACACTTCCAGTCTCAATAAATGGTTTGCCTCATTATCCATTGGTTGTTATGGAGCCATTAGTGCTATCCATGCATCAGAGCAATTGTTTATTGAGGCAAGTAAAGTTGTGAATTAAGTATGTGCTTCCCTTTGTTCCCAAGAATAGTTTCTGTGTTCTACCATCTTATCCTGTGCTAAGGAGAATACAAACTCCAGCAGGGAAAGGAATTCATCTGTCATGCTTACAGCTACATCTCCTTCTCCTGGCATGCCTGATTCATCTAACAAGTTAGGACCTCAATAGGTTTTGTTAAACAATTGAAAAAGTTCAGATTTTTTTTTTCCTTAGATGTTGAGTGCCTTCTGTATGTCAGAAACTAGGCTAGGCATCTTGCATAAATTATCTCCTTTAATCCCCAATACAAATGTTCAGTTTTGTGATCTTACTATTCTTACTTACTAACAAGAAAACTGAGTTTTTGAAAGCCTATCTTGCCTGTGAGTACACATACAGTCAGTTAGGAAGACACTATTGAACCAAGAGGCACTTCGAAGTTTGTACGAGATTCATGCAAGACAGAGGCTTGGATTGTTGGTATTCTGTAGTCAGTAGATGACAGTAGGTATAATTCACTAATGTTCTCCAAGAAAAATTAACCATTTTAAAAGTCATAATAAAATTCTAGACTTTATGGATTACAGATAAACTGCCATAAAATTTTAAATACAACCTTATTAGAAAGAAAGAAAGAAAGAAAGAAAGAACACTTTATAGAATATTAGCTGTGAGATATAAGACTAAATGAATTCCCAGTTTTGCTTTTCATAAGCTATACAGATTAAGTCATATTTGATTTTTCTCTGCCTCAGTTTCCTCATCTGATGCTTGTGGCAAATAATATAGTAACCCTAACATGTTTTCACAAAAGCTAACCCACACTCAATGCTCAATAAATGTTAACTATTATCATGATTCATTCAGTTCAGTTCCAGAAACAAGACATGGTAAATGTTCTTCAACCTCCATGGATACAAATCTATTTCAAACTGTGAATGGTAAGGTTTTCTTTTGAAGCTGCTGTATCCATTTCTATGTCTCTGCCTCTGACTATGTGGAGACCCTAGAGTTATAACAGACTTTTAATGATGAATAATTTAGTCCAATACAGTGGCCATTCCTTTCCTGGACTGAAAGTATACAGAAAATTCCTTATATGTTCCATTTACTGTAAAATAAAAAGTAGGCAATAGGGCTGGCAATTGGTCTGGCAAAGAAAAATGTATTAGTTCATAAACAGTACCCCAGGTCAGTATCTCAGCCACTATACTACCACTTTTGGTTCTAACAGCCTAGAATTCAGCTCTCCTGTGTTTTAAGTGACTCCAGCACTCAGGGGACAATGGTTTTGGCAAGGTTTTAATTAAAGTAAAATCTCTGGTGAAAACTCTCTATGTATATTTACTCATCAAATGTCATAGCAACATAAATTTTAAAATGGGAGGAAATCAACTGCCCGGCTAGCTCAGTCGGTAGAGCATGAGACTCTTAAAATGGAAGGAAATCATCAGAATCCTATCATTCCAAGAAATACTCTTTTTTTCCTCTCTCTTCCTAGAGAACTGATTATATTTATTTTTCCACTCTGAAGTTTTGATTAACATGAAATCATAAGCATTGGTCCTCGTAGCTGCTTACTCTTCTTAAATACTCTTTTAGTTGTTTATATGTTCTTGTAATTTGACCAGTTCTTCATTTTAGACACACAAATTGTTTCTTTTCCTTTTTCATAAATAATATCACAAAAATCTCCTTTGTGAGTACATCTGCGTATTTATCTTAACATGCTTCTCATAGGATGAATTTATAGATGCGAGATGGTCAAAGACTTGGTCAAAGGGTTTGATGCATTTTTTGACACCTGTATTAGAAAGTCAAATTTCTTCCATGGGGTTGTACCAGTTCGTCAGAAGCAATTCATGAATATCCCAGATTTATGATCGCCTTTCTATTATTTAGTTTCTACTGTCATTTATTTTTCACCCTCTCATTCACATAAGCTGATACCTCAGTGTACTGCAGACTTGTGTTTGAGATGTCAGCTTCATCATAGCCAATAATTCAATTGTAACTCCTTTTGTATAAATTTATTTTTTATTAACCTTTTTTTTTTTAAGGTTTTTTTTTTAAGGGTTTTTTAAAATTTATTTCTAGAGAGAGAGAGAGCGTGAGCAGGGGAGGGTCAGAGAGAGAGGGAGTCACAGACTGAAACAGGCTCCAGGCTCTGAGCTGGCAGTCAGCACAGAGCCGACGCGGGGCTCGAACCCACGAACCGCGAGATCATGACCTAAGCGAAAGTCGGACGCTTAACCGACTAAGCCACCCAGGCGCCCCNCCCGACGCGGGGCTCGAACCCACGAACCGTGAGATCATGACCTAAGCGAAAGTCGGACGCTTAACCGACTAAGCCACCCAGGCGCCCCTATTTTTTATTAACCTTTGTCCATTAGTTTTGATATATTGATTTTGTTTTATTTATATGAATCGTACATTTATGTAATATAAAGTTTAGTAATTTAATATTTCCTGTTAATTTTCCTGTCTTCCATTTCCACTGCAATTCTTCCTCAGAAGTTAGATACAGAAAAATAGATGGACTTCTTCTTCTTTTATTTCTTTTAATATCTTAGATATTAAACATTTCTCCAAAGATCTAATAAATGGTGTAGGTTTTACTACATGGTTTTTTTTTGTTTTTGTTTTTTTTTTACCTAAATAAAAAAATCATTTGGGTGTATGGTATAGAGCGAGTTCTTCTTTTTCAAATGAAAAGTGAAACCTTTTCCCTGGCATCATTTATTTAATTACATTTTCTCTACCCATTGTTTCATGGTGCTTGCTTTGTCATATATTATATTCTTATAGGTAATTGGATCTCTTTATAGGCCTTTTGAAAACAGGATTTGACCTATATAAAGCAATGATGGCTGGACATTGCTTTAGGATGTTGATTGAATGCTTCTACATGGCATCTTCGCTGTGGCAGGTTGTTAACATTTGAATGTTTTATAGAAGTGAATTCTTAAAAAGATGTTGGTGAGTGCATTGGAAACCTTTTAAAATGGCTATAATTAGCTACTCTGGGAGAATGTTATAGGCTTTGATGGGCCCCTCAGTGGCACTTCTTGTGGCCTACCCTATTGACTGACAAAAGATTGTAGGGGAATATTTAATGTTGTTTTAATTAACAACTCCTAAAAGAAAATGTCAGTTATGTTCCATTAGCCTGAGGCCTTATCTTTCCAAAATTTTCCCTCCCCCACCTTTAACATGGTACATAGAAAGTTGTTTCTTTCATTTCCCCATGGACATCCATCATCTTTTGGAAGTGAGATCAGTGTTTAGTACAATTTGAGTTAATGATGATTTTTTCAGTCTAACAGAGGAAAAAAAAATGCTGCCTTCAAAATATCTAGCTGGCAATGATAGGGACTTAATTTTGGATATATGTCTCTCAGAAGGTGAAACAAGAAAATTTGGCAATCACAGAGCATAATTAAGCACATAAATTAGTAGCATGGGATTTAGAATGAAACACAGTAGATGTCATCCTTATTTCTTCACTTACTGTGTGTGCCTTTGTACACATTTACCATCAGTCAAAAACCTTCAGTTTTCATGTGTAGAGGGCTAAGTACTAACTTACTTCAAAGAATTGTTGTATGGGCTAAAGATCTCAAAGCTTTCAACGTGGTATGGGTTGAAAATACAAAGATCTCAACTTGGTATCTGTCACATGGTTCCCGGAGTAGTGGCCATGGTTATCATTGGCTATATTAGATGGCCCGTTTAAGGTCTAGAGAGAAAACAAAAGGACATTTTAAAGAAAGACATTATTAGCTCTGGCCTTTTGCTGGTGCTGACACCTCTGCTTTAGGAGATGTACTAGGGGACTAGGTACACATTGCAGAGAGTTAAGAAGAAAAGAGTTCCTAAATGAAGGAGTTCAAAATTTTTAAGGCAGCATATGAGCACATTTTTTTTCCTTTAGGGTCATATATCAGAGAGTACATCACTGGTTTAAAAGAAAAATGCCAGCCTACTAGTTCTCAGACTTGATGTTACAATGAAATCATCTAGATTCTGTGCCTGCCTGTGTTGGCCCACAGCTCCACTGGTGACCATATTCATCCTCCCACTTAAACTATTGCAATTCCAGGTATGTAGGAACTGGCAAGAGAATCCTCAATATGAACAATAAATCATCTTTGACTTCAAAGGTCAGAAAGAAGTAGGTACTTGGAGGCCCTGAAATGAGAATTTATGCTTTAGGAAAGCTTTTTAGTGAAATAAAACAAGAACTTATTAATTTTCCATCAGGCAAATGAGTAATTAGAGAATGTAAGGGACATCATTTGGTCTATTTTATTTTAATATATTTTTTAAAGTTTATTTTTAGAGAAAGCTAGGTTTGGGGAGGGTTGGGGGCGTGGTGAGAGAATCCCAAGGAGGCTTCGTGCTGTCAGCACAGAGCCCAACACAGGGCTCAAAACTCATGAACACTGGGATTATGACCTGAGCCTAAATCAAGAGTCAAACACTTAACCAATTGAGCCACCGAGGCACCCCTATGTCCATTTTATAAACTGGAAATAAATTGCATTCTTCTGTAATGATAGCTTGCACTGTTAGCCTGTCTGGTATGAGCATTTACTATAAAACAGGCAGTGATAGAAGAACTTTATTTACCCACTTTTATATTAGAAAAAACCTAGGAAGGTAGGTACTGTTTTTAACTCTTCTTTACTGACAGTTTGTCTGTTCGCAGTGGAACTTGAATTTGAACTCAGCAGTTTGGCACCAGAGTAGTTGCTCTTAACCTATATGAACATAGGCTCATTACGTTAACATAGACTCAACTCTTGAGAGAGCAAACAGAGGCTTTGGATCTAATGGGCCAAACTGATTGAGCCTGCCATTTTGCCCAGATTTCTCTGATCCCTTCTCTGGAATTGCTCAGCCCCTTCTGAATGGCAGAGATCTGTTCTCTTTCCACAGTTAAAAAGTAGACACTGTTGTCTGTTCTTGAATTTCACATCTGTCCTTGTCTCATGTTATTTCTGGTCTTGCTGACCATTTCCCATCATGTGCTCAGAAAATAGCAGGAAGTAGTCTTGTTGGTTACTAAAATTTTAATTCCATGTGTTTTTATTCCTAAATGATTAGGGTCTGCCATCCCTGCCATTGTAACCAGGGTCATCAATATAATCTGAACTGCTCATTCTTTCCTCCATCCATTTTTTTCCCTCGCTGCCTTTCAGCGGGCCTTTATTTAAAATTAGCTGTCAAAAATGAACATTTATTCATTTTTGGTGCCCCAGCTGATTTACTGTGGCCAGTATTTTGTAAGAGCAAGGATTTTGACACATAATACCTTCTGTTGAGTTCATCTTTAGAAGGCTGTCAGCATGGGCTGTGAGAGAGATAAGAGAGGCCTGTAGGCCAAGTAAGGGGAGAAAGGGGATAGGAGACTTGGAAAAGAGGAGAAGATGAGGAAGGAGCCAACAGAGGGACAGAGCATGGTAAAATCTCCTACGGGTAACATGTTCCAGAGGGTTTTCACACTGGAACATATGGTTTGATGAACTCTTGAAAGATGAAGGTAAAGATAGGGGAAATGAGAAATGTATAGAAAAAGTATGTGTGATGAAAAGTGAACATGTTGAATAAATAGCATTTTAACAAATTTATATGATTTGGGGCACCTGAGTGGCTCAGTTGGTTAAGTGTCCAACTCTTGGATTCCACTCAGGTTGTGATCTCAGGTTTGTGAGATTGAGCCCTGTGTCCGGCTCTGCACTATCAGCCTGGAGCCTGCTTGGGAGGCTCTCTCTTACTCTTTGCCCCTCCCCTGATCACTCATGTGCTCGCTCGCTCTCTCTCTCTCTCTCTCTCAAATACCCAAAAACATTTTTAAAAAACTTACCTGATTTCATGCAAGGATCTTAAGTTTAAGTTCATTTTGTTTTTTTCTTCCCTATGTGAGGCCTATTTTGTAACAAGGCATTAAGATTAAAAGATTAGTATTCTAGAAGTGTCTTTGAACTTTACACCTTCTAATATAGACTTAATGAAACATTGAGTAAAAGGGACTGACCCCCAAAGCATCAGTTTTATTATGTCCTGCCTCATTCCAAGCCCTGATGGCTCACCTCTCTCCTCAAGCCTCAGGGAGGTGAGAGACACTTTACAGACAGCTTTTCATACAGCTTCATGCTCAAGATTTTGTCAAGTTAAAGAATTTACTTTTAAACCTTTTTGGTAAATACTTGACACACACACACACATCCCTACGTATACAGTAACATAGCACAGATTGCTTTTCAATTGCCTACTTTCATCCTAACATATAAGGAATCATTAATAGAGAAAGTGTTCTCTACCATTGTTAATCAGTTGATTTAGACATTCAGGGACTAGTGGTACTATAATTACACACCTGTGTGATATAGTCTCTGGCTGAGTTATAAACAGTTCCCAGACACCTACTTAACGTGATGATACGGGAAAAATGTTATGAACGGAAAGGGTGGATATGATGATGATGATAAGTATTACAACAAAATTGTAAAAGAAATATACAGTAGTCATACTAGTAGCAGCTACCATTTTTATGAGGGTCTACCAAATATCCCACCTACCGAAGGTGCAGTGGTAGGCATTTTCTAATGTTATTTGTTTAATTAAAACAAGGAAATTGAGAATCATAAAATTAGAGTTACTGGAGTAACTTGAGTTCATTTTGTCTTTTATTTAGCAATCAAAGGCTTTGTGACAGGTTATGTCTGATACCAAAATCCATTTCCTCCTTTTGTCCACCTTCAGAGGCTCTACACGGCCTGCATAAAGGCCCCAGAACCTAGGAAAGGAGGTAGGAATGAGTTAACTGATATTTAAAATTTTTTAAATGTTTATTTATTTCTGAGAGAGAGAGAGCAAGCGAGCGAGCAGGGGAGGGTCAGAGAGAGAGGGAGACACAGAATCCAAAGCAGGCTCCAGGCTCTGAGCTGTCAGCACAGAGCCCGACGCAGGGCTAGAACCCACGAACCATGAGATCATGACCTCAGCCGAAGTCAGACGCTTAACCAACTGAGCCACCCAGACACCCCATGAGTCAACGGATATTTAAAGAATGCATGTCAGGGCACCTAGCTGGCTCAATCAATAGAGCATGTGACTCAAGGAAAGAGTGCATGTTATCAAATGTCTTAACCCCTCACTGGGTGAAATGTATCACTCCTTATCCAAAGGTTTACAGATCCAAGAGAGCCCATCCTATTTTCCTGACTATGGGTGCAGCTGTAGGGTTTAGAAAGAATGTACTCTGGGGAGGTGTCTAGGTGCATTTAGAAAATAACATGGCCAGCAAACTTATTCCACAGCAAATAAACCATAAGTATGTCATACTTCAAAAAAAAAAAAAAAAAAAAAAAGACAGGGGCTCTTGGGTGGCTCAGTGGGCTCAGCGTCTGACTCTTGATTTCAGCTCAGGTCATGATCTCACGGTTTGTAAGTTCAAGCTCCACACTGTCAGCACAGAGTCTGCTTGAGGTTCTCTCTCCCTCTCTCTCTGCCCCTCTCCTACTCATGCTTGAGTGTTCTCTCTTTCTCTCTCTCTCTCTCTCAAAATAAATAAATAAATACATTAAAATTTTTAAAAAAAGACAAACTTGCCTCAAGTCTTTCAGCATTATTGCTAGATCTCAGTGGGAAAGTGTTTAGTCTAACTTTAAAATAAATGTTTATCCTTCAGTTATTTGTTTCTCATAATTTTCCATAATGTAGGGGAAAGGGTTACAGGGAAGACCTGCAAACAGTCACCTAGCTTTACTGCTTTACTAGTATGTCCTAAACTGGACCAATGCACAGATAATTATATAGTTTCAAAGATACCTCAGAGCTAATATTTTAAGAATAGTTACTTCCAGGACTTTCTCAGTAGTAGTCAGGTAGCACAGCAGAATATAAATAAGTGTACTCTGTGTAATTTTCATTACATTGTGTATGTATGTGCATACTTTTTCCCAAGTCCTATCTGTAACTATATCAATAATTAACTCCAAGTTGGTTATTTATAACTTAAAAATTTTTAATGTTTATTGTTGACAAAGAGAGATACAGAGGACTATTAGAAGAGGGGCAGAGAGAGGGAGACACAGAATCTGAAGCAGGCTCCAGGCTTTAAGCTGTCAGCACAGAGCCTAAGGCAGGGCTCGAAAGCACAAACCACAAGATCATGACCTGAGCCAAAGTTGGATGCTTAACTGACTGAGCCATCCAGGAGCCCCAATTATTTATAACTTTATATTGCTACCTTCAGTCTTCCAGTGATGAGAACTTAGATTGTACAGCAGCCCACTGAGCAGCTTCCTAAAAAGAAGGGATGAGAGAAAAACCTGATTACACTCATAGCATATTAGATCACCTTTAGAAATACTTGTATACAAAAAGGTGCCGACTGTTAATTTGAAGAAGGGTTCTTAATGCTTAGCAAAGTAGTCATACGCTCCCCCCCCACCCCCCGCCCCGCACCTCCCTTATATATTTGTCAAAGGAAAATGTGAACTGCAGTTGCCATTCCCTGGTCCACCTGGCAAGAAGGCATGGACATGCGGGGTCCCATGCTTCTTTGTGGCCCTGTCCTTAGAAGGGACTTTAAAATCATGAATTTGGGGGGATATTAGTGGGAATAATTTCCAGTAGAAAATTAACTTAAATTCAGAAGTGACTTAAAAGAATTGGGAGTTAAGATACAAATGGTTGCATAAAAGGGGTATTGCCAGTGCTTCTAATTCACTATTTATCCAATTACTTGGACTTTTATCAGTAATTCCTCTAGATTGAAAAAAATGGAGGGAAATAAGTAATAATTCACAAAATATTTAAATTACCTTTGTACATGAATCTGGTGGTTCAGTTTTATTAGAGTGGTTGGGCACAATATAGTACTTAAAAAATTCAGGTGACGACAAAGTATTTTTTTTCCTGGGCAACGTAAGAGGGTACTCAGCAGGACAAATACTAAGAATATATTTCTCTGGGACACCTGGGTGGGTCAGTTGGTTAAGTGTCCAACTCTTGATTTCAGCTTAGCTCATGATCTCAAAGTTCTTGAGATCGATCCCTGCTTGGGAGTCTTTCCCTTTCTCTCTACCCCTCCCCTGCTTGTGTGGGCATGCCCACATGGTCTCAGTCTCTCTCTCTCTCTCTCTCTCTCTCTCTGAAAATAAACATTTTTTTAACAAAAGAATAAAACCCACTGAAAAAGTCTTTCTAAATTAATTTACTCATTCATCAACTTAATTATGGTTGAATTTTGCCACTTATAAGTTATAAAATATATATTGGACTGCAATCCTGGTGTCCCTTTTCCAAAAAAGAGAAAATTACCTACAAAATATAATTTTGTACCAACCTAATTGACTTGGAGACACTCTAAGAGTTTGATTTTTATCAATCAGCTTCTGAAAATAAGGCCATTGATGGTCAAGACAGGAAGCTATGTATTTTTAATTCTTTAAACCCAGGGCCCAAATTATAGATTAATTTTTTCCCCAAGGGTTGACACATGAAAGAAGTGATCATTTACTCAGGATGCTTGGGTGAATATGGAAAACCAGAGTTTTAACAATGTTCTAAATGATTGATTTAAGAAAAAAATCCTGATTAGAAGTACCAGATTTTCCCTTAGAGTATCCATAATTTCATAGGAAGCCTGGTTCAAGGCTAACAGCAGTGAATTTTGCAGCTACCTACTGGTGAGTTCTGAATCTATATAGCGTAGAGGGAGAAATATGCAAGCACACTTAGGAATGCTCTTGGGAACACCTGAACTCATGGTGCAGATGAAGACTGATCACTGGTGAGTCAGGGTTTTGTTGTTTCTGAGAAAGTGTTGGCAGGATAAAAGCATCTAAATAAATATTTGAACAACAGTATTCATGTAGCATTTTATCGTCTATCCAAGTCTCTTAAAAATTTTAACTAAGTGTTTTCACATATACTTGTTTAGTCTTCACAAGTGGACACATTTATGATGCAGATAGTAGTTTTTATCTCTCTTTAGCAGTTTAGGAACTAAAGCTCTTTAGAGACCAACTAACTTGACAGAGACCTTGTAAGGGAGCTGAGAAGCAAGCACAGGTCATCAGACTTCAGCCTCAAACTTTTTTCGTGTTTCACACTCTCATCCTACCATCCCCCCATCTCTTTACACCTGCTCCTCATCCTGCAATTCACTATATTCTTGGATCCAGAGTTGCTGGCTCACACGGCAGTGTTCCCAGTGGTTCAGGATTTACCTGAACTCAGCTGGACACATCGCCTTGTGTAGGATGATGCCCAAGAGGCAGGGGAGAGTAGTGATGAAGACTTGGGAAATCAGATCCCTGGGCCCAACATCCTAGAGCCCTACTACCGACCCGCTATGTGTCCTGGGTCCTGTTCTTAAACTTTCCATTTCTCAGTTTCCATGTAATGACAGTACTGTAGTACAATCCCATACTATTGTGGTAGGATTCAGTGAGTTAATTAACGTAAGCTTTTAATATACTACCTGGCAAATAGTAAGCACTAAGGCTTGGCAATTATTTTTATAAATCCCCTGTTCTACGTGGAAACATACAATGGAAAATGTGTGGCTTTGTCTCCCTCAAGTACATCTTCCCTTAGGTACAACCTTTTGTTTTCAATAAAACCGAGAGTATATTTTTTTAAAAAATAGAAATTCATAGCTATGACAGTGCTACGTTCTTTTCTGAATATCAAAGTACAAATGATACCGGTTCTGATCTTGGTTTACCCTAGGAAAGAAATTATTTTCTGATAGTCCTTTTTACCTTTTCGATTTAATTTGTGTTTTTTGCAGGAATTTTTTTAAAGATACTGTGGAATGGCATCAAATATACCCAAACTGAATTTTGTAGTCTGTGCCTTTTGCAATGCAGAAGTTAAGTCCGATTAATACATTTGCACAAAGAGCCACTCTGCATTTAAACCTCAGGCACTATGGACAACTTCCACACAAATTTCCCTCCACCCTCCACAACTCGGTGTTCCTGTTTGCCAATACTGTGTTTCCATCTGAAGTGTATTCTTCATTTACTGAATGAAGGGCTTTGAAGAGATGATTCTAACTTTGGGCCCAAAAATGTACTCTCAGCTGCTAATTCATTTATATCTCACCAAGTAAATAATTTTTTCCTCTCTGTCTACATACTGCCATCCCTTGTGTAGTACAGAAACAATAGACTAGATTTCCTAGCCTCTTTCATGATGTTATTCCCTAGTTGATGGACGTTCAGCGGTTACTCATTACATATGGGATAAATTGCAAACTCTTGAGTGCAGAGTCCTCACCAGGGTCTGCCTAGGTACACTTAGTGCATTGTAGCTAAACCCACATTCTGACTCATAGCAATGCCTTTAGCTTTGTCCTCCCAACTTGCAAATGTCCCTCTCACTTTGTCTCTGTCCTTGTAAACTCTCGCCATCATGAAAAGCACCCTGATCCAGGAAGCTTCCCATGTCCAGCCTACATACGGCTCAGTAGTCTGGAAGAGTTTTCTGTGACACCACTTCTTTGTGGTAGAAGTGTGGTATAAGTTGCTTTTAACATCTCTGGGTCTTACTCTGGCCGAGTATTGGGATGAATATTATATAGAGTTCATTGTTATGGTGAGGACTTAATGAGGGAATACAGGTAAAAGTGATCGTGGTTGTGCCAGAAACATAGTAGTTGGTCAGTAACTTCAACAACAAATATTACTTCCCATTTGTGCATCATGTAACTTATTAATACTACTCATTTGGTACATATATTTTTGTCTATTTATAGTTTTTATAGGTAATGTTCTATCCTTCCAAAGAGACCCATACTCTGTAATAGCTAGAATTATCTCTTATACATTCTGGCATTCTCCACTTATCTTAGCAAAGGGCCTTACACATAATAGAGGCTGAATAAATGGTTGCAATATTAACCATGGAAACAGTTTTTTCCCAGCTGCTGTGACCATGAAATTGACAGAACAGAAAATATGCTATAGTGTCTGAGTGGCATAAGGTTCAGGGACCTGAGAATAGTGGTCTTTGTATGAGCCTATATTTGGAAAAGGGAGAACACTTTAAGCCTTAGAAATTTTGGAGCCTATCAAGGACAGTGACTTCTTGTCCAGTGTCACCTTCATATAAGCTTGTCTTGACATCACAGTCATATTTTCTTATCTCATGAATAGATCTGTCTATAAGCTGCTCAAAAGAATCACTTTCTATTTTACTATATCTTCGTTTGTACATTCATTTATTCGTTTACAAATCAAAACCTAGTATGTTCCAGATGTTGCACTAGGTGTTGTGAATGCTTCATGAATCATAGCTTTAAGGAGCTTACATTCAATGAGAAATATGTATATTTACTGCATGATGACTATATTCAGAAGAAATTATTAAAATTCTAAATTATTGTCATAATGAAAAGTATTCTAAAGTGTTAATAATGAACACTTTGCTATCCTTTTTGTGAGATTTCAGAAAATAATAGCATTATTTTGTTTTAAAGTACACACTCACACACACACACACACACACACACACACTACAATTTCTTCTGTTTTGAGGGACCTTTCAGAGTAACTAGTCTTGATGGTTCTCTCTGCAAATGGAATCCCCCTGGGGGAGAGAGTTACTGTCTGGGGTCATGAAGTTGGCAAGGGCAGAGCTAGAAATGAAGTCTCTTGATGGTAGTCTATCACTTTTCCTTTTGGTTATCTTGTCCAACCCAGTATTTGCAGCCAGGGTCAGTCAGCTGTCCCCTTTGCTCAGAAAGACTGTTAGGATTCAACCTCATGCAAACCAGCAGCTGCTTTCTCTGAGCAGCATTTGAATGTGACACTGACCCCCAAGGGGAAATGGTTTCTCTGTCGTGTGAACTCTTATACACTCTTGCCACCCACACATATTTACATCTCCCGCATTCTTAACTGAGTTACAGCGGAATGCTTCACTACAAAGGCTCAGCCAGGAGGACATGCCCTGGGGAGTTGATTCACAGACAAATGTATTATTCACAAGCTTGATCTGATCATACAAAATTTGCACTAGAACCACATGCCCTGAGGAAATTCCTTTCATAAACCTAAATGATTATATTTAAAAGGTGGTAGAAGAAAAGAAAGTCTGTGAACTGGAAGGGGGTGGAGCGATTGCCAGTTTGCAGTGGGGCAGCTCACAGAGGAGCCAGTTCTGAACCCCCTCCTCTACTCCATGCCTCCTGTACAGAGCTCTTCCCTTCCCTTCCCTTTAAAGAGCCCTCTTTTGACAGTTTTGAAGGAGGGAATGATGAATTAAGTAGAGTTGGTGAATTATTTTAATGATGGTTTCTATGACAACGAGACAAATAACTTTCCACACATTCTGTGTTTTAAGCCAAGAAGCATTAGGCAAATATTTTTTCTACAAAGTGAATGTGGTAAAAACAAAACCATTTAGGTATCTGGTTACCATCAGGTATGAAAGATTTGTACAGTATTGCTCCACCTGCACTTCAAAATTATTCTAGTTGGAATCAGAGTCAACATTTTCTTAGCATAAAAGTCTCCGACATTCCTTGACCCAAAAAATTTAACCTTAACATGTACTTTTACATTCTTCAGAGCTGGACCTCCCTAGTTTCCTCCTGAGGTAGGTTATAACCTTGCCCGTAATAGCTAAAGAGAATGCTTGATTTCTTTTTTTTCTGGCAGTTCTTACCTGTGCAAGTTTCCCTGTGGTCATTCTGTAAGTCCTGCACTGGCTGGAACTGACCAGCTTAAACTGACAGAGCCTCGGCATTAATGTAACATTTTTGCATTGAGTATTGGTCAGCAGAGTGCTGTGCAATTGATACTTCTGCTACTTCCAACTCCAGCTCTGCAGAGAGAAACCAATCTATTATTAAAAACCCTATTAGTAGTGGTAAGATTGCACTGCTCTCTCACTCTAGCTGCTGAGTGTTATCTAATTGGTTTTTATTACTTCGAAAACCCTGGGAGTGTGCAGCTCAAATGTGCATTTGCTAACCGTTGTGTTCTTTCCTCTTGTACGCATTGGAGATGCTTTTACATCCTTTAGGTTTTTGTCAGCAGGAAAATAGGGAAAATAATAGTGAGCATTTCAGAGAGTACCTGGAAAAGGATGGCAGACTCCAGGATTAGGTCCCAGTATAGGACTCAACTACACGAATGCTTATTACTTGTGTGACTTCTCCCATTATCTGGAGTTCAGAGTCTGTTTGCTTTCCAAATTATGGCATTATTTATGTCTCATGTGAATGCTATTGTCCATCTTCTGTAGACTTGATTTTATTCACATTTAAAATAAAGTTTACTTATTTATTTTGAGAGAGAGTGAGCAAGCTTGGGCATGAGTGGAGGAGAGGCAGAAAGAGAGAGAGAGAGAGAGAGAGAGAGAGAATCCTAAGCAGGCTCTGCTCTGTCAGCCTAGAATCTGATGTGGGGCTCAATTCCACAAACTGTGAGATCATGACCTGAGCCCAAATCAAGAGTTGGGCACTTAACCAACTGAAGCCTCCCAGGTATCCATTGATTTACATTTTTAAACTGGTAACTGTCTTCTCTATAACTTTTGGTCTATTCATTTAAATGGAACAATTCAACAATGAGCTTATATCCTTGTACTTGTCATGTGAATATCTTCTTCAGATTCATTATGAGATACTAGAAAAAAAAATGCATCCTTTGGCCTCAGGGATTGCCATCTCCCCTGCATTCATTTTCTCTTGAGAGATACTGTGGTTCTTGCTTGAAAGTAGTAGTAGTAGTCGTCATAGTAGCAGTCATAGTAGTAGTCGTAGTAGTAGTCGTTGTAGTAGTAGTCGTAGTAATAGTAGTGGTGGTGGTAGTAGCAGCAGCAGCAGCAGCACTAGTAGCAGCAGTCTTGGCAACTATAGAAGCATTCGTATTTTCCATGGTGACTTTTTCTTTTCCCTCTAAGGGCTTTGTACCCTTTCTTTAAATACTTTGAGCCAGTGTAAAACATTCCAGATCTCATCTTGCGGGAACCTGACCTATGCTTCAAGGGTTGATTTTTGAGTGTCCAGATGTTTCCTTTAGTCCATTATTTCCTTCCTTTTTGACTGCATTTTTACCCCTTCACTGAAATAAATGGCTTTCTCCAGGATCATTTCCAGTACTTGTAACCAGCTTTCATATAATTTTTCATTTTTTGTTCTCTACATTGCCCTTAACAGTATGCTCCTCAGTAAGTGATAATAATAGCAGAACTTTGGGAATACTTACTATGTATCAAATGCTGTTGTAATCACTTTAAACGTATAGTCAAGTCATTGAAGTCTTTCATTAACTCACTGAACTCTTAAAATATCACACAAAATGAAGAAAATACTATGCTTGCCAATTTATAGACAAGGACATTGAGACAGAATAAGGTGAGGTCACTTGTCCTACCTTTCCCAGCTTGGGGAGCTGAGATTCCATTCCAGATGTTCTCAGAGGTGCGTAATTTCTGTTCTTGGCCTTGCTGCAGGGCTGTCCCTCAGAATTCTCTCTGGTTTGTCATCAGTGATGTCCTTGCCTCTCACACTTCTCAGGCCAAATTCAATTGAACAACATGGATTGAGTGTCCGATAGGGGCCAGTTCATGCTCTCTCTCAGAGTCTCCTCTGGTCCCCTTGATCGTTTATTATATTCAGCAGGGACAGATTAAGGCCACAATTATGCTGTGGCTTTTAAGGTCTAAGAGCCCGTTTCTGAGTGGGGAGAAGCCATGTTGGGAGTACTGAGGACCTGCACCATCAGTCCTTCCTCATATCCTAATTATTAACAATTTCACTGTGATCCTCTTGATGCCCCAGTCTTATCATCATAAATTTATGCAATCGCTCCCTTTTCTTTGACCTCCAAATCTAATCAGTGACTAACTGTTAGTGATCTCCCCCCTTAAAATTCATCTCCACAGCTATAACTCTACCCGAGGCTCTAATCGCTTCGCTTCTGAATTGCAGTAATGGTCTAAATGGCTTCTGTTCCCCCAGGTTCTGTCCATTCCAATCCAGTTATCCACATCACACACACTGGCCCCTGAAGCACTTCCAGTTGTCGTCTGTGACCAGATCAAATACAAACTCCCCTCTGCAGCCTTTCCAGATCACTCCACAGTTGGTCACTCTGGCATCTTTTGGGACTAGGCAAATAGTATCATGTACCTGTTTGTCACTTCACTGCATTTAAAACTCCTTGTGACCAGGACTACTATTTTTCTTTGTATACATCATATTTAGCACTGTGTCTGGTGCATAATAACCACTCAGTTAATGTATGAATGAATTCCCAAGTGAATGCTGGGATGCATGACTGGATGAATAAATAAATGAAAGAAATAAAATTGAAGAGCTGAAGGGATGTTCAGTTGCCCACCTTAGCAAGTCTAAATCTCCCATCATGGTCACACAGGGCCAGTGCCCTGCACTTCCTTTAACTGATTTTCACTTCTAACACTTGATGGTTTGGCCCTGGTTTACCAAGTGTGCTTATTCCTCTCTTCATGTATTATTTTCCCCTCCTTGCATCAATGGTTCAAGGCTTTCCCTTCTATTGGAACACCCTTTCACATATTTCTTCATTATTTTCTTTCTCAACAAAGTCTGCCCCAATCATCTCCAGTTCCACTAGTCATCATTCTTTTGTTTACATAAATAATGATCACAGTAGACTGATGAGGATCTGTTATTTTCATGATAACTTATTACAATGATACCATCCACCAAGGAATTGGTGTGATGCCATTTAACATATTTAGCATCAGATGCACAATGACCAGGATTGCAGTCTCAGGGCTAGTATGTGCCTAGTGTCAATGGATAGCCTGCTGTGAGCCTTAGTTTACTCTTTGATAACTGGAGATAAAAACTATTAGCTACTTCACAAATTAGTGGTAGTATGGAATGTTTTCCAGCACCAACAACCAGTATTCTTTATTCTGTAGATTACAACCGGGGGTCCAGCAGTTCACTTCAATGTTTTTTTGTTTTGTTTTGTGTTTTATTTATTTCTGAGAGACAGCATGAGCAGGGTAGGGTCAGAGAGAGAGGCAGACACAGAATCTGAAACAGGCTCCAGGCTCTGAGCTGGCTGTCAGCACAGAGCCCGATGTGGGGCTCGAACCCATGAGCCATGAGATCATGACCTGAGCCAAAGTCGGGCACTTAACTGATTGACCACCCAGGTACCCCCAACAATTCACTTTAATTCTGACAGTATCTACCTGTAGTTGTCACCACTTGTGACAAGTTAAAGAGTTCAGTCCCATTAGACTGTCCCCTCACTTCAGGCAACAGTCCCAAGTCCTGGGCCTCCCAACCTTCTGACCAACTGGTTATAATCAGGAGTTCCTATGACCCCTGCGAAGGTTTAGTAATTTGCTGAAACAAGTCACAGAAGTGAGGAAGGCAATTTATTTACGCTTACTTATTTACTGCAAAGGATACAAATGAACAGTCAGATGAAGAGGTACATAGGGTGAAGTCTGGAAGGGTCCCAAGTTCAAGGGCTTATGTCTCTGGTGGAGTTGAGGCACACTACCATCCCAGCACATGAATGTGTTCACCAGTTCAGCAGTTCAGCACATTTCTTTGTTTTAAAGAATTTTATCTTTGGTCTCTTTCCCTTCTGAGAGGTCAGTGGGTGTCTCTGTCAGCTGGGCCACTTTAAATGACCAGCCCCATCCTGAGGCTATCTGGGGATCCCACCCTAAATTATCTCATTTGCATAAAGTCAGGTATGATCAAATGAATAACTGAAGACATTTCTATCCCCCAGGAAATTTCAAAGGTTTTAGGAGCTCTGTGCCAGGAAACACTGGAGACAAAAACCAAATATGTTTCTTATTATGTCACAAAATGATTAAATGAAACTCTTTATGCAAAATATAATTTAGTAAAATATTTTGGAAATAGGTTTTCCTTTGTAAGGAATAAATATAGATAACAAGGTATTACATAAGTGTTCTCTTAATAAGCGCTGAACACTGCCTTTCTTCTCAAGACTCAAAAGCAAAAAGCAAAACAAAAACACCCCTCACATCATTACTGCATCACTTAATTCTATATTTTCCATGTCTCTAAAAGGCTTTCTTTCAAAATTTCCCAAATAAGCTAATCTTCCCAACAAATAGCCCTTAGTGTGTTAACAAGCATACCATATATGGAGAAACTCCTAACCCTTCTCTAAACCTTACAATAATCCTAGCTGGTCAGTAGTATCCTCCTCCATGAACAGAGGAACAAACTGAGGCTCAATCAAGTCTACTCACTTTCACATGGGACAGAAAAGGCCCTAAGTTGGGAGCTAGGATTCAAATTTAAGGTTATCTCAAAATGAAATCCACACCTCGTCATGGCACCATGATGACTGTCACAGAGGGTCGGTATTTCACATTATTATTTCATTGAAGATCCTATTTTACAATAAATGCAGCATCCCTGAAGTTGGCTCCTGTAATGTGAACGGAGACAAAAGAACCGCATGCCGATCTGGGTGTCTGTGTGGAGCACTGTCCTGTTGGGGTCAGCAGGTTGGCTTCTTGCCATCCAGGGATGATGCCTTTTATAATGAGGAAGTTAAAAAGATAATTATGGAAATTAATTCCCAAACTGCTGTGGCCTGTGAACTCTACCAAGCAGAACTTTGAATATGAAGGGCAGTGCTGCGATGGAGAGCAGAAGCAGAAAATTGTACCTTAGCAGTGCCTTAAGGGGTGAGCTTTCATATGACCCCACACAGTCTTATTGAACAAGTGGGTGGGTAAGCTTGTATGTGGGCACGTGTTTGTGGTATGATTGCATGCCTGTGAGCATTCCTATCACCTGATGCATACACATGTTCTATGAACCAAATAACTTACTGAACTAAATAGGCTAAGTCAAACTAAATGACATCAACTTGCTCCACAAGAATAGAAATATATTAGGATTCAGGGTATTTTAAATGCCAGTCAGAATGAATGGATAAGAAAGGAAAGAAGGAAATAGAAAGGGACGTCTAACCCATAACCTACTCATTTCTTCCTATTCCCAGAAACTGCCTAATCTGCTTTTGCAAATAGATGAGAAAGTACCCCAGCTTGCAAAAGCTTGTCAACACCCCACCACGTTGAACGCTCAGCTGATGCTGAGCTCAAAGCATGAAGAAATTCAAGATCAATGCTGAGAAATGCATTTCCTAGGTTTTTAAATATTCTTGGGTCATAATCTGATTTCTTTTCAACCAGTCCAAAGTCTTCCCAGTTCTGCGCTTCAGCTACTATGAAGGGCAGTAAGCATACTCCCCAAATGTGGATTCTGAGAAGCCACTTAAGAAACATTCTTCCTGGAATTCTGTGTGGTTCACATGGAAATGTCCACAAGTAATATCCATGTATCACTAAAAATGGAAGAAGAAAGGACCACACATTTCTATTTTCTAATACCGCCAAGGTGCACACTTCCTATAATTTCCAGAGACCCACACTATAATTCACTCTCTGTCCTGTGATCTGCCTCTTTTCTCTGTCTCATTAGATTTAATTCAGTAATCATACCCTACAAGCCATTCAGGCAGAAATACCCTTGCTGATTGTAACTTTTGCCGGCTAGTCCATGAATATTACTGTAGTGTGTGTGTGTGCGTGTGCATGTGGGAGAAAAAAGAATATTGCCTCCGTCAGCAGCTACCTCTCTGTGTGTCTTTAACTTGGTCTCTCCACCTATTTCCCATTTCTCCCTTTTGTCCATGGGAATTGGAATGCCATTCCTCAAGAATGCCAATACCAGTAAACAAATCCTCCTTCCTTGCCAGTCACCTCTTAGTGTGAAGTCCCTTGTCTCTTCCTTTCTTTCTTTTCTATATTTTTAATTACCTCATCCTTGTGGCCTTCACAGGCCATCACCCCTTCTGAAAGACTCCTGTGTTTGTGACCCTGTTATGCTTTTACAACTGAGATTTCTCTCTCAGATTTTCCCTCTTCCATTTCAGTGTCCGTGCATTGCCTGCTTTTTGCCCCCATTGCTTTTTGACTTTTTTCCTTACCCCTAATTTGTTTCTGAGATGTGATTATCTCTTGCTTATCCCCAGGTGAACTTGTAAACTTGGTTTTGTTTTTTTTTTTTTCTTCCCTTACCTCTTGTGTGGCATGTATGTGTCAATTCCCATTTTCTCTGGGAGAGGTATAAGGAGTAACAGTTGCTGAATAGGGTGTGCATTTTAGTTTAGAAGATGTATCTGTATCTTTCCACTGCCTTGTTTCATATCTTTATGCATGAGCAGCATCACTCAAGCCGAACTAAAGCTTAACAGCCTGAAACTGCACAATGCATATCCCATAAAAAATGGTTCAGGTTCCCAAATGAATATGAAGCATTGATTTGTATGGTAGAGAAGTTAAAGGATCTCAGGAAGCCAAGATTTTGTATTTTTAATATTTTTTCTTTATGCAGGGGCCTAAAGAATCGTTGATTTGCATTCTGAAGGATCAAATAGAAGCCATAGCATTTTGCCCCTTTATATTGAGCAATGAGAGTGAAGATTCTAAAATGCAAATTCTAAGGGTAGAGTCAAAGAAGGCACCAAATCTTAAAGGGGGATTGCACGGGGTAAAGGTAGGACTGCCTGTATGACACCAATTACCTCATGTCTCCCTGTCTAGATCTTGTGTATGGCCTCTGGCCATGGTCAGATCATTTCCCATTTCCTCTTTCCCAGCGTTAAATGAATTTGTTCTCCTTCTGTAGTTAGAAATGATAACGGCATGGTGAAAGATGAGAGGAAGGAATAGAGTGAAACATGTATAGAAATGTACCGTTCTAGGATAGTCTCATCTCACCTGTACATTTAATAATATTTGCACAAATTTGGACCAGTTTATATTTTATTGGGAATTTAGATTTATATATGTGTATTTTAGTAAGGGAGAGGGAAAACAAAACAAGATTAAGTATATGGCCATAAACACAGATAAACAATTTCTCTTTAATGGCAAAGTGAATTACATAGTTACAAAATGTATACTATCATCCTTCAAGAATCTAAGAATGAAGTATTTTTTTATCACTTTATTAGAAGGGGTTTCCACACAAGGTAATGGTAAGAAAATAGACGTGAAAGGGAGGGAAAGGGAAATTAATATTAGTATCTACCATGTATATTCAAACATAGGGGAAACTGTTCGTATAGAATGGCTAATGTAATTCTTCCAACAACTCTAGGAATACATGATGTTAGCTCAATTTTTGTAGCTATTAAAACTGGAACTTCCATAAATTAAATCATTTACCTAATCACACAAGTAAATGGTGAATAGCAGATTTGATTTCAGATGACTTGATTTCAAAAGATATATTATTTCCTAGATTTTTTTTTGGAGAAACTTTTTTCTAACCATGATTAAATGTCTTGTCTCTTGATTAGGTCACTATCTGTGGGCAGGAATGATTTGATGTAGGCTATATGATGCTGTCTTTTTAACCCAGGAAATAAATGTAAAATTCTGTTGTTCCATACAGTGTTTATAGAAGTGTAGAGATTTCTTAGCTGAGCAGTTTTTTTTGTTGTTGTTGTTGTTGTTTTTTCATTGTGAGCCCTACCTGGTTAACTGAGGTAGATTGACAATCTTGTGAGTTCTTGCCTAGACCCAGGGAAGAGGAGCTCTACACTGGTTCCCATACTTAGGGGATTTTGTTTGGTCCTTTAACAACCGCATCTCTCCTTTTAGGGTAAAGCATCAACACACTGAACAAATGCTTGCCTGACACGCTCTAACACCCTATGCACCTGGCATCCCAGAACTCCCTGCCCAGAGAATCCGAGACTCATTTCCTACGTCTGCATTGACCCCTGCCTTTCCTCAAAAGAGCTGGCCAAGGGGGCGCCTGGGTGGCTTAGTCGGTTAAGCGTCCGACTTTCGCTTAGGTCATGATCTCGCGATTCATGGGTTCGAGCCCCGCGTCGGGCTCTGTGCTGACTGCCAGCTCAGAGCCTGGAGCCAATTTCAGAGTCTGTATCTCTCCCTCTCTCTCTGACCCTCCCCTGCTCACTCTGTCTCTCTCTCTCTCTCCTAGAAATAAATAAATAAATAAATAAATAAATAAATAAATAAAAAAGAGCTGGCCAAGGAAAGTTTTCAGGGATTGTCAAAGAGTGTGATCGTGAGGGTACAGGACCCTTATAATAAGAATGTGTTATAGAACTGAGAACAACACAGGACAAAGAAGGAGGGAATTTATAGGCAAGGACCAGGAGTCAGGAACATCTGTTGTAGTTCTACCTTCCTTAGACACAGACATCAGGGAATTGGGGATTCTAAGTGAGACCTGGTCATCTTGGAGAATATGATGGTATTGTTTTAATTAAGAGAACACAGACCTCTGTTTGTATTATTACCCTGGACCACATGTATAATAGAAACAGGCCTGCATAACACACTACTCTGATTATATTTCACTAAGGAAAAAAAGAATTCACCCTCGTGCTTTCAACCTAAATTATAATTTTAAACACAGTCTCCTCTCCAGCTGCCTCCAACCTTGGGAAAAAGGAGAAATCACATGCTATTTGGTTCTGAGTTCCCAGAAGCAGACTCCCTTGAATACCAGCTTCCCTACACACATTTTCTTCCCTTGGCAGGCATACCAGGCACCTGAGACCCTATCCTTGAATTCTGTAAAACTGTGACTCATGATTGGGAGTCTTAGCATTCTTCTTTTAATGCTGACCTTTTAGAATTGTGGTGAAAATTAAATCAACGGAAAATGATGCTTACACTGTTTGGCAGAAGAATGCACAGGCTCATGTAGTAGCTATGCAACACATGGGAATTTCCTTTCTGTCCCCTCCCTTCTGCCAGAGCAGCGCTTTCATACCAGTTGGGAAACATGAGTAATCCATAAGTGAGTTCAGTTGATCTTTCTCCTCCCAAGTCTCCCCAAGCCCTTCCAGCACACACATTTACCACCCTCCACCATGTATTAAATGGAAGACACTAAAGAGGCCTCCCATGCCTTTTCATCAGATCCCTCACTGATAGACTAAACACCCAGCTCAACTCAAGAGACACTACTGTGTCCCATCCTGTCTTTTCTTGTCCTCATTCTTGGTTTCACTGTTTAACCTCCCCTTACCCCCACGTACTCACTTCCCCGAAGTGTGGTCACTTCATCTCTGTCGTTGGGCTTTTAGTCAGATGAACGTAAAGCACTTATCCAGGAGACCTGGCTTGAGTTGCTAAAAAAATGTCACAGCCCATTTGCCTAAAAAAGTAAAAGTACGGTCATCTGCCCTGTTTATCTCAAGTTTTCCACAGAGAATGGCGGTTGCCGATGTTAATCTGTTTTGATAGAGTGTTGCTTGGCCTAAACCCCACTGCTTTTCTCATATGTGGATGCAGAACTGAAACCCACCAGAGCAGCCTCGCCTGTTGCTTAAACTCGAGGTGGATAGGTATGTGTTGCCATTGATAATTTTCTGTTTCTCATTCTCTGCCCCTCATGCTCTTAGCATACCAAAAGGGACTTAGATTTGGGATTGCTGCTCTTCCCTTTTCTGCATTAAATCAGAATGCAGGGGATGAGGCATTTCAGATTTAAATATGCATTGGCTTTGTACTGGACAATATGGGAAGGAAAGTATGCCCTGTTGTGTTTTGAAGCTAAAAGTGAGGAGAGGAGAGTGTAACTAGAGGCAAGTATTCTGAAAATACTGTTATTAGGGGCATTTCTCTGTTCATTCCTTAGCAATCTTTGCATTAACAAGAGTTTTAGTATTATATGGATAGCTTACTGAAGTGCTAATGAGCAAAGAAGAACTGAGCCCTTTGTTAAGTCCCCCATACTGCATTGTTTACAAGGGGTCAAATGCTCTCTGCATATTTCTACATGAACAAAATAATTACAGTACTTTCTAATCACATTTCAAATAATATCTGGCCAACCTGTGTTTAGGCTGTGTGCGTGCACACACACACACACACACACACACACACACACGGGTTTAAGTCAGTATAGAGAAAGTGGACTAGAAGTGATTATAGAAAATGGAAGGAAGCTGATCCCCTCATCTCTATTCATTTCTCCTGGAGTTAACTGCTGACTTATTGACAATGAATTTGTGCTCAGCTTGAGTCAGTCACATATTTCATTCAGAACCGACAGGTTACAATCTACCTATTGGCATCCTGCTGGTATCATATGTGACACACTTGTGAGAGCTGCTGCATGCTGGACATGTTTAAGATGAACATCTTGGGAGAGTTTTTCCCCCAAAACTATTCGGAAATAGGCCTTGCCTTAAGCCCAGGGGAAAAAAAGAAGGTAGGTTAATTTTAGCAGCACTGAGGGGGTCCTTGTGCACACACACACACACACACACACACCAAAAAAACCCCAAAAACAAACAAAAAAAACAAAGCAGAAAACACGACAGCAACAGAATAAGTCCCCAGCCCACTTACTAAAACTGATTGATTTAATAAAGATATACTCATCCTTTGTACAATTAGAAAGAAGACTTCATTATTAATATAATTGAAAGATATTTTGGTTCAACTTAATCATTCAAATTTATATCTGGGATAACTTAATTAAATACAGTTCAATGAAATATTTATTGACGGTCTACTGTGTTTTCTGAGATCTCTGTTTTACAAGGATCTGTGTTATATGCTGCCAAAGGTACTAAGGTTGTGCTAGGGAATTAAAAAGATAAACTATGGGAGCACCTGGGTGGCTCAGTCGGTAAAGCATCCGACTTCGGCTCAGGTCATAACCTCACGGCTTGTGGGTTCGAGCCCCATGTCAGGCTCTGTGCTGACAGCTAGCTCAGAGCCTAGAGCCAGTTTCAGATTCTGTGTCTCCCTCTCTCTCTAACCCTCCCCTGCTCACTCTCTCTCTCTCTCAGAAATAAATAAAAACATTAAAAATTTTAAAAAATAAACTCTGATAATTCCTTATGTTGGTGGGATTACAATTTTTAAAACACTTTCACTTCCATCATTTCAAAATAACTGTCATAAGAGACCACACAAATATTTCAGTGGTTCAGAAGGAGCAGTCGTATCCAATTTGGAAAGAGAGACTGTTGGGAAGAAATTGGCATTTAAGCCTGGCCCAGGTTGATGAAGATCAGTTCCTCAAGTGGACTTGGAAACCGTGTTGTACAGATATCAATAATAACAGCAAAGCCCTGGAGATTAAGAAAATTCTAGGTCATTTGTTGGAAGGAGTCTTTAGTTTTATTAAGGTGGAATTTTGGTCATGCTGCTTCAATTCCATGTCATGTAGGTTCTAAAGTGTCAGGTAAAGTAATTAGGATATAATTGAAAGTAGTGGGTAGCTAATGATGGTTTTTAAGCATAGGATAATAAGATGATAGCTGTGTTCTAAGAAGATTAATCTGTCAGCAGTGTGTAGAAGTAAGACGACCAAGTGTTTCAGGTAAGGGACAACATGTGTCTCAATTACAGTGATACCAGAGTGGAAAAAAACCTGTTTTGCAGATAAACTGCAGAGGTTTTGGTGACAAAACGAATGTGGCATTACAGGGAAAAGGAGGCATCTGAAGAGTTGATACCTGATACCTGAAACTGTGGCAGCAAAAGGAACGGCAAGAGATACTAAATGGAGAAGAAGAGAGTAAGGAGTATTAATAGTTTAGCTTGAGGTGCTGGATGCATAGATTGTGTACCAATGTACACAGGTGATTTTTGTAGTTGTTATAAAGGCATTAACTGAGGCGCCTGGGTGGCTCAGTCAGTTGGGTGTCTGACTTCAGCTCAGGTCATGATCTCACAGTTCATGGGTTTGGGCCCTGTGTTGGGCTCTGTGCTGACAGCCAGCTCAGAGCCTGGAGACTGTCTTTGGATTCTGTGTCTCCGTCTCTCTCTGACCCTTCCCTACTCATGCTGTCTCTCTCCCTCTCCCTCCCTCCCTCCCTCCCTCCGAAATAAATAAAAACACTAAAAGAAAAGTAAAAAGGCATTAACCACAGATGGAGGTATACAGATGAGTTAGGTTATAGATAAAGATTTTATGCACATATTCCAAGAAAAATATATTTTTAAATGTCTATTACATGAGGAAGAGAGAGAGAGAAAACACAAACAAGTGGGGGAGGGGCAGGGAGAGGGAGAGTCCCAAGCAGGCCCTGCACTGCACTGTCAGCACAGAGCCTGATGCAGGGATTGAACTCCTGAACATTGAGATCATGTCCTGGGTTGAAATCAAAAGATGGTTGCTCAACAACTGAGCTACTTGAGTATCCCCCAAGAGATGATACTTAAATGGGGTCATTGACGAAATCACTAAAGAAGAGACTACATGCAATGAAGAGTGGGGGTACATAGCGTTTGTTAGGGGGCACTACAAATTTGAGATATGAAGATGCAGGTGGGGAGGACCTTGTCTTAGAGGAAAATGTAATAGCATCTATGTCAAAGCAAGCAACAAATGCAAAGGAGAGTTAGAATGAGAACATCCCAAAGCAATTGGATTAGATTGATAGAGGCTTCTTAAAGTCTTTAGAATACTAAGTTGGAAGAAGTAGAGACTTCAGACAGTAAAGTAGTAAGGAGTGAAGAGTGGCAAAAGCTGAAAGAAGTGTTTGTAGAATATGGCTTCAGGAGTGCGAATAGGGGAATAGAATGGAGAGAGTGGCCATTTAATGGAGTTGGGAAACAAGAGCTGTGTGTGCTATCTGTGTGTATTGTTGGGTTGCTTTCTCTGTTTTGTTTGCTTCTTGGTTTGTTGGGATAAAGAACAATTGAGCATATCTGTGAAAAGTGGACAAAGCAAGTGGAAAAGAGAGAGGCCGGGAGAGGAAGAGACAGGAGATGGGGAGAGGCTTTGATGGATAAAGATTCCTCAAGAAACCAAGGGACTTAGATTTAAAATTCTCAGTGAGGATATTCATTGAGTTTTGAAAAGAAAATGGGCTGTTAGTTTCATATGTGAGTAAAGAGAGTGAGGGTTTTTATAGGTAAAGAGGAATACTGAGGTGGAGGGGAAATGTATTGGTCCTTTCTTCAAAAGAGCTTTTGACCTCAAGGAAGAGACCATGAGGACCATAGTCCTCTAAAGAAAAAGGGGGATCTAGGGGGAAAATAGATTAAAAGGAGACCTGAGCACCAAACTAACCTTACAGATGTTTTAATTTTGGCTGGGGCCAACGATGTGTCAGAAAGCTTTCAGACATAGTGTTCTTCTTAGCTCAGGCAGAAGAATCAGTGGACTGTATCATATTGACAGCGCTGAATATAGCAGGATTGTTCCTGCCCACGGAGGGTCTTTCCTCTCCAAACATGGGAAATATCTTTACAAGTAAAACCAAACAGAATGTCATATTTTATTTTTAGACTAGAACAGACTTACCCACTCTATACAAATAAGAGCAAGGAACATAAGCATTTATTCAGAAAGACAGAAAAGAGAGAAAATGATGTGGTTGACTTAGGAAGAAGGCCTGAAGCAGAAGGGAGATAAAATGGAGACCACTTTGGGGCTCCTGTGTGGCTTAGTCGGTTAAGCGTCCGACTTTCGCTTAGGTCATGATCTCGCAGTTCGTGGGTTCGGGCCCGCGTCGGGCTCCGTGCTGACTGCCAGCTTGGAGCCTGGAGCCTGTTTCAGAGTCTGTGTCTCCCTCTCTCTCTGACCCTCCCCTGCTCACGCTGTCTCTCTCTCTCCTAGAAATAAATAAAAATATTAAAAAAAGAGGAGACCACTTCTTCCATATTTAGGGAAGCAATCCTCTTTGACAACAATGTCTTTGGCAAAGACATTACATTAATGCTATTGTAAGTTAATTGAAGTGGGAAGCTTCTCCATTTCTGTCATCGGAAAAACTGGAAATTGTTGATGATAGGAATGTCCGTGTCTTAACCCAGAGATTTCAGTCACAAATGTACTCAATGAGGTGAAGCTCATTTTGACATGCCTGGGGAAAACTGGAGAGAGCTTTGACTTAACCATGCCAGAATGGTGTGAAGAGGTGTGACTGCTCTGCAGTTCATACAAGAATTCTTTGTAAGCGTTAGCCGTCTTAACAGTGCCTGAACTAGGGCTGTTACTCAAAAGACTTTTCTTGAATATTTGTTTCAAAAGTAGCCTTCTCCAAGAGGTGAGAATTTTATTTAGTTCCTAGGTGAAATAGACGGAACCAGTTAACATTAGAGTAGTGTATCCAGTGGGGCGCCTGGGTGGCTCAGTTGGCTAAGCATCAGACTTAAGCTCAGGTCATGAACTCCCTGCTGGTGAGTTTGAGCCCCTCGTGGGGCTCTGTGCTGACAGCTCAGAGCCTGGAGCCTGCTTCAGATTCTGTGTCTCCTTCTCTCTCTGTTCCTCCCCCACTCACACTCTTGTCTTTCTCTCTGTCAAAAATAAATAAATATTTTTAAAAAAAGAGTCATGTATCCAATATGAGAAAACACTTATGGGAATAGGTCATAATCAGTAAAATTCCATGGCAGTCCTAGGGAAAGTTCGGACACTGCCACTCCAGAGGGGATTTGGTTCTCTTTGTCTAACGAACATGAGGGTGATATTGCTATGATCAGCAGAGTGATAAGCAATAGTAAGGCAGTTGTTCATTCATTCAGAAGTTTGTAAACTGAATACCTCTTTTTCTCTCAGGAATCCTTTCTCCAAAACAAGGATTTTTTTTTTTTTTTTTTTAAGAAACTGCATTCCAGGACTTACTTACCAATGTTATTATAACACTAGTTACTGAGTACTAGTAATGTAGAGCTGAATTTGTTGTCCTCGTTAACTCCATGACATATATGGAAAGCAAGCTGGTGGCTTCAGTAATCCTCCACATTCTGGCTAAAACGCAGGCTAACTGGAGAGATCTGTTGGGGTTGGTCAATGTTTGTTTGGAGTCAACTTTCCATATCTTTTATCCCAGCCATTTCTTAGGAATGAGGATTTGTGTGTTAGCTATATTATGCATGTCTCTGGAAGTTCCCTAACTGTTGAGGACTGACAGAAACCTCTCATCTAACATCACCACCTCCTGCTCTCCTGCTGATCACTTTTTCTTTTTTTTCTTTTTATAATTTTTATTTTTTTTAACATTGTGGTTAAAATAGACTGGAGGTTTCATGGGTAGGTCTGCATTGGCCTTTTATTGATGGTATTACCCTAGGAATCCAGGAATTGTTTCAAGTCGCCACCTACTAAATGGTGGTAAAAGAGTCCTCTAATTTGACGAGATTTTATGAATCAGATTATGAGACCAAGAGACCATAACAGCTCAACTAAGATTGAGCTTAGTTGATGAGCTTAGTTAATGCCCCATGATTAGCATTCCCATATCCTGCTGACTCACCAAGCCCCAGGAAAACCAAGTAACCTCAGAAGAACATTTTGTGTGTGTGTGTGTGTGTGTTGTCCAAGATAATATATGTAATATACATGTCAAAGAGAAAATACCAAGCCAGAGGTGATAGCATTCTGTTTTCTTTAGAGTCTTGGAAACTTCAACAGAATTTTGCCTCATTTTCACTGAGTAGAAACAATTTATAAACCGGGTTGGTTATGGGCAACTGTCTATATACTATGACTTGATAGAGGGCTGGGCCAGGACTCTGCCTCCAAATTAACAATATCTGCCTTCTTACCATGGTGATGTCTTTCTGTTGGATTTTGGCTCATCTTCTTAGGTTGAGAACAGTTTCACAAGCACTACCCACAGACTTAAGGTCCCCTGGTGGTGGAAAATCTTATATGTGTTTGAAAGAAGGATTGTTGGTGGACTTTTAAGACCTTAATACCATGCATTTATTTTATGAATATAATGTCAAATAATATATTTGGCTTATGGGTTGCATAAAGCCCTGAACCTTCAGTGAATACCACATATTGTACTTGAACATTGTAAGTATAATGTGAAGACAGATTATAATAAAAAGGACTCTACCTCTTCAAAAAATAGTTTAATGAATCCAGAAACCAATTGGCTGTATATTGATCAATAAAGCATGATGAAGAAGCATATTATATTTGTTCAAATGGCATACGAATGGAAGTATTATCTTTTTTTAAGTTGGTTTGCATAGAAAACATATTCAAATGCACTAGCAGGGCTGAAAAAATATGTTTTCATTAAGGTTAGTGAAAATTAGGATTCCTCTCTTAGTATATTAGCATAAACCTCATTTAAAAGAGAAAAAAATCTTTAGTAAAATAACTGAGCCTAATGTAAGCTGAGATACCACTTAAAGAATTGAGTTCACATTTTGGTTAACCAAAGTAAATAGAGTATATAATTCTTATCTAAGTTGAGTTTTGTCTTATTTCATAATGAAGACATGTCCTTGAACAGCAATTTATTCATTTCTTGGTTCCCATATAAGCTATTGCTAAATCTCTAACATTATTTGACATATACAGTATTTTCTATCCCATAACAAATTTTGTAAAAGTTAATTAACAGAATTTGAGAGAGTATTAAAACATGTGGATAATTAACTTTATGTATTTATATTTTAATTTAATATCTTGAATCAATTTCAATTTTCCATGAAAAATCTCTTACATTATAATATCACAAAATTTTGAACACAGATACAAGATTACATCTATGAAAAGTACATGTTTTTTCTCCCACATAGACAACTTGATTTTTGTGTGAGACTGTTCAATGTAAAGTTGAGGTTGGGAACTTTTGCAACTATAAATAAAGGCTAAGTTATATATTAATGTTCCTGCAAGTCATCTATGAAGGGAATATGTAAACTTAATAATTCTAAATATGCTTTTAAAATACAAGTGCATCTCATTTGCTTTTAGCTCCATAGCTACCAACCATTAGCTATGCAAAACCGGTATAGTTCAAAACAAGAATTCTGAGACCTCAAATAGGACCGAAAATTGCATAATTGGCTTGCATGACCCTATCCATCCTTTTCCTAAATAAAAATGCTGCCCAACCTGGCCCAGAGTCTTGACTCTGTAGCATTAAACTGCTAAATTCTAATGCCATCTGTATGACTTAAATCCTAAGAGATATATTGTCTCTGCTGCCAAGGCCAGAATCAACCTCAGCTGCCAAGTGCTAGACTGAAAAAGGAATGTAAACAGCTTGATGGAGGGGTGGTTCCTGGTGCACCTGTGGTTTTGACAGCTTTTGCTGCTGCTTGAGGAGGAAACAGGTTGCCTGTTTGTTCTTCAAGAGCACTTCTGGCATCCAGGTATTATGCAGGCATGCACTGCCAGCTGTGAAAGATGCTGCTTCGTTGTCACTTCAGAGAAAGATGCTCCTAAAGGAAGATCCTTCTTGCTAGTTCATTCAGGGAGCCTGAGAAAAGAAGACAAAAAGGACCCATTGCAAGGTACAGGTCACTAAGGGGGCAGGGGTCTGAAGCAACATGTATCAAAGTCTTGCAGTCAAATTCCAAGGTGATACAATAAATACAAATGACTTAACTGTGGTAATTTTTTAAAGTTGTGAGGCCACTAATGAATGAGTTACCGAATAGCAAGATACATATATATCTGATTTTGTCTACCTGTATCTTTATCATCCAGTGTTCCATTTTAGGAAAGAGGTGGGTGTAGGATAATCTGCCCTAGGTCAAGAGACCACAAATGCAGAAAAATAAAATATTAAATCATTATGTCAGCTTATTAATTGAGAAGTTGTACCTAAAAAAAGAATGTTTCACATATAGTCTAGTACTGTGCATGCATTATTTATCTCATAATCAAATGAAACATATACCTTAAGACAGATTTAAAAAAAACACTTTAAAATATATTTTTATCAAGTAAGTCCATTATAGAACTTCAATACTTAAAACAATGTAATTGATAAAAATGGATCAGCAGAACAGAGTCTGAAATAGACTCGCGTATAAGAGAATGTCATATATGATAAAAAAGGCTTTTCAAATCCATCTGAAAAAGGTAGATTATTTAATAAATTATGTGAGACAGCTGGCTGGCTCTCAGGAAGAAAGGAAAGCTTGATCCCTTTTTTATATTAGCCTAAAGGCCTTATAGTAGATTAAAAATAACAATAAATGAAAGACTGAAGTATAAAAATTAATTAGTCACAAAAATTAGGAGAAAATACAATAATATTTGAGTAAGAAACTCCATTTAAATAACATTGTAAACATTAGAAACCATAAAGGAAAAGATTCATAAATATTATCATATAAACACACAAAACTTTCTAATGGCAAAAGAAACCCAGCATATGGTGAGTTTGAAAGGAAGATGAAAATTAATGGAAATATTTGCAACAGCGTCATGGATAAAACATTTATATCCTTAATATATAAAAGCTCTTACCAATCGATAAGAGCAAAGAAAGGTAATCTCAATAGAAAAATTGGCAAAAGACCTAAATGGGAATGGAAAAAAGATGAAATGTGAGAGGCTAGTAAACATGGATGAATGGATAGATGGATAGGGAGGAAGAGAGGGAGAAAGAGGGAGAGAAGGAGAGTGGAGACACAGCAGGTGAGGGGGGTGAAGGAGAGGGGTGGAGAGGAGAAAGCAAGCAAAAGAAGGCAGAGGAAGAGGGAGAGAAAAGAAATCACCCTTGTTCACTTACCAAACTGGACAAAGACTTGGAGAATGGGCCACTCTTGTGCCCGAATGTACAATATATTCCAGTGCTAATTATGCATTGATTTGACCTAGCTGTCTCAATTCTAGAAAGTTACTGTAGCTAATATTATAGCTATAAAAATATTCACAGCAGAATGCTTTATAACAGGAATTATAATAAAGAAAACAACCTAAATATTCATCAAGTATTATTTAATTGAATGATGGCACATATTGGATTTTATAGTTCCATTGAAATAATTATGTAGGGTTAATTTATTTGAAAAGATGTCCAGAACATATTGTTAAGTGGATAAAAAGAGATTGCAGAATGGTCTCTAGGACATTTTCCTAGTATCCTTATGTGTTTATATTAACATATGTATATATGCATACATATCTATAAGGATAATTATGAAAGGACATCAGTGATGGTAATTTCTGTGTGGTCGTATTTGAGGTAATACATCATTGTACATTTCTGCATTTTTTATGTTATGTGACTTTTTCCATGGAGGTATATCATTGTTACAACATGAACAAGTTATTTTCAAAAGATAAAAAAGCATTTTACTAACAAATTTTGATTTGCCTTTTTTGGATTGTTTTACTAACTTATACTTTTTATCCTAAGTAAAGTAAGATGATGGTCTATGCATTTTCCTTCTAACAACATTTTATCTGGACTTACATTGCCTGAAGAATTGCTCAGGGAGAGCTCTGTGCTCCTTTTTGTATTTACCGGTTGTTCACTCTTGGTGTATTTGGCATTTTGTTTAATCTATAATTCAAATATACTCAGCATATCTCATAAGATTTCATGATCTAGTTTATAATTACTTTCATTATTGTAAAATCTTACAATTTGTTAGGTCAGTAAATACGGTTATAAATAAATGATTTTCAACCTTTTCCTTACAGCAACCCAAATGCCTCCATTTAGTTTTGAACACATCTCAATATATCCACAGAAAGCCTCTAAACAAAATTAAGTTTAATTCACTTTAAAGGAAAGCACTTCTACAGACCATTTTAAGGAAGGGGGGGAGCCAATTTAAATAAATTATCAGATACTCATTTTATACAGATGAGTGCTGCTAATTACGATCAGTCTCATCTATTCATTAAAACTAGTCCAGCAAGCTTGAATAAACTTTGTCAGCACTTAGTCACTGCATTTATTTCAAAGCTTTAAAACAACATTTCTTTAAATACCTATTTTAAATACATTTTACTTATTTAGATCATTTCCCAGGCATCCCTAAATACTGAGGTTTTATAATAATTCTATTTTGTGCATGTTTCTTCTTTTTTGATATGTTTAGTCTTATGAGATGTGTAGCATTTTCAGTACTCTCCTCCAATATTCCCCATTCTCTACCTTTAAACCCTCAGTTGTTTCAAGTTATCAAATATGTGTCCAGAGCGAAGTATGTTTCAGGAGAATCCTCCCATTGTTGTCACATGCAGTTTAACTTGGTGTAATTAATTTCTTATTTGACTGTCCCAGGGTGGTGTCATCTAAGTTATCACATTGTCTAGTCAATGGCACAGAGAACGTGCTTGGCCCGTGATGGAAAATCAAATTGAATTGGACTTACCCTTATAAAACACTATAGCATAACACTTTTCTTTCCTAGATTGATGATGGAAAATGTACAGATTGGGTTTTATTTTTGCCTCATTATTGTCATTTTCCCCCTAAAAACTTAAAGTGTAAATTATTCCAAGCAGAGCGAAGGGTCTTTTTAAGCACGCTTCATTCCAGCACACTTTGGGCTGATCCTTTCTCTATGCAATTGGCTTATTATTACAAGCCCACCAAGCCAGAAACCTGCTGGGGGATTTCCAACCACAGATCCTTATGTCTTCACCACCTTAGATAATAGGCAAACTCCCACCCTCCTCCTCCTTTTTATAAATTTCAATAGGTAAGTCTTGTTAGAAGATAAACTCAGTGTACATGATGGTGCAAGTCTTTCTTCACCTACATAGGTCAGAGGACATTTCTGCCTGTGTACACTTCTTTCTCTAGCATCGAGCACAGTGTCTGACACAAATATCCCCAAATACTTGTTGACTGAGTAGATTTTATTTTAATTAACTTTATTTAATTGATTTTTATTAAAACTAATCTGAGTTAAATTTAATTAAGTTTTATTTATTAATTTAGTAAAGATAGCCTGGAAGTATAGGAATGATATTCTTGTAGTTTAAGTTATAAGAAAAATGACCAAGACAAGACCTTTCTGGAGTTGTGGCTCTCTGATATTTACCGGCAACAGCATAAGAAGTTTTAAAACTTAAGCATTCTTCGAGAATTCTTTTATCAACTTAGCAATTAATGTAAATCTACTATAATTAATTTCTGAGAAATCTGAAAAGCCTATTAGCTGGTATATATAAACCAGCTGATACTAACTTGAGAGAATTGGTTGGAATAAATCGCCACTATCAGCTAGATATGATGTCCTGGCATCTGTCCAAATAGAAGCAGACTATTTCCAAGTTTCAGGAAAGGTAATTAAATTCAACTTAAAATGCATCTAAAAGTCATTGTCTGATGTACTGGTCCATGCAAATAAATAATTGCAAATTGTATTAATAGAGTATTTTCCAGGAGTTCTAAGCACTATTTTAATATGCAGATGTTCATAATATTCTTATGAGCTGGAAAGGAGGTGCATGTTTTCTGTGTATATTTTACTGGGGAAAAAAAAAAAAGCTTCACGGAAAGTCACTGGCAGATCATGAGAATATTCATTCTCTCTTGGGTTATGATTCCATATTCTTCCCAACAGAACATATCACCCAGAACCCTGTCATTAGTAAGGCAGCTACATTTTAGCTTTCGTCTTAAAAAGCAAATGGCTCCTTGTAAACAGATGGTACCATACTCCTTTCCAGCACTTTCCGTAACACTCCTGCTCTCAAAGGCTTAGCCTCTGATTGAGCTATTGCCATAATGTTGTCTAGCAAGTCTCAGAGCTCTGTATCTTCTGAACTGAAAATGCATGGTGCCAACTTGCCTTCTTCCTTTCCCCCACCCCACTCTCCTTCACCCTCTGCTCTCTCCATCACCACACATACACACAGTAGGGGACTTCACATGAATACACTGTTTCTGGCTTTTAGATTCTTACCTAAATCAAAGAGTACTGTGTTACTCTCCTCCTTTCATACTAACTTACTTAGTACCTATTTGGCTTCCTGTTGACCTTCAACTTGCAATCTACTTGACTACCCAGATTCATAATTACTTCCACCTACATTGAAAAATTGTTAAGTTTCAAAATTTACTTGCTTATTTGCTTTTTCTTTTCTAAAATAGATGATACAATAGTTATATTCTTGGTTTCTCTGCCAATACCCTCTAGACACAGAGCTCCCTGAAGTCTTTGCATCCTTAGCATAGGATGGCCTGATCATTCTCTGCCTGCAGATGACCTTGTCCTGTTGTCTGCTTGATCAAGAACCCTCTTTCTTAAATAAATTCTTATCTTAACTCTTCTTAGGATTCAGTTAAATAGTTACCTAAACCCCAACATGACTCCTCAAAAGTGTAGGAACATTGCTTATCTCTGCAGCTGCTCACCACAGCTATTAGTCTCTCTTTGTAAGGAGACAGGAAGCCAAATGGTAGGAGCTGATAGAATGCAGTAAGTACAGAATCATGTTTATGAATACCCAGCCTTTCAAAATATTAAAAAGTATAGATCTCAGGTCAGAGACCCAATGTTAAATGTAATATTGTTTTTATACCTGAGCTTTTGGTACAGTTGCAAACAGGGTATCTTTTATTCTGGCAATATAATACTAATTATTAATCACAATTTATAATAAAAACACTTTAAATGTAACATCCACTTTTCTGTACACTTTGACTTTTAACAATGTGCATGTGTTATCTTCATGATAATAAACTTAGTTTTTAAAATATGTAGTTGGAGATAGAAATAGAAGAAATTGAGTAATTGTTAGATGAATTTATTCTTCATTAGAGCTCCTTCATTTAAACAGGTCGGGTTGTGAAACCATTCTTAATGTACCTGTTTAATACTTAGCAAGGATGGACTTCTCAGGTAATTTCATCAAGGCCATAGGAAGCCAAGGAAGAATATGGTGATAAATTCATATCAGTAAAATCTTCCATATCTAAATATTGGTGTGAAAACTCAGAGGTTATGTGTTTTTCTTCGTCTTTCGTTTTGAGAAGAGGAAAAAAAAAAGGGAATTTGGTTTGATGTTACCAGTTTTGATTTATGGAAACCCAAAAGGTCCAGAGAAAGGAAAAATCATTATGAATTCCAGGTGTTGCAATCAATATGGAAAATGATGATTGGTTTCTGTTAACTAATTCAATTAAGAGAAGACCAGCAAGGATCATCTCAGGAGAACTTCTGAGCTCCTTACCTAAAACCCACGGTTTAACCTCAGGGATTTGCTGAAGTGGGTATTATAGGTGTAGAAGTCTCAGATAATTTTCTGCAATTATACTTTGCTAAATGAAAAGAACTGCAGTTCAGGTAGGAAATGTTTATGAATTCCTGGTGTCCTGGAAGAACCCATCTGGCCATTTGGTGTTTTATGCAAATGTAATTCTTCTTGAACTTGAGGAACTGATCTGACCTGAGGAGCAATCCTAGAAAGAGAGCAGAATATTTCTAAGGCCCCTTGAAATAGTTCTTTGACTTGTCTCCAGCCTGGTTCTGAGTGTCTTCACTCTGCCTTTTATGCACTCAAGCACTTGGTCTGGCAGTGCATCCTTTATAAACAGTTACTGAGATCTTATCATGTCCCAGGAACTATTCTTAAAGTTTCCATATGTTAACTCATTTAATTTTCATAACAGTGAGACAAGAACATATTTACTGAGCCCACTACCCTCTACTCCTTGTTTGTTTTAATCCAATCATAAAATTACAAACTGCTCACTGAGAGTAGACAACAAATTGGATTAGATTAGCGACATCTGATTCCATGTCATGCTCTTTTAAAATAGATATTATATAGTTCACTTTGGATTTCAGTAAACCAAATTAGAAAACTATAGTATTAGCCAGTGTTTGAAACTGCAAAGTTTAATTCTTCTAGAGGACAGATTTTGCCACTTGGTGAGAGTGGGCATTTTTGACCCACCATGGCGTATTTCATCTCTCTCAAATTCTAAATGGCAATTGGGTGTCTTGCCAAATCTTGCCCAACTGGCAATTTAAAATCTTGGTCATAATTCAAAATTTCTGTCTTCCCAAATATAATTCAAATGCAAGATCAGATGGATATTCTCTTAGAAAGCCATGGTATGATTAATATTGGAAGTATCTGCTAGTATTTGCACACTAGGCAAACCATAAGAGATCTTAACTATAGAAAACAAACAGGTTTGCTGGAGGGGAAGTGGGTGGGGGTGGGCTAAATGGGTGATGAGTATTAATATGCCAAGAATTATAATGAACCCTGGGTGTTATATGTAAGTGATGAATCACTAAATTCCACTCCTTAAACCAATATTAAACTATATCTTAACTAGAATTTAAATAAAAACTTGGAAAAGAGCACTGGGCTTGGAAGTGAGGGTTTGGAGTTCTAGGCTTGGATCTACCTTCATTTAGTTCCATGGCAGTGAAGTAATCTTCATTCACAGTGTCATTTCCCCTACGTGTATAAAAAGAGGTTGGAATAAGTGATCTATAAGATTACTTCTATCTCCAGAGCCTATGATCTGAAGAATTGAAGAAAGACAATGAGAACACTTTCAGACCTTTCATATTTAGATGAACACGTACAAGAAGGATAACTTCATTTCTGATATTCTAAAACATTTTCGAGGACTTCCGCAATGCTGAGCTCTTTTTTTTTTCTTTACTATTTTGTAAAAACCTTTTCTTAAAAAAAATGAGAGAGCAATAGGAAAGCAAAAGTTCAAGAGTCCTTATTTATTAAGTTTCAAAAAGTAGTTACTTTTGGACACTTGAATAAAATGATTTTTTGCAAGAAAGTAGACATCCCTCAGCCCTATTTTTTGACAATACATTGGAGATGTGAATTTTCTTAGTGGTATCCAACCATGTGAATGGGCTCTGGGAGCAATTGGACAACATGCTGCATGTTCCTGGAGTGTCAGTTGTACTCACAGGGTTCAAGGAAGGGGGTTGTTACTTCTACTTTTAAACAAATGTAAACCTCTTATGAAGAGAGTAAAATCATGTATTAGTGTTGAGGAAACATATCAATTCAAATAGATTGCTCTCCCTACAGCAGATGCATCAGGTGACAGTCCCTAAGGTATGCATTTCCCTCATTTGCCTCTAGGATACTTTAAGGGAAAAATCTGAGAGGTAGTGTTTTTGAGTACATATTTGTGGATGTGGTTTGCAATATGAACAAAATTTAAAGCTTATGCTTTATCATTGCTATGCTCTTTGCATAGTGAAAGAACATTTTTTTTTTGAGTTAAGCAGAACCAGATCAGTCTGATAGGTGTGTCACTAGCTTTGTAGACTGGGCACATCACTTCATGTTGCAGAACCTCAGTTGCCTAATTTAGTAGAGAGTGATGGGGCACAGAGCTGGCTCCTTCACTAGATCCTGTGACTCTTGATCGTGGGGTCATGAGTTTGAGAACCACATTGGGTGTAGAGATTACTCAGAAGAGAGTGATGATAATAAGAGTAAATTAAATAGATTCAGGCAAGGTGCTTTGCTTAGTGCCTGCTTAGTGTCAGTCTACAGTAAAGGTCTGTTTTTGTTTTTTTCTCTTTTTCCTGCTTGGGACTTTTATAAGTACCTTTTAGATCTAAATTCTGACAAGTAAATGTTTTCAGACTATATGCATTTATAAGTTTTCAAAGGAAAAATCTGAAATGTTGATTAATGGCAAAAATGGTGTCAGATACTTTCTGTTGAAGCAGTCATCTGTTTTTGTGGATTTATTGCTTTTTACCTACACAGAAATACTATTCATATACACCACACAAAATGCATATACATATACCTGTCCCACCATTCACAACCATAAAATACAATGCTAGAAGAAATTTAGAAATAATCAAATCCAGCCATTTCAGAATAGAAAGATCTGGGATCTATAAAGGTTGCCCACATTGCCTAATTATTGACTCAGATCCCCTGTTTTTTTAATATTGAGATTGCTTTTACTCTTCTCTTACTTACCTTTTCTTTTATTTCTTTCCTTCACATGTACTCATGAAAGTTAAAGACATGAGTTGCTTGGATAAGAAAAGTTTGGGCGTGCATAGTTTCAAAATCAATATCAAAATAGAAGTCATTTCTCAAAAGACCAAAAGTAGAGTAAATCATGGAGAGAGGAGATAAAGGAAGATAATTTAACAGGGGAAGAAAACACATTATCAGCTATTTTATAAGAGAAAAATGCATTTTGAATAAAATCAGCAACATTGGATGAAGATTACAGATGAAAGATAATAGTTTTAATTTTGGCTTATTCAAATTGGAAACATTTGGAGCGTATGCAGTTTTTATCAATTTTGATTTTTATTTACTAATTAAATGTTGTGTTGCTGTTCGTTTGGAGTTGACACTTACAAAAAAGTCAGTGATCAGATCCAGTCCCCTACGTATTTTACTAGGCTTATCCACCATACTATTTAGAATGGGTCTAAAATCAGTGAGTATCAAACATCCAGTGTGCTTGAGTGGACAAGGACTGTGTAAGCACATGGTTGTGTATGTGCAAAGTTAATACCAGGGGGCCTTGGATCTGTGACAGCTCTCACACTGATTCATAAAAAGACTGTTGTCATAACAGAGACTTGGCAATATCCTTTGTGCAGTTTTTATATGAAATCCATGGAAGTAGTTAACATAATACTGATACATGTAGAAAGTTACTCAGAAGGAAATCACCATTTTCACAGTGGTGTGGTACATGCCTTTCTTTCTCTTGCCAGTTTCCAAGGATCCTCAATTAAGGATACCCTAGAACGGTTCTAGAGTACAATCAGATCTCTTAACTTTGGAAGGCATCATTCCACTCCCCAGAGGCCCCACAGCTGCAGAATTGTCTTCAATGACAGAAAGAAATTGATGTTTCTTTGTACCTAAGTCTCAGCAGGAATAAGCAGGTGTTTGTTTTTTGCTGCCTAAGATGGAGGGTCAGAAAGGGTCCAATGTTGTATTTTGAGCCTTTGAAGAAGCATCTTGGGATGTATCTTCCCACTGAAATGTTATTAATGACTATTCATTTATTGACTGATTAAAATCCCATTACTGCCAATTATAGCTTTAAAAAAGTCATTTGTAATAGACACATCTCTGGGTGTAATTTATCTCTTACTTTATAAGGAAAATTATTATTTTATGTCTAACTCTTCAGACTTGATTAAGTCTCTTTTATGCATATTTTCAGCAGTCTTTATAATTTTTATAGCATATACAATTTTTTAATTACATAGTTTTGTAAATATTTGCTCTTCTAATCAGATTGTAAACTCCATGAGGGCAGAGTACATGGCTCTTTGACTCATCTTGTAACATCAGCATCTGTCTCAATGCTTGGCACATAGTAGGCATGCTACAAGTTCTAGAATGTTTGAAAGGGCAAGTGGAGGAATAGTTGTATGATATGAAGATGGGGCTGTACTAGATTCTATATTAAGATGAAGGCAAGGCACATGTTCTGCCTTCAGAAAGCTTACAGTCTATGTAAGGAAGAAAGAAGGGGAGCATACATAAGTTAAACTACAATATGTGACATGAATGAGATGTGATAAATCATGGATGAAAATAAAGCAACATAGGAGAAGACATTAGTTATTTACAACATAATTTTAATGGAAAAATACACATTGTAGGTTTTAAACAACTGACTTACAAATTGAATTATGTGATGTAAGCCAAGAAGAATCCATTTATAATAGAGGTAGAATCTTGCTGTATTGTTTACTCTTTTTTCTATTCTGGTATGTAAAATATATGATGGAGCAGATTTCTATCAATCTCTAAATCTCAAAAATGAATATTTTGATATGGCCACAGAACAGGATAATTACTGTATCTACCCAAACAGTGAGACTTACCAACATATTTAAGTGTCTTCTTGTTTTAAGGAATAAGTGAAATTATATTCAGGATAGGGTTGAGTGGAAATTATTCCATGTATAATCTTTATATCATGTGAAAATGGTGGTAGGTTTTGGAACAGGATGAATTTGCATTGGAACCCAGTTCTACGAGAGTTGTTTTGGGAGAGTCTCTAACTTTCTTTCAGCCTTATTTTCTTCATATAATTGGAAGCACAGATTTATTTTGTAGGATTGCCATATGATATGACAGGACTTGGTATATGTAACAGTGCTTGGCACAATCCAGAGACTCAATAAATATTAGCCTTTATGATAACAATATCTGTGATTATTTGTAACCACTATTTGCAAAGAATTCTGAATTGGTCACTGGAGATATACTAGAAAATCAAATCTGGCTTTCTATCCTTAAAAGAGCTTATAGCCTGTTCTAATAGTTTTATAGTAACCTGAAAGGAAGGAGGTGAGAAGCAGTTATAAAGTAGACATGAATATCAAAAACAATTTAATGCAAAGTGTGTGATAAGAATATTTTGGGGATAATTATGGAGGATTCCATGAGGAAAGAGTTCCTTGAACAGGGTTACTTAAGGGGATACAGAAGCCATCCCATTAATTGGAGAAGGTCCAATTAGGAGAAAGATCTAAGAGTTCAGGAGAGGAATGAAACCACCCCAGGTCTGAGAAGAAATTGCTGCTGAGTGTAGAGTTCCTGGCCTCTCCAAATGCCTTCTGGGAAACCATACATGGGTGTTCTGTGAGTTTCTGAAATGAGCCCTGCCTATCTTCCTTCTTGTCTACCTCCCTACCATGTTCTTCCTTCAACAACCTCCATCTCAGTCAAGAATGTCACCATATTCCTTAGCTTTAAACTTTAGCTTTCTTTTACATTTCTCTCTTCTCTTTTTACATATGCCCTCACCTAGTTACTGTACTCAGCTCTGTTCTCTATATTCCAATGGACATTCTCAGCTTTTTGTTCCCATAGTTCCATCCTTGAAGAGTCCCCCTCCCCCCTGCCACCACTCTCTCCAGGATCATTGCAAACAGCTTCAAGCCCCTGGTCCTGCCACTTTTACCAGTCAATGATGGTCAAAGTGCACATGTGTTCATGCCAACTTCCTGTTCAAACAACCTGCATATTTCATATAGTACACAGGAAAGGGAAACGAACCACATTTCTGTGTTTATATATCAAGTGTTGTCCAAAGTTCAGTTCCAGTGAGTCTTTCCCTTCTTATTTTCCATTGCAAATATTTCTTTTCTTTCTTCTTTACTTGGCATTCATGGATCTTAATTTTGAGTTTATTACCCAGACATTCTCTGTATCTCTTGCCTCTAGGTGTTGGTTTGCCAAGACTCTCTGTTCATCAGCTGGTCTGCCCACATATAGTTCCTAGTATCACTTATCACCTAAGACCCCATTCAGAATTCACCTTTATGAGAAATATTCATAGATCACCTATGTCAAATGAACTGATTTAATAGAGCTTTATTACTTGATAATCTGCTGGGTTCCTTAGAAACATGCTTGGCTCCACCCCTTGACTGTGAACTCCTAATAAATAAGGCATAGTTCTTACTCATCTGTGAACCTTTCTCAGAGCAGAGCCCAGCTAGCACATCATTGTCGGTACATGATAAAAATTGAATTATCAAATCAAAAACTGAAAGTGTTCAGTACATGATTTATATGTTTTCTTGATTCATTATTGGACATATTTTCATATTTGGAGAAGTATGATTTTTTTGTTTGTGCTTTTTAAAAAGTATTTAAAATTTAAAAATGTGTTTAGAGGGCATGTTGCTTTAAGACTAACAAAACCTAAACTTCACTTTGTCTCTTCCTCTCCTGCACAGCTCCCATGCCAAAGCCCTGGGAGGGGCCCTAGTGATGGGTTTTTGTGGTTGCATGATTCCATAAAGTTGAAGCATAATCACTAACTGCAATAGCCTAAGGCTTCTCTGCTTTTCACATCTAATTTTTAAGTTTATATTTTTTAAATAGAGCTTCTAACATTTTATAAGGAATTGTATTAGCTTTAGGTCCCACCAGAGCAGGATCTGCACTAATGCGTGTTTTGTGAGGGAAGTCCTCCACCATGGGGTCCGTTGGAAGGCTCCTCACAGTGAGCAGCTGCTTCATTGGGGCCAACTAGATTTGGGCTGAGTTGACTTCACCTCAATAAGTAAAGGTCACTGTACTTTAGATTTTTTTATTTTTTTAAAAAAATTTTTAATGTTTGTTTATTTTTTGAGAGAGAGAGAGATGGAGAGAGCATGACCTGGGGAGGGACAGAGAGAGAAAGATGGAGAATCCAGGGCAGGCTCCAGGCTCCAAACTGTCTGCACAGAACCCAAAGCTAGCTCAAACCCACAGACTGTGAGATCATGACCTGAGTGAGAAGTCAGATACTTAACCATCTAAGCCACCCAGGCTCACCCACCATGCTTTAGATCTTATACTCACATAACTAACCCTTAGTGAGCATTCATTAACTCAATGTGTGTTGATGTCAGCAGGCCAGGATGATTTGAGGTAGCAGAGCTCGTGAGGCTCAAAATGAGTTGATGCCTTTCTATCTGTGAATAAGTCAGTATTTCTAAACAACCTGGCTGGGCATACCTTTAGACGGCAACCTGAATTCACCACTTTGACTACCATGGTAGTAGTGCCAGATAGAAAGGTACCCATTCCAGCATCTGGGCTTCCTAGGTAAATGGAGGGTACCAAGAATGGAAAAGGCAGATATCATCAGGCCCAAACCAGGCCCATTATTCTGAATCGGCTAAAACCCTTGGAGCACAAGAATATTGTTGAAAATGAGCTGGAAGGCATTGGCAATTATTTGAACAGCAAAAGCTCCAGCATGGACTTTAAGAAGAACCTTGAGGGAAGCGTGGCTCTCGCAGCCGCTGGCCTTCAAAGAGAGCTGCATGCTGACACTGCAGGAGCCTCCTATTGGGAGAGAAGATCTTTGGTGTCTACACGAAGCCACAGCTGAGAACTTCATTGGCGTGAGAGAAGGAAACAGTGTTTTTGTCTGTATCTTTAGGCTACGTAAGACTGAGCATATCTCTGCTGAGGAGCTAGAGATCATCTATACACTGACTCCCCACTGAGCCATCTCTGCATGCCACTCCTGGAATTTTCAGCCTATTGGCGTGGATCTGGGACTCGTAAGCATTTGGCCAACTACCAAGCTACACATCTCTAATAGTGTTCTCTGACTCTAGACCACAGTGGAGAAAATTTTAATGAAGGTTCACCAAAACTGAAACAACAACAAGCCCAAACAAAGAAAAAGTCCACACACAGTGGCCTCCCCACAGTGACCAAGCCCCCACCCCAGGCTCTGCCTTGGCTTTGGAAGCTATTAGTCCAGGATTTGGGGAAGAGAGATAAGGCCCAACATGTAACTTCTCTTCTCTTGGTTACTCTTGGAATGTTGAATTGCTTAAAAAGACCTAGTCTTTTATTTGGCAGTGTTAGTTGCTTTGTATGAATAAGTAAATCACCAAGTTTCCATATAAAATATGCTTATTGTAGGAGTTCCTCTCCTTCTTTCCTCTATTGCAACTTTTGAATATATGCAACAAGCGCAACTTGTGGAACAGTCTTTCACTCTGTTTCACTCAGCGTATTTGAAATATAATAACTTTTGACTGGAATAAACCAAAGATATGATAAGGTCTGAATGAAGATACAATATTGTGGTATTCTTGTACTTAAAATATTGAAGAGAGATCTGTATTTCACTACCTAATAGTTATAAGTAGTAAACATAGTTCAGTCTCAGTGAGACAGAGAAAGTTAAAATATAGTGCTCCTGAGAGATTTGGTACACAATCTGGCAAATGACCCATTTCACTGTTATAGCCCAAGATGGGGGTAGTGGATATGTGGGGTGTGAAGTCAGCATTTCTCCTGCTATGGCACAGAGGGGAAGCAAGATTAACTACACTCTTCCACTGTTACTGCTCTGGTGGGGGACCGTACGAACTAACCACTTATAACCTTATTACCCCAAAGAGGGTTTTGAGAGTAACAACCGACTATTCCATTCCACAGTACCACCAGGCTCTTTTTCACCACTGACCATTTTACTGGGTATAATTCAAGAGTATATCGAATTAAGTTAAATATGAAGTTATTTTTCCCTACCTGGTAAAAAAAAAAAAAAAAAAAGTTTGTAGAATCTGAGATCAAAGGTGCTTATTAGCTTAGAGGGTTAGTACATGGTGTTAACAAAATGAAAGTCATTATTACAGTTTAAAAATAATGTACAATCACATAATCCTTTACAATTAAAAAGAGTGTCACATGAACACTCTAAAAAGTAGCTGTGTCAAGTAGTGATAACTCCATTTCATAGATTAAAAACTAAGCCTCAGACAAACTTAGGAACTTGTCAGTTAATGATCACATAGAAGAGTAAAAATGGAATTAGGACTTATGACTTTTATTATGCATTATTACAAGGCAGTCAGTATCTTTTAATGTTTGCTACTGATCTCAAAGTAAACTCTCTTTGGAAATACTGCCCTGTGTTGTGGCCAGAAAAGAATAAACTGAACACCACTTCAGGATACACAGTGGGAAAAAAATGTAGCTCACTAGTAACGGCTAGAAACTTTCTTCAGTGTAAAACAGATTCAGGAAATGTTACAAACTTAGTAGACTTTTCATTCTAATAGGGGGTCATCTCAGAATTAATAATAAAAGTTATAACCTTTTTAGTGAGATGGCGATACCATTAGTAAAATACCATTTCACACTATGTTTAAATGTGGTGTTATCTCATGACTGTATAGTCCCTGAGTACTAGCAATAATACCTATTCTGATTCTGTCTGCTTTTCTTATAACCACGGCGCTCTACTTTGAAGTTATAAAGGACTAACAGACAGAAGTCTTAAAGAGCTCTCTGTGAATGCCCTTCAGTTAAAGGCTCCAAGTCAACTCACTTGTAAAGCAAAAAAGAATTACTCTTTTATTGAATAGGGGAATATACAATGTGGAACCAATGGATACTGCTGTAGGCTCAGATTGGCCATTTCTTACCCTTGAATTTATGAAAATGTTATTTAGACACAGCCCACTAGTGGAATATAATTTCGAAGTCCTGTCTTGGTAAGTGCTAAACTGAGTAAAATATAGATGCTATCATCCACATACATTCTATAGGAACTTGGGAAATTGCAGTTCAGTAGTGAAAAGAAATAGCATGATTTTAATATAAATGATCAACATTTTATTAATAAAAGTAGCCATCTTAAAATAGTGTTATTTTTACCACTATAGAAAATTTTTTATTCCCCAGAGGGGGCTTGGAGTGGGCTCAGAGTTCTTATACGTTAAATAATGACTAGGGGTGAGCAAGGGGGCCAGCTGTCAAGGGAACAGATCAATTGGCCAATTGAAATGTCATTTCTCCACTTGTTGTAGGATGTTGCCATGTCTCTTTGCTGTCTCTCTTTCTCACCTCTCTTTTTTTATTATTCTCTTGTATTGTGATTTAGATATAAAAGCTGAGACATAATTTAAACTGACAGCAGAATCAAACAGTGTGACCTTGCCAGGATTGTTTCAGCCCTTCAACACAATCCGCTGGGGGTAAAGCATGGGCAGAGGGAGGGGTGAGTGAGAGCACATGAGAACAGAGAGAGTGAGCATTTCCAGATGGCCTTGCTGTGCACGTGTTCATAGAGGGCTAGTCTCAGATCTGGGTGTTTCCAAACCTGTCTAACAGGAGAGTAAAACTTGGAGTGAGAATGGGAAAAGAAGAAAAAAGGAAAAATTAAAACAGCAGGACAAATGACAAAGACTGGAGAGGTAGAGTGGGGATGATAAGAAACAGCCTAGGATGTGACTGCATCAGAAGCAGAATGACTGGTGTTTAATGTTTCAAGGCTTAGTCTTGCTCACGTAGGGAGAAATAGCTATGTCTCCATCAGTAGTAATGTAACCAGGTAAATTCTACTTTGGCAGAGGACAGATACTGAAAGAATGGCTGGTAGGAGGCCGCTCACAGCCTTGGTGGACAGTGGACCCTCATAGGTTTCTGTGCAATAACTGCAATTTATTAATCCAGAAGAAGGGGTAGGCAACCCAGCAGGTATGTTTGAGAGTACTACAGACAGTGTAAGATTACTTCTGGCTTTCTTTTTTAATAATTCAGAATGCCAATATTTTAAAGTTTGTCTATTTACATATGTATGTATGTATGTAATCCCAACACCCAACATGGGGCCAGAACTCACGACCCTGAGATCAAGAGTTGCATGCTTATCTGACTGAGTCAGCCAGGTGCCCCTGGAATGCCAATATTTTCATTGGCAACGTTGATAAGTTTTTCTAGCATCTAACATACATGTGTGTGCTTATAGGATGACTCTCTCCAGATATCAGATGGCTTAGGAAGCCAAATCTGCAGGTGGTTGGGCTGAATAATCTTTAACCCACCTGGGCACTGGGGAAGCCGGCATGAATCACCATGCCCACATCAGAGAGCACCTTTCTTGTGGCAATATGTCTCTTCCCTGGACTCTGACAGGAAAAATCCAGCAAAGTTACCTTTCAGAAGAAACTGTTTCCAACAAAGGAGAGTGGGGAAAGGAAGCATAGCTTGTGATTACAGTGCAGCATTTCTCAGCGGAGATAGAAGTGGAAATCCATGGTGTGAAAAAGGGTTAGGGATGAATCTATGATGGGAGAAAGGTCTAGAACGCTTGTGTGCCCAGAACCAGATTTGTTGTTGGACAAGAGAGTGAGAAAGATAATAAACGCAATGTAAACCATAACAACAGCTACCCCTTAATGAGTGCTTGCTTTGTGCCTGGCACTGTTTAAGTGATCCATGTGATATTTCATTTAATCCTCACAGTACCTCTAACTCTGTACTGCACGTCTGCCATGTTATGCCATTTGGACTGTGAATTCTCAATCTCTTAGTTTTTATAGCTCTTGCCACCACCCCCCTTCCTTTTGCTACTGTCTTCTGCAAGTTTACCCTCTTGACCTAGGACTTAGTCCTTCCCATTAGGTACTTAGTCATCTCTGTGGAGTCATGTCACCTTGATGGTAGAAGGGAAATTATTAATGGTCAGCTGATGCAGAAGATGGTCCTAATAGCTATAAAACACACCTTCTAGTCTATCTCTGAAAAAAAGAAGCATCTCTATGAAGTTAGCATAACTTCTATGAGATGCAGCTTTAAGCTCTAATGCTCAGCTTTTACAGTGAAAGATAGATGTCAATAGAACTTGTGTTCCACATGAGAGAAATAAATCAGCCCTGCCTTTTTCACAGTCAGCTTGCAAGCCTGAAATATAATATATGGGCTGCCCCTACTCATAGCTCCAGAAGTGGGAGGAGGCCCAGTGTTGAAAGGTGCCAGTTTCAGGCTTGTAAACATACCTTTCAGTCAAAAAGAGCTATCTTGTATATAGCACACTCCTCCCCAACTCTGTGTGAGTTAAGCCTCATCCTTCAGCTAACTGGAATTACCACATCATTTCACTCCACCAAGTTTCCTTGACTTGGCAGTTTTTCTGATTGCCTGGCGGTCATAGACCATCTGTCTTGCTGATACAGGGACCTGAGAAATGAGGGAATTGGAAATGCACAAGGCTGTTCTGGGGACCCCAGCACAGAGAGGTCCCTGAGCTGGGATTTTTTTGTTGTTGTTGCTAAAGCATGGAACCAGAGTCATCTTCTCCTGATTCTCCTGCTGACTCACTTCCCTTTTGCCTCCTCTATATCCTCTGTTCTCTCCCTTTTAACCTTGCTCACCTTAGGCAATTGCATTGTGCATTTGTGAGCAGAAGTTGCCCACAGGTATCTTGGCACCTTACTAAGTGTGTGTGTGTGTGTGTGTGTGTGTGTGTGTATTTAAAAAAAAAAAAACAATAACAACGACAATAACATTTCTCTATGGTCAAGTATAGTAACCCATGTCCACAGCACAGAGTCCTTAATAAAACATGTTTCCTCCATTTCATTTCTTCAGAAATTTTTCCACCATAGGCTTCCCAGGCTCAGGGCCAAAAGACCCTTAGAACTGAAGTTCCCTGACCCAATCCTGTTAAGGATTTTGAGAAGTAAAGAGAAAGTATGTAGCCAAGGACCCCTTTAAATACACAGCTACCCTTCCTACTTAAATCTAGAGCCCCCGCTGTACTACTTTTGCATTAATAGTTTTCCATCAATTGTTAGAAGAGAAGGCATGCAACATTTAAAAATAATTTTTAACTTTAAAGTTTTACTTTAAAGCAGTTTTAGGGATACAAAAACATTGCAGAGACACTACAGTAACTTCTTCAATTACTCTACACCTATTTTCCTGTTATTAACATCTCAGATAGTATAGTACCTTTGTTACAGTTAATGAATCGAAGTTGATAAATTATTTTTAACTGAAGTCTATCATTTATTCAGATCTCTTTAGTTATTACTTAATGTCCTTTGTTCTGGGATCCCATCTGGATATCATTACATTTAGTCATGTCTCCTCAGGCTTCTCTAGATTGTGACAGTTTCTCAGTTTTTCCTTGTTTCTGATGGCCTTGATAGATTTAAGGAGTGCCAGTCAGGTATTTTGTAGAGTGCCCCTCAATTGAAATTTGTCTGATATTTTTCTCATAGATTGGGGTTATGGATTTTTGGGAAGAAGACCACAGAGGTAAAGTTCCATTTTCCACATATCATATCAAGGGTACATACTATCAATATGACTTATCATTGTTGATGTTGACCTTGATACCTGGCTGAGGAAGTGTTTCTCAGGTTTCTTCACTATAAAGTTAATGCTTCCCCCCCCCGCCCACTTCTGTGTTGTACTCTTTGGAAGAAAATCACTATATAGAATCCATGCTTAAGGAAGATGAGGCATCTGTATAAATTACTTTTAATTTTTTTGAATACAAGATCTGTCTATTCTCCCTCAATAATTCAATAATTTTTAATAACAATATGCACTAAGAATGTTTATGCTATAGTTTGAATTATAATGTAGTACTAAATTCTATTGCTTAAATTGTAGAGCTGAGGCCACTGGGAGGTCATTTAGTTGGTTTCAGTGCCTCTTTGATGTATCCCCATCTTTGTGGGGTTTTGGTTGCTTTGTGAACACTTATTTCCTTTCTGGCAATGTAAGACGTTCAGGCTCTTCTTGGGTATTCTTACTCCAGTCCTAGAATGAGCAATTTTTTTGAAGATCTCCAGTTACTTGGATTAGAGAATAGTTTTAGAAATCAAGACCTGGGTGCTAGGTGAAAGACACATTTTTTGAGCACCAAACCTGACATTTTGTGTCAAGATCTATGAGGTGATGAATATGTTTCACATAACCTTGTAAGATAAATGTTAATATTTTCTTTCGTTAAGATGAAAATGGAGGGAGGGGCACCTGGGTGGCGGTTGAGTGTCTCACTTCAGCTCAGGTCATGATCTCATGGATCATGAATTTGACCCCCATGTCGGGCTCTGTGATGAGAGCTCAGAGCCTGGAGCCTGCTTCAGATTCTGTGTCTCCCTCTGCCCCTCCCCCACTCACACCTGGTCTCTCTCTCAAAAAAAAATTATTTATTTTTTTCACGTATTAATTCAATATTTATTCCACAAATTGTTTTTTTAATTTCTTTTTTCTTTATTTATTTTTCCTTAAATAGTTTATTGTCAAGTTGGTTTGCATATAACACCCAGTGCTCATCCCAATAAGTGCCTTTCTCCATGCTCATCACCCCCCTTCTCCTCTCCCCCACCCCCCAAAAATTTAAAATGAAAAGATGAAAATGGAGTGTTAGAGAGATTAAAGAATTTTCCAAGTTTACATAAAGAGTGGGAAGCCAAGGAAGGCTTTGAGCTTTGGTTGTCCAGTTCTAGAACTATTACCCCTCAACCATTTATTCTATATATACACTGGCAACATCACAAACAAATGAAATATAAAGAATGGGTTCACTAGAGTCAGATGAACATGGTTTTTAATATCATGTTGCTATGTCTGTGTAACTATATGAGGTGGTGGTGGCAGTATACATGCAAAGCTATTAGCACAGTGCCTGGCATGTGGTAAATACTTGATATGTTTTAGCTTCTGCTATATCATCATCATCTTTATTGTCTTCATTATCTTCTGCCATAAGCTTCATTTCTATTTCTGATTTTTCAACAACATATCATGGGCATCCTGGCATGTACTCATCTTGATCTTATAGAAATAATAAAGGAGACAGATAATTCACTTATGGGTGCCCAATGCCAGCACACACAATATCTCACATAGAAGTGAATTCTTTTTCTCATGCAATTTCCTACTACCCATTATGGAGTAATGCAAGCAAAATTTGGAAAAGGCATTGAAAGGAATATTGGAGGAAAATTGCTGAGCTTACCTTTGACCAGAGTAACCAGATTAGTTGGCAAGCTTGCCAAAATCTTGTTTTCCCAGACCTATTCAAACTTCTTTCCCAGAAGTCTGTTCACCACAGCCAACATGGTCATTATGTGCAAAACTACTTAAAATCTTTTATCATTTCTACTTTAGCTTTGCAGCATCCTGAAAGGCCTGTTTATAAGGCCTATGCTTAAACAAGGAGATACACATGCTAGGTAAAACATGAACAGAAAGGGAGAGAAAGGCAATGCTTTGCTAATGAACTGAGATTTGAAATCTCCTATCTTTCAAATGTCATTTCTAGGGCTTAAGCACCTCTGATCTAGCAAGAGATCAGAAGATCGTTGAAAGAAAGGGGTTTCGTGAGGTCATCTGTCTCTACTTGAATACTTCTAATGCAGGGGAGATGATCAGGAGACACTAGGCAGGGAGTGCAGGTCTGGCTGACTGGTACATTGTTTTCCTGATAATTTGAAGGCATCTTGGCTACAGTTTACCTTTGGCCAAGCTCAGGCTAGGTGGTGGCAGAATATTACAGGGGGCCCCATGAGGAATGTGAAAAGAGCTAGATTCCCAATGAACAGTGAGCCCTGATTCAGTGTTTTCATCTCTTGTTAGTCCTCACTCTGGCCAGCGCCAAGCTCTTGGCTGCTCCTTCAATATAACCTCTGTTGTGCTTTGGCAACAAGGAAATGTGCCGTACTGCGTTTGTTTCCATAGAGCTCTGGTGAGCTTTTGATGGCAGTTGAAACTAGTATTGAAAAGAAACGGAACAAAAGAAGATAGAAAGAAGAAAAGGGATGAAGAAAGCTGGAAAAGGGGTGATAAATATATATAATTGTCCCTGATTAATTTGTTGACATATCAAAGATAGAAGAAGATTATAGGAGTGAGTTGATGGCTAAATCTATGTGGTTCTAGTCAAGAGTACACTCCTTCTCCTCTCTTTTCTCTGATACTTCCTTTCCTAGAATTGTAGAAGTATAAAGAGCTGAAAATAACCCAGAAGATCATCTGAAGCAAACTTTTGTTTTTTAATTGACGAAAACTTGATTCCTGAGTAATTGAACTCAGGCCCATATTTTTGGATTGCCATCATAGAGTCCAGGGATACCCTCCCCATAGTCTGCTGTGTCCTTCTTTGCCTTCCGCCACCCCCTCTCATTCTATCCTCTCTCCCAATTCTAGGCAGGGTTAGTCCTATATTTGTTACTGTTTCTGCTATATTTGCATCTTAACTTTCAGATGGAAACATGGAGCCCCACTGATCTCTGGCAGAGCTCTGCTTCAAATGCTGATGAACACTCCCGGCACTGGGCACCTGTCCAACAGCAGGTGCCTTGCTCGCTGAATGGCTCTGTTGCTGTGTCTCAAAGGAAGCAGGTTGAAGTCCAACACTGTCTTCCTGCTGCTTCGAGGTTACGATCTACCACCAGCAATTCTCTCTGGTGAAAGGAAGGGAGGTCTGGCTGCCAAGGTTAGCAACACTAGACATGGGAGGTGGCCATAGGGAGCATCTGTGACAGCTTAAGGATTCTTAGTTTGATGGATGGGTATGAAAATAAGATGAGACAGTTGAGTTTGTTTACATAGGACTATTGTCTGTGAACCTGAGTGGATTGACCTTCAGGTCATGAAATGTCTATGTTTTCTCAAGTTGAGAATGAACTACAAGGACCTGAATTTACATCATTCTGGGGCTCTTTGAAGAAAATTATTCTTTTTTAATAATATGCATTGATTCTTTTTCATTACATACACTGTAGATACACACAGAATATTTGTGACAGAGTTTTAGGAAGGCAAATGACTGGCAATGAAACAGGACTTAGAGTGTATAAAAGGCATAATGCTTCAAAGTTAATAAAAGGTTATAGGCACACAAAAGGAATGGCAGGATATACTGTGAGATGGATGGCACAAAGGCAGGATAATGCAGGATGTATGTAAAGGCAATGAAAACAAATTGTTTTGAGAGAACCTAAGGGTTTTGGTAGGAGCATAGTGAAAAGAATGACGTGCCTGGGTGAGGTTTGTTCTCCCAGATCGGTGAGCCAATGGAAATATTATTTACAAGGGCAGTGATTTGATTAAAACAGATTTAAGAGTATCAATCTGGATGCATGTAAATTAAATGATTCTTCTGAAAGACTAATGGTGAGAGACAATGGTTTCAACCAGAAAATTCTATCCATTTTCCGAAGCTAAGGAGTTTTAGGACCTAAGTTAAGGTGGTGGCATTGAGAAAGGAAAGGAGGCATGGATAGAAGGATGGATGGAAGAAGTACTGCACAGAAATAAAGGAGCAGCTCTGGAGATGAATGCACTCTGTGGGGCCACGGGGAAGGGGGTAAGTGTGATGTGTAAGTTAGATGCGACTGCAACATAATTCTCCCAGTTGTGTCAAAGGGGATGATTGTGTGAAATGATCAACTCAGAGATCTTGACCTTGGCTGATTAGGAAAATGGTGACATAACTGACAATATGAAGAAAAGCCAAAGAGCAGAGATGTATTAGAGAATGAGAGAGAGGATGGATAATCAACTGTAGATAATAGGAAGAATATGAATTAGAAGTTGTAGGTAATATAGGACCAGTGCTCAGAAAAGATGCCAGGTTGGAGCTAAAGGCTTGAAATCATTTATATACAAGTAGAAGTCATGGGTTGAGGTAACATTTCACAAGTCAAATGTATGTAGAGCAAAGAGCAGAAGACCAAGAAAAGAACCTGTGTGCTGAGGTTAGGAGGGGGAGAAAAGTGAAGTTTTCTGAGATGGAGCAGTCTAAGAAGTGGGAAGAATATAAGAATATCCTTCTGCTAAGGACATAATCTGAATAACAAGAGGTTAGGAAGAGAATGGGTATAAAAGTGGAGCCTACAATTGTAGGCTCCTTTTCAAGGGCAGAAAACTAATTACATCCACAATGATGCACGCAATACTTTCCTATTTAAGAATGAGACTTGAGCTGCCCTCTTATTTTAGATCCTATCCCAGGTTTACCTCACTTTTTCATTTACATGCAATACTTATTATTGTCTAAGATTTGACAATCTGATTTATATTATTCTGTATCCCAGGAAATAGATTGAGTGACTCCAGAGGGTCTCAAATAATTTTCTGCCCCAACAGATTTGCTCCTCTGTCTGGCCCCAGGAGGCCTGACCCCTCTGGATCTTGTGACATAGACGCTGCCTCTGAGCTGTGTTTGGCTTTCCCTGAGCTCCAGCTGCCGTATGAAGCCCAACACACTTTCTCTAATGTTTGTCTCCAGTGGGTCTTGTTTCTTTCACTGTGCATTATCTCCCTTACTTCTCCTTGCATCTGCAAAGCTGTTCTCCTACGTGCATCCTCATTTATCACTTATGAAGCTAGGACATTAATATATCTCTTTATAATATTGAAATAATTGGCCTTCAGGACAACCCACAAGTTGTGCAGCCAAGCAGTGTTGTCTGTCGCACAGGTAAGGAAACTGATGACCCTAATGGAAGTTGTATAACAAATGCACATTGGAACCCAGGTTCGCATTCTCACTTTCTGGCCTCTCAACCAGTGATCTCATCTATTTTTGTTATTTTTTTGAGAGAGAGCGTATAGTGTGTGTGCGCACGCATGCAAGCAGGGAAGGGGAAGAAGGGAAGAGAGAGAATCTCAAGCAGCCTCCTTGCTCAGCAAGGAGCCCCATGTGAGGCTCCATCTCAGGACCATGAGATCAAGACCTGAGCTCAAATCAGGAATCAGTCACTCAACCAACTGAGCCACCCAGGCGCACCCTGCCACTGCTCTTATCTTGCACATAGCCTCTCCCATGAAAAATCCCACAGGTCTCTATGCCACAGTGTAAAATAATCCTTAAGAGCACTGGCTCTGGAATCACATGATAGTTCTGCTTTTTGGACCTTGCAGAGGCTATATAAACTCATTGAGTCTGTTTCATCACCTGTAAAATAGGAATAATAGTACTTTTTCATAGTATTGCTCTAAAAATCAAATAAAATTATAGGACTATACAGGGACCACTCAACAACAATAAAACCATTTGTTTAGGCTTTATATTGATATTTGATTATGGCTTCCCCTTTACACATATTTCCTCTGAAATTCACATAGCCTGCCCTTGGATGCCTTTCTATAGTAACGGGGATTTGCATTTGGTGGAGATAAATCATGTTTTCAGAGACAAGTAATTTCTATATACTTATTGGAACTGAAATAAAAAATTCAGGTAAATCAAGAAACAGTGGTACTATTGATTAAAGAATCCTTGGTTAAAACAAGTTTATTTTCATCTAGAGGTTAGATTTTTCATTCTTGCTTTGCCTTTTTCCCTGTCTTTATTCATCTTTCCTTTCTTTTTAAACCCTGGCTCCTCATGGTGTAGTTCTTGCCACTTAGAAATAAAAACTATCGGATCCAAATCCAGCATCTACAGTGGAGTGAGAAGAACAGAAATCTCACTCAAACACAAATACTGCCATTAATTACCAGCATTAACAGTAATGAAAGGAAAGTAAAAAATTACCGGCAGGCATCTGGTGTGAATGTCCTGCTTGTTTCTCCATGATCACAGCTTGAAGTTCCTTCACCTCATGGGGCAGGATGGATGATGAGACAGGAGGCTTGGCACCTTCCAGAGATGTCAAACTCATAATGTTCCAGTGGTGACAGTGTCTAATCAGAGTGTGCACCTAGTCCTCACATGGGCAACTTCCTCAGAAAGACACTCAGATGGAAGGTGGTAGAAGGTTCACTAGTTAGAGAGGATCAGACAAGACTGAGAATTAGTCCTGAGTTCTAATCAGGGAAGTGCTGTAAGACATCTTTTTTGTAATAAATTCTATCTTCTGAGGTGAGTCAGTGAGGCATTTGTTCATTCAGGGGAAAAAAAAAAAAACCTTAACACATGTGAGACACTGACTGTTGAAAGGATTAATTAGTAGACGTATAAATACTAGGCATTTTAGGTTTTTGTTTTTTTGTCATGCCTGACAAAAGCTAGATCATAGCATATTTTTAAAGATCTCATGTCTGTCTGATAAAAAGTTTTGTTAGAAATACCAGACAGATAATGAGCCCCTGGGGGCTACTGAAATCATCTAACTCTGGCCTCTTAAATTTCTTCTTCAACTTACAAGTTAGCTCAAGTTTTATGCATCTGACCTTCTCAGCTGCTAGTGTTTCACCTACAAAGTTAGGTGCTGGCAGGATCACTCTGGAGTGCATTGAAAGTATTTTAAACAAGTACTTAGGGGCACTATTTAAGGAGTTTCTACAGAGTGCTTAGGTGCTGGCCTCTTTTTTTTTTTTTTTTTAAGCTAATCTGCTACTTGCTGAACCAAGGCAAAAAGCCTGGATGTTCTAATAACTGTGAGTTCATTGTTCTTTTCACTTATCACTTACTTCATATATCTCAAGTGTGGATAGTTTTTGTTGTTGTTGTTAATTCCTTCAGGATTCTTTTTCTGTCCTCCTGAGGTAGAGACCACAGTAGAGCTTCTTTCCACCCAAACTTTGCCTTGACTTGGTCAATGCCTTTCATCGCTTCCATCCTCCACACAAATTTCCAACTGCTTATGTTTATGGTGTTCATTGAAACTGAGCTTAGCATTGTGCAGTCTGCTGAAGAAATTCTGGTGGTGGCTTTGCTTATTGGGAGTGAGCTTTATGAATTATGTATGTCCTGGTTTCCCACTTGCTTCAGAGGATCACTGTGTTAACCAGAAGAGGTCCCTGACCCAGCAAATCCCCATGGCAGTCCTTGTAGACTCGCTGCATGCTCCCTCTGTGCCACTTGGAACATTTGTGAGGTGTATCTACTCAACCTAATTCCTTCTCTTTGGGACACCAGAGGCCCAGGCCCTTGATCTTAATAAACATGGAAAGAAACATTTTTTTAAATTTATATTATTTTTGAGAGAGAGAGAGAAGGGTTGGGGCAGAGAGAGGGAGAGAGAATCTTAAGCGAGCTCCACACACAATGCAGATTCCGAAAGTGGGGCTTGGTGGGGCTTGATCTCAAAAACCATGAGATTATGACCTGAGCTGAATTCAAGAGCCAGATGCTCAACTGACTAAGCCTTTCAGGTGTTCCAGAGCAAACATATTTTAAGTCATAGTTTGTATATCAGTTGAAGTTAATGACATGTTCCTAGTATATCCTTCCGATATTTTAGTCATTTACTAGAATTTGAATTGCCTTATTTCATTGGACATATGCATTTTCTTTTGTCAACTATCTGAGCACAAATGTATTGCAAATATACATGTGCACTATTATGCACTAGTTTGACATTGACCCCTTAAAATTCCTGAAGCCATGATTTTGCATAGCCTTTGAAACTGAACGGCATGAGCTCTTACTCTTTATGAGTGCACGATGAGTTTATTTGGTAATCATATAGTCAGTAAAGTGGTGATCATCATTACAACAATACATTTTGTAATTCTATTTATCTGTTATAAATTCATTAGTCAATCTGAAACCAAGTTGGTTAAGAGTACAACAGTTTACCATTAAAATAAAAATGTTCCTAATTATCACATTCCATAATATCCTGAAATGTGATTAATTCTCATTTCTAAACTGTGTTGGGAACTGAGATGTATATTCATATTTATTATATAGTATAATTATTACAAAACAATACCATAGAATATAATTTAATGTTTTTAGTCATTTTGTGGTGGATGAAGAGATACATCTTTGAAGCTCTGACATACTTTGTCCCTTTTTCCTGTTTGTAGGAAACAGGATACTGAGATATCCTTGCGTACTGAGATAATTTCAATGTCACATCCATGTTAGTTTGTTTGATGACTTGTGCTCCTGGATACCCACACCAACCTTTTGATATGTCCTGCAATATATAGGAGTGTGATGTTATTCCCTATGGTAAGTATATCCAGGATTGAGTGGCTCAACCACTCTGCTGCTGTAAGCGAAAACTAATAAAAGTAGGTAGTATCTTAGGTAAAGCTTCTCGAGCTCATACAAGTTGTAGATAAGTAAGTGGAAGAAGATAACATTGATTTAAGCCAGAATACTAAAAAATGATCTCCTAAAGACTGCTAAATATTACTCCGTCTGGGGAAATATTTGAGCAGCCTTCAACCTGGACAAAGGCTCTTACATGTTTTAATCAGAGTTGTATTACTGCACACTGCTTATACAACTTGAGGATTTGAGAATGATCAATGGACCGTGTTCCCTTCATCTGCCTCATTTCTTATCATCGTAGCAATAAGTATTATACGATTTTAAGAAGTTTCACAAGTACTCATAAGAGGTCATTTCTAAAGTGTGTTTTTAAGTAAAAAGACAAAACTTCAAAAAAAAAAAAAAAAAAGGAAAAAGTAACCTAGACATAACCTCAAAGCACACTGAATGAGAGCATGAAGGGTCAGCATTTCTCATTTGGAGGATATTGTAAAAACAGCTCCGGAGCTCCGGTGGTCTTCAGACTCTAGGCCCTTCACAGGCCATTGTCTGGAACAATCATTCTGTTTCTCCTACCACTCTAGGACAGGATTCCTTGGAATCGGTCTCCTATCATTTGCTCAGAAGGAAGAGGAGAAGCAGGAGGAAGAACAACAGCCGGAGTAGAAGCAGGGGATGATGATAAAGGAAGACGTGTTGAAAGAAGTCATGGTGAAGGTGGTGATGACAGGCATGACACCAGAGAAGATGATAAGGGGGAAGGAAAGGATGTTCTAGGTCAAGATGACTTAACTGGCAAGAAGAGAATTACTTGTTCACATTACTGTGTAAATTCCTTTGTTCAAGTTACATGAGTAAATGCAAGCACGAGGTTACAGAAGTCAGACTCATTCAGTGAACTCATATCCAGGCTTATGCTCATGTCTGACATTCAGGAAGTTTTGAGCTCAGAATATGACTCCATTTCCCAGAGTAAAAGATAAACAGTATGTATTGGTGTAGTTTGGAAAAAATATACACCCAAACCTCTGGAATATCTGGCAATTATTTATGTTACCCCATTTGATAATTTACCAACTATTCTAAACAGATTCTTTTGGTACCTAATAATGTCCTCATTATTCCATTTGCTCCCATTCTCATTTTCAAAAATAAATATAACTAGGTCACCTGGGTGGCTCAGTCAGTTAAGTGGTGGACTTTAGCTTAGGTCATGATCTCACAGTTCATGAGTTTGAGACCTGCCTCGGACTCTGTGTTGACAGCTCAAAACCTGGAACCTGCTTGGGATACTGTGTCTCTCCTCTCTCTCTGTCCTTCCCCCCTCCCACACACACACTTTGTCTCTCAAAACTAAATAAATGCTTAAAAACCTAAAAAGGAGGGGCGCCTGGGTGGCTTAGTCGGTTAAGCGTCCGACTTTCGCTTGGGTGATGACCTCGCGGTTCGTGAGTTTGAGCCCCGCGTCGGGCTCTGTGCTGACTGCCAGCTCAGAGCCTGGAGCCTGTTTCAGTCTGTGACTCCCTCTCTCTCTGACCCTCCCCTGCTCACGCTGTCTCTCTCTCTCGTCTAGAAATAAATAAAAATATTAAAAAAAAAATTAAAAAAAAAAAAAAACCTAAAAAGGAAATATAACTGTCCAGGGATGCCTGGGTTTGTCAGTTGTTTAAGCATCAGAATCTTGATTTCAGCTCAGGTCATGGTCTCACAGTTAGTGGATCAAGCCCCATGTTGGCTCTGCACTGACAGCACAGAGCCTGCTTGGGATTCTCAAGCTCTCTCTCTCACTCTCTGCCCCTCCCCTGCTCACATGCATGCATGCATGCTCTCTCTTTCTCTTTCAAAACAAATAATATTTTAATATAAAAAAGAAATATATCTGCCTAAACTTAAGTAGGTGTTTTAAGAGCTCATGTTGAAAAGAACTTCACCGTTGATTCCTTATATTATTATTAAAATATAAAAGAGAAGAAGAGTTAATAACATTGTGTTGGTATGAGTACTCTTCCACTCTCGGTATTGGGGAACAAGAAGAAAATATATTCTGGACAGATTATATATTGGCTAGCTCCTGGTGCTCCTTATTTTTTGAATTGTTAAATTTGTGGGAACAGGTTTTGACCTAAGATAAAGCTAAATTCTGGGAACAAGTTTTGACCTAACATTAAGCTAAATTCTGTCATTGTGAGCCATACTCTAAGAGAATTCTGCAATTTGTATGAATACAACGTTTAATTAAAATTGAAAGCAGAGTAGAATCTATTCATATATCCTCATCATCACTTAAGGCGATATGCCCTGGGCTGTCTCTTGTGGGCCAGCTGCTGTCTAATCCTCATAATCTTACCCCTGGCTTCCAGCTAGAGAAGACAGATTAAGAGATAGTTGGAAAAATACTTAGGAATTTTTGCTCTGGTCTCTCCTGGGCCAATTAATTTTTCTGTACACATAATAGTGCCAGCTATGTTTTGTGTACCTCGGTTCCCTATTGATTTCACGAGATATTCGCAATGAGTGATGTCTATGGACCCATCCTGTGCTGGACTGCTGGGGGGCTTCAACAGTTAAAGCGGCTGCTGCAAATCACTCTTGACAGGTTACAAAATACTGTGCAACTTTGTGAGATGTGAACCTCAATGGACACTTTCTCACCATCTAAATTAGTGGATCCCATGTCTCTTGTTCACCATCACTCTCAATTACCCCTAGTAATTATTCTGTGCCTCACCAACACTGTCACAGCTTAGCAGATTCGCTGACCTTATACTGAAGGTGCTGTCATCCAAGAACATATGCTGACCTTTATCTGCTAAATCATAGGCAATATTTGTAAATAATTTCTATGTAGTTCATTTATTCAGTGTCTTCGGTTGATCTTATACTCTGCCTTGCAATTTCTACATTGCCTTTCAGTCACTGATAATTTTCTTGCAATCTGAAAACAATGCTTAGTACCAGGAGGCTCTGCTCTGACAGCCAGCTCTGTTAGCTGTTTTAGGGCAGCAATGATGGGTGGGTCAGACCAGTGGTAAGAGTGACAAATAAACAAGCAGAAGTTCTAGGAAGAGTTCTATTCATATATCCTCATTATCACTATAAAATCTGTATATCTTCCTTTCTTTGAATGCATACAGGACATAATGACTCACCTCTGAAGAACAGAATATGGAGAGGGAAAAATAGTAACTTTACCATGGAGAAATCTAGCAAATATTAATCAGATGTATCAAGGTTATATCACCTGTGGTAACTCATGTTTATATCCAGTAGCTCTGAAATGATGTGATGAGCAGGGAGTTTTACCTGCCTCATATTCTTCCTACAACCCCAGTAGAATCATGAGGAAAAAACATCAGGCAAACCCAGTTTGAGGATATTCTGCAAAATATCTGACCAGTACTCTTATAAACTGTTATGGTCATGAAAAACCAGGAAAATATGAAAAATAGTCACAAATAGAGACTAAGGAGATGTGACTAAAAACAAAATTAATGAAATCTGAGTGAAGTCTGAATTTTGGTCAATAGTAATATAACATGTTAATTTTTTAAATCTTTTTAATGTTTATTTATTTTTGAGAGAGAGAGAGAGAGAGCGAGCATGCATAAGTGGGGAGGGGCAGAGAGATCGGGAAATAGAGAATCTGAGGCAGGCTCCAAGCTATCGGCACAGAGCCTGATATAGGTAGCAAACCATGAGCTCATAACCTGAGCCAGTCATACATTTAACTGACTGAGCCACCGAGGCAACTCGTACCACATTAATTACTTAGTTTTTGACTCATGTGCCTTGGTTATGTAACATGCTAGCATTACAAAAAATTGGGTGGAGGTATACAGGAACTTTCTGTTTATTACTTACTAAGTTTGTGTCTGTTGTCGAAAGAAAGTCACTTGGGCTTTATGTGCCTATATTGGTTTCCAGGGCTGCCATAACAAAGTACTACAAACTGAGTGGCTTAGACAACAGACATTTATTGTCTTAAAGGCCCTGAGGCCAGAATTCCAGGTACCTTTGGTCCCTTCTGAGGGCTGGGAGGGAAGGACCTGTTGTCCACTTCTCTACTCTGCTGGTAGATGGCTGCCCTCTCCCACCATCTTCACATTGCCCTGTCTCTGGGTCTGCCTCTGTTTCCAATCAGCCCAGTAGGATTAGGTCCTAATGACCTCATTTCAACTTGATTACTTCTGTGAAGACCTTACCTCCAAATACAGTCACATTCTGAGGTACTGTTAGTTAGGACTCCCACGTGTCTTTTCTGGAGGTCACAGTTCACCCTGTAACAGTGCCTCAGAGCACCCTTTTCATTCTGAAGGTTACCTTTATCCCTCATATCAAATATGCAACTAAACTGTACCACTTTTACTTCCCAAACGTTGCTCAGATTCATGTGCTTCTCTTCCTCTGTGCCATCACTGTTACCACCCCTGTCCAAACAACTGTCCTTGTTCATCTGGACCAGGGAGAAAGCCTCCGCACTTATCTCCCAGATTCGATTTGGGTTGCATCCTTGTCCCCTCTGCATGTTCCCGTTCCAGAAATCTGCACAATGAGTATCACCTATGCTTCGGAACCTTTTACGTCTTCCCGTTGTTCTGAGAATGAAAACTAAAATCTCCATCATGGCCTCAGTTGCCTATATGACCTTGTGATCTCTGAGCCATACCAGAAACCACTTGCTGCCTCGGTCTTTCTGCTCAGGCTACTCCAGGTCATGGAGAACACTGGCTCCCTCCTACCACGGGCCTTAGGTCCTGCTGTGCTCTCTAGACCCTAACCATGTGGTCTCCCTTGCTACCACATTCTTCCCTCACCCTTCATATCTCAGCACAGGCGTCCATGCCTCAGGAACGAACCTGGGGCATCTGGGTGGCTCAGTCAATTGAGCATTCCACTTTGAGCCATGATCTCATGGCTCATGGGTTTGAGCCCCGCATCAGGCACTGTGCTGACAGCTCAGAGCCTGGAGCCTGCTTTAGATTCTGTGTCTCCTCTCTCTCTCTGCCCTTCCCTGCTCATGCTCGGTCTCTCTGTCTCTCAAAAAAAAAAAAAAGAAATTTAAAAGAAAACACCCCTGCATCTCCCCAGATGGGATCAGCTCCCCTGATATGTGTTGTCTGGGCAAATGTTTAATTTAGAGCACTTCACACATTTTGAAATTTAACATTTATGCAATTATTAATAATCCATCTCCTCCATAGCCTTGTGTGATGATTGTGGCAGGAGCCATATCTCTTTCCCTCTCTGGCTTATGTGCAACACTAGCATAACGGTTGGGTCTCAAATTCTTAAATTAATTAATGTACGAAGGGATTTATTTTCAATTTATTTTATTCAGTTTGGCACTTTATTCCTTCCCCTGGTCTTTTATGATGTTGCTACTTGATACATTTGCTAATAATATTTAGTTCACATTATAGTTGATGCACTTATGTCAAATCAATCATACATACTATGGAAAAAATTGAATAATCCTTTTTGTGACTTTCCAATCCAGTGGAAACAGGAGACCAAATTTGATTTGGTCGTCTAAATAAAAATGTAAACTTCATAAATATCCATATTTTTAAATTAATATCTATAAAACTTATTAGAATTTCTAAACACTTAGAGAGATAGGCCTAAAGCTGTATATCTAAGTATATTGAAAGTATACTTAGATTATATGTGACTGAGTACAAACTTTTTATTTATTACTGACTTTGAAGTATGTTTATTAAAGATGTTCTTCAAGCCTTTCCTTCACGTCATGGAAAGAGCTCCTGACATTTTTAGAATACTCATTAGTATTTGTAGCACCAACAAATCCCTTATAGCAAATGTGTCCGGGAGAAGTTTCCCATCCCAGGTGAACTGTAACCAGGCATGGAGATGCTCTCCACTCAGTGGTTTATGGGTTGTGTCACTCGGAAGATAACGGCCGCTTCTCCAGACAGCTCAGAGGGCAAAAATGTTCATGAAATTTTAATTTCTATAGGACTCTAGGGTTTGATTACAGCAAGTGTTTATATTATAATATTGTTATTTTGTGTATGCACAAGATGGAGGGCAAGGGAAGCCTGGCTGCTCATGAAAGAAAAATGTATTCAAACTAAAATTCAATAATCCAGAATGAACATTTTAGATTAAATGAATATCCCTACCTTTTAATGTGTTAGTGTAATACATATGAGATGAAACAGCATGCTGGTTCCGGGCTTAATCAGGGGTATAAAACAGTGGCTCAGGTGGACAAGTCTTCTGCTCTCCTGGAGGTTAATTCTAATGTGGCAACTCAGTGTACATCAGTCAAGCTGATTAGTTATTTTTGAGTCAGGGGCAATTTCAGAGAGGTTGATAAAGTTCTTTTCTCTTGCTTGAAGTTCTGTATCTCTAAGCCGTTTGCTTAAAATCAACCCCCAACCCCTATTTTGCAAGAACCCTCCTTGTTCAATAGGAGACTGGACCTGCATACAATGAAAAGACCGCCATGCCCAGGTCAGCCAGAGGGGACGTGTCTTTGGGAAACTAAACAAGAGAGAACCCTAGCAGTTGGGACTGCCTTGAGTTGCTCTTGCACTGTTCGAATGGAAATGTGGCCTTCTTTTGTTGGAATGATGTGGTGTGATAGAAGATACTCCCTTACCTAGGCCTCAGTGGGAATTTTTCCTAATGCTGACATTGCTTATCTGTGAAGGAGTCAGATGGGGTAAGAGGTAAACTAAAGCTGAGCAAATGGCCACGCGGAAGTCTGGGGTAGTGTGTGCGTGGGAAAAGACTGATGCTCAAGCTCTCTTGTCTCTCCAATGATTACTTTTTCTATATCACTTTTAATTTTGCTGTACAATTATTAACCTTCTAATATGAAATAGGTTAGATGAGCTTCTTAGCTGAGGAGTAACCACTTTCTAGCAAAAATAAGGCCAGATGAAGAGCCTACCATTCCTCTTTGGAGAAGGCTTATTCACCCCAGTCCACCCCCACCCCTCCCACCTCGCAAGAAGGCATGTGGTCAGAGCTAACATAACCCCCATTCTCAGTGTTCTAGGCTTCTGGACTCTCCTTCTCTTCTGTTCTCCCCTGACCATGGCCTTCCCTCTACATCAAATTCTACCCTCTGTTCCCATGTCTTTGTCCTAGTTAGAGAATCTCTTCAGGCACAACCAATCAAGGATAGCATACTTGATATTAAATATGCAAATATTTGGAAATCTTTTCCATCTTGTCAAAATACTCCCTTATATGTCATGCTTCATCTTTGCACTTGAAAGCATAAGACTATATTAGATTATTTGTGGCTTATACCCAGCAGGATCCTAGCCATGTCCATGCTTACAGTCTTCTTGGAGAACTCCAAATGAGTAAAAAGTGTAATATTCTTTGGTGGTTAAAAATCCAGTTGAATCCCTTACTTTAACCTAATACTACATGAATAGTTAGGGGAATTGCTTTATAGATATTTTCATAACACAGGATTCTCTTCACTCACCTCCTTAGCTTAGGCATACGTTTCTAATTAAGAGAATAGAAACACACACAATACCACGTTTTGTTTATTAGCTGGTGTGCTTTCTGTTTGCAAGAGGACCTTGCTGCAGAGCTCAGCCTTCCACCTTGACAAGCTGTAATACTCTTCAATTGGCAGGATATGACAAGGTTACTTCTAGAGATAATGCTAAGTGGCAAGACACCCATTTATGTAGAAATGAGATAGAAAGGAACCTTGCTTAATTTTTAGTAGACACTATTTAGAGATTGCTATGTTTGCACAAGCTATTTCTCAGGAATAATTTACTCTAACCCTAACCCTATTTTTACGGACGGCGTGCTCATGCATAACAGCTGCAGAATATAGGCCGTTGTCTTTTATTTCAATGACACTTAGCAGATTCCTTCCATCTGACAGGTATAACACTGCTTTTCTGCTTCCTTCCTTTGACAGAAATGAATGCTGGCCAAAAAGTGGAAATGGAAATAGCAAAATAAAAATATTTTTAAAAGTGGAATGGCTTCAAAACTGGGCACATGGATGAGAGATGAAAAATGAATGCTGTTCAAATATGTTCTGGTCTAAAACCTTTAAAATAACTTGCAGCTATTAGTGAGAGGGAGGGTATGATTTTTCTGGAGTGTTATATGGGAGAGGGAATTGGTAGGGGAAGGCAAACTCTTGGCCCTCAGTGCCTTGAAGGACTCATCTGGACCCAAGCAGAGTGCTGACATCATACCCTTCAAGACCAGGGGACTGAGTATAATGAGGAGGCTGTGGCTCATTTGCAGTATGGCCCCCACTGAGATGCCCCCAATACCTTTTAAACTGAAACCAAAGAACCAGTAACACAACTGACAGTCATTCAAGCCAGCAATCAAGGGAACATGTGAGAAATAGAACAGAGGGAAGTTTTTTCTGACCTTTGTAAGCTCCAAGATGCAGATTATTTGCTTAAGGGTTAAAAGAGCTAAAACCTAAGCTGCCAGTGGCCACTTTGGAGCCCCTGGGCACCACTTACTTCTCTAGAAGTCAGTTCTCTTAGCTTAAACTCTGCATTCACAGGGGTCAGTGATTGTAAGTCAGAGTCATGTTTAGTTTGTTATTTACTGTTTTATTTATTGAATTAAGTGTGAAGTTAAAAAAAATCAAATTTGTATTTCGTTTTCCTTGATGAAATGAATCACTAATATCATCATAATCTGAGTGGTTGTTCTGCTCTAGACATGGTGAAAAGCTGTCTGTTTTAGACTGTTTATGGTTTGCCAAGGTCAGCCTGCTTACCTGTCTTCTACCAGCTCACTCCACCAAAGGCAGCAGGGTTTTTAATATCTCATATGCTTACCAGTAACATTCCTAGCTATCACAGCTGTTATCCTTTGATACTGATATATTCTTCTTCCTATGCTGTTACTTATAATCCCATTAATATTTGTCCTCTGATAGATGGGCTGTTCAATTTGTAAACTTCTGGGTTGCAAGGATAGTGTAAACTTGTTTTAAGCAGCATACATCATAATGCCTTGTATGGATGCATTTCTATGATTTCCATGAACCTGTTTGTTTCCTTCTCCTCTTTTTTAAAAGATCATCTTCAGAAGCTGTAGCAGCCCTATCAGAAATAACGTATCATTGCCCCTCATGGGCTGTTCCCCATGGCTCAGGGAATCCAAAACCTTCTGGGGTGGAGAATTCTCAGAAGTCACAATGACTACTTATCCTAAATCTGTGTGGGTGGTGGAATTTATTAAAATTTAAATTGACCAACTGATTTCATTTAATTCTACACCCTCGTTCATTTTAATCTATAGGCATATTTGCATGTGCTAATTTGCATGGCCAATACACAGGTGCACATCCATACATATTTATTTTAAGTAATTTAGAATGTTAATTTTGTAGATATGATAATGCAATTTTAAGTTTAGAAAAATCATGACATGGAAGTTTGGCATGGTTGGGAGTCTGTAGTGTTCAATGATACACATATTCAATACGACTGTTATCAAAAATAACTTCAATTATCCAAAATATATTATTTATGTTACTTTTATTATTTTAAAATATGCACTTTATATTATTTTCCACCTTATGATATTTCATTTAATCCTCCCCACAAATTTAAAGAAGATGATATTTTCTAAAAATAGAGAGGGGATAATTTCACTGAGTATGTCTCTGACTTTCTTTTTTAGTGTCATACTATGATATGGTATAAAATGGGTAGAAGTAGCACTCCCCTAGTTGCAGCAAACTGAGTCTCTGAGCCCTGCTCATTAGGTGTCTATTTCTCCCTCTCCTACTCACTCCTGGGGACCTGAAGCTTTTCAGTAGAGTTCTAGAACTCTTCAAAAATCATTTTGAAACCAGTGTATTAGACACTCCCTGGTGTTCCTTGAGGCCAGTTTGTAAATCTTGATCTCATCTGCATGTATCTTAGATTTGTTTTGTGATATACTTTAATATCAATAAGTATCTTTAAATATAAATTAGTTGCATTTTTTTTTTCTCATGACTCAACAAGAAGCATACTAAATTGTCATGAACTCATGAATACTTTTAAATGTTCACTGCAAAAATGGAATTTGCCATTGGCCTTTAGGATTTCTTTTTTTAACTGGGAGTGGGGGTGGGGTGGGGATAGTGAAACACACAACTTTGATAAATGATCCCTTATGTGTGCATGTTCCAGCTTAAGTACTAGAGTTCCTGAAGACTAGCTTTCCAAATCTGATCTGAAGGATATTATGTCTTACTTACCAGTTCTACTATTGCCTTTATACTGTCATAAAGACTTAATGATGTCCCATCAAGACACATTAACATTTCCTTTGGGCTGAGATGATATGAAACCTACCTAAATCTTGTGGCTTTTTACAGTCTTTTCTCAATAACTAGTCTGATATTTAGAGCAAGTGAAGTAAGTACCTGTTGGAGGGGTACAAATGAGCAATGTGAAGGCCCTACATTGACTGAATAATCCAGTATGAAAAGATGAGGGGAAGGAGCCCTGAGGAAGGTTAAAGAAAGCCCTTGGAAGAAATCTAAACTAAAAATAATGACATCCTGTATGTAGCCCCCTGAACCAGAGTCAAGTTGTACACTAGCCCAGGAGCCCCTGGCAGCTCTCTCCTCATTGAGTCACAAGTGCCCAAACAGGGTGGCAGATAGAACAGAAACCATGGAATTCACTAGAGCCCATATGTATGGACAAGAGAATCACTCTAAGATGAATAACATTCCAGCACACAGCCTTGTTTCCCTCTTTAAAATTGGGCATATTAATATTTTATTTTCATCGAGCTGTAGGGAAGGTATATATTATTGATGATGTTTTGTAGAGTTTCAGAATCTCTGGCTTTTCTTAGTCTGTTATCTCCCCAATATTTCACAGTAAGGAGAGCTCAGGAAAGACAGTCTTTCATGACTCCAAGGTGCAGTGATAGTGAGAGAACAGACTGAAGGAATGGTTTTTGTTTTCTTCCTTCCCATGTCTGTTATCCTTTAGTTCTCTTCTCGCCCCACCACATTTCTCCTCTGCAGCTTGTTGAAGTTGGGTCAAGAAGCCCGTGAAAGGAAAGGTTGTTTTGTGGAGATACTTCCAGCCTTTTTGATAAAAGGTAGGGCTGTGTAAGTAGCCACACCAAGATCAGCCCTATGCACCTTTCATACTTCCTCCCCATCATCTGAACAGTGTGAAAAAGAAAATGAAGAGATGAGCACTTCTCTGATCTAGAAACAATCCCATGTCAATCACTGTGTTTTTGTCCCATTTCTTTTGCTGAAGGAGTATGTCCTAGTAATTGGCAATCATGTATCAGTCCAGTTTTGGAGATAACTGAAAACAAGCTCGAGGTAGTGTTATCGGGTCTTAGGCACTCATTTCACTATCCAGCCACTTCAATATCTTCTGTCAGTCCAACAAAGAACAAGGGAAAAACCCCATGGGTTCCATTTCCTTTGTGATTGCATAACACAAGGCTCCAGTACCATTTTGAGCATATCTGTTGCAAAAAATGATTTTCTCAAGTAATGTTTTTGGCAGCCATTCCTGCCCTCACTATATTATTTCTTAGCTGCCTGGAGTTGAAATATGAACTAGGACAGACTTCCCATTGCAGAGCCCAGTCTAGATGTCTGGCAGGGCAGTGACGGTCACAGGCTACAGGGGGACAGGCAATTGTTACTATCATACTCCTCTGTACAGCAACTCTATTTCTCTCTGTTCACCTGTGCCTTGTCACCTCCACTTGGCAGTCTCTCGAGCCTGAGGATGCTGTGGGAACCAGTGCTATTCTGACTTCATGACCCTGGTGCCCATGTAGTCAGCTAGTATCCACGAGAGTTGTAAGAATATGTAAAATCTGGGTTGCCTGGGTGGCTCAGTCAGTTAGGGGTGCAACTCTTGATTTCAGCTCAGGTTGTGATCTCGTGACTTGTCAGTTTGAGCCTCACATCCAGCTCTGCATTGACAGTATGGAGCTTGATTGGGATTCTCTCTCTTGCTCTTTCTGACCCTCCCTTACTCATGCTTGTGCTCTCTCTCTCTCTCTCTAGTTAAATAAATAAATAAATAAACCTAATAAAATATGTAAAACCTCTTCTCTGTAAAAATTAGTGAGTAGAAAATTGTCATGTTTTCCTATAGTTCACTTCACCCTTAAATTTTAAGTTCCTTTGTTATCCAAATCCATGGATTGCAGCTGTAGTCAAACATTGTAGCCGTATTTCCCCTGTATTGAGGGAAAGTGACAGCTTGCATCTTAAGTGTATCTCAAATTGCTCAATGTAAACAATTCCAGTGCCCAGGGTGGAGGAATAGAGAATAATTATACATCTGTCTGGTACTTTTCCACTTACAGTGTTCTTTTTTCTACTTGGACAAACCGTCTCAGCCACAGATGAACACATTATTAAAGATTACAGCGTGCTGATGCATGGTCATCCAACCAAATCAGGTAGTAAAAGTTTTAGACCCCAAATACTTCCTGACTTAGATTCCTTACAGAGATGCATGGTTGTCCTTTTCACGATTCTGTCCTTGGTGTTAATTTAATTGACAAGGTATCCAAGATCAGCACTTGTATAAGTAAATATATTAATTACTTAATATAGTTGCTCAGTCATAAATCTCACACTCTCCAGATTTTGAGATCAAAAAATATTTCCCTTGAATACTACCCTCATTTTCAAAACTTTATCATTCCACAGCTGCCAGCAGTGTCCTCTTAGGGGCTTAAGAACATTAGAGAGCATGGCAGGCTTCATCCTGGCTGACACAGATTTCACCCTCTACTTTAATCCACCTATCCTTTTATCCTTTTTCTCTTTCTCTTCCTCCTCTCTGCTACCGAAACTGTGATAATTGCCACCAAAAGGCCTTATCCATAAAAGAGGCTTTTGGGGGTTCTGACAAATGTCTATCCCTGTAGAAAGATACGATGGAGTCACCTGGCTATGCAGTAGCTGACTGACCCTTCTGTCCTCAACCTGAAATTTATGTCCTTAGGTTGAGAGTAACTCCAATGAGCCACTACTGATTTTGAAGGTTAAGCTATGTAGATGTTTATTTTCATTTGTGAATATATGTTACAGAAAGAATGCTTGAATCTTGGTTTTCCCCAGGATCTTGAAAATAACTTAATTGACTCATGACTTTAAAATAAAAATTATATTTGCTCAAGTAACATTTTCCCCTCTCCTTGAAAAATGTCATGGTGATGTCAATAAAATTCTGTGTTGGGAACCTGACCTGAAGCCCAGCTTATGGCTTACATCATAGATGGTGTTTGAAGTCAGGCATTGAACAGGTCCATTAAGGTAGGAAGCAAATATATTACCTATAGTTAGGGTGTGGATTTGGACAGAAGCTGAAAGATTAGAAGCTGGTAGGCATTTGATGTAACCTCATGGGTAGGATGTAATGGATAAGTTTAATACCAATAAAAGCTTGTCAGTTGGCCAGCTACAGGGACAGAATGAAAGGGTAGCTGCAGGCTGCTGACTGGGGAAGGGTTCTCTCCCCTCTTGTGCACCACAACTTCCTTTGGCAGTTTGATAGAGGCAGTGGATCTATTCCCAAAATAATGCTTTATTATATAAACAAAAAACATAGGAATTCAGACTTTGATTTCTGGGAATATGAATTAGATGTGCTTTTTTTCTGTCTTCCACCACTAAATGCAACTAAACACTTTGGACATTATACATAAAAGAAACATAAGGTTCTGGAGGGGTAGCGAGAAAGGGCAGACGGCACCTTAAGGCTAAAAGACCAACATGGTGGTAAGTTCCCTTAGTTATAAAACAAATTTCAACAAATGTAAAGGAATTGAAATCATACAGAGTGTTTGCTGACCACCTTGAAATCAAATTAGAAATCATAACAGATCATAGGAAAAACTCCAAACAATTGGAATCTAAACAGCATACTTCTAAATAATCTGTGAATCTAAGAAGAAAGGTAAATAAATATATTGAACTGAAAGAAATGAATATGTCACTTATCAAAAACTGTGGAATACAGCTAAAATAGTGCTGAGAAGGAAATTGATGGCACTAAATGCTTAAATTAGAAAAGGTAGAAATCTCAAATCAATAATCTAAGTCCTACCTGAAGAACTTAGAAAAAGCAGTGCAAGATAAGCTTAAAACAAGTAGGAAGAAATAATAAAAACAAATTGAAATTGAAAACAGAAAGACATAAAATCATGAAACAAAAAGTTTGCTCTTTGCAAACACTTATAAAACTTGTCACTCCCCCCACTGTTTCCTCCACACTCTCAAAATAGAGAGAGAGAGAGAGAGAGAGAGAGAGAGAGGGGACAGATTACCAATATCAGGAATGGAACAAAGGATATCACTTCAGATGCTGCAGACATAAAAGGGTGGTAAGGGAATACTATGAAAAACTCTACAAACATAAATTTGACAGCTTAGATGAAATGGACTAATTTCTCTAAAAACACAAACTACTACAATTTTCTCAATATGAAATAGACATTTTGATAGTCCTATAACTATTAAATTTTAATTTATAGTTTTTAAGATGGTGTCATGAAATAATTCTTCTAAACATTTAGGGAAGAGTTAATACCATGTCTACAAACTCTCTTCCAGAAAATGGAAGAGCAGACATAATGATTGATTTTATGATGCCAGCATTTTCCACATACTAAAACCAAACTAAAACAAAAACAGTTTTTTTATTCTGTAAGAATGGAAAACACTGAATAAGGTCTGTAAATATAGATGCAAAATTCCTTAACAAAATATTACCAGTAGAATTTAGAAACCTATAAAAAGAATTATATACTGTGATTAGGTGAGTTTTATTCCAGAGACAAAATATTGGTTCAGTATTTGAAAATCTGTCAATGGAATCTACCCTATTAACAAGCTATAGAAGAAAAGTCCCTTGATCTTATTAATTTGTATGGGAAAAGCATTTGGCCAAATCTAACACCCATTCATGGTAAAAACTCAGGTAACTGGGGATAGGGATGAACTTCCTCAACTTGAAAAAGAACATCTATGAAAACCCTGCAGCTAATATTATAGTTGATGATGAAAGACAATACTTTTTCCTAAATATCGTCAATAAGGTAAGTATATGTATTCTTACTAATCATATTCAGTTTAGTACTGAGAGCTTTACTTAGTGCAGTAGCAAGAAAGAGGAAATAAAAGCTGTAGAGCTCTGCAAGGAGTAATGATAGTGTCCATCTTGGAGATGGCATGACTGGGTAGGTAGAAAGTCACATGGACCCTGAAGATAACTTCTAGGACTAACAAGTGAGTTAATAAAGGCCATAGGATAGAAGATAAATATTTTAAAAATCATTATTTCTATATATTAGCAATGTCACATGGACAATAAAATTTAAAATACAGTACTATTTACAGTTGCTCAAAAATTAAATTCTTAGATGAAAATTTAACCAAACATATTCAGAATATGTATACTGAAAACTAAACTCTGAAGGAAGTAATTAAGAGATAACTAGAGAAACATGCCATGTTCATGGATGGGAAGACTCAGCAAGTAAATATGGCAACTCTCCCCCAAATTGATAAACAGGTTTAATGCAATTCTTACCAAAGTTCCAGAAAGGTTATTAGTAGATATGGACAAGATTATTCTAAAGTTTATATTGAGAGGCAAGGGAACTAGAATACCGGGAACAATTTTGGGAAAAAAAAAAAAGGAATCCATCTGCCTCTTTTCATGACCTATTATTATTCTGTTCCAGTAATCAAGACTGTACAGTAATGGCAAAGGTGTAGATTCCTAGAACAGTGCGACAGGATAGATAACCTGGAAATATATGCACACAAGTATGCTCACTGTGTTTTACAAAAATGTAAAGCGTTTAAGGAAGGATGGGCTTTTCAACAGATGGAGCATGCAACAATTGTACAATCATAGACCAAAAAAAAAAAAAAAAAAGATTTCAATTATAGTGTAACTTCAAAATAAGGAAAAAATATGAATTACACTTTGAAAATCTACATCATCCGAAGTAATAAGATATAGAAATATCAGTTATTCTGTTGAAGACAACATCACAGGTACTTTTAATACTACCATAGTTTGTTAGATATAATTGAAGGAAATGCAAAATTCACTTATAGCCTACTGAAAACAATGATGTAAATTTTTTCCCTGTCCAAGTTCACAGATCTCCTGTTTAAAAAAAAAAAAAAAACCCTTGCGCAGAAGGAGTATTCAGTAGGCTGTGAAATTGCCTAGAACTGTTGCTTCAGAAGTGTTATTTTCACTGTGATCTAAAGTGTTATCTTTAGAGATCTAATTCAGCTGTCCCTGTCCCTCTCTAAAATTTTGGTTGGTAAAGCGTGCTGCTGCTTTTGCCAGGTTTTATTTCCATGGAACTCGAAATTAGCTTTGCCTTAATGACTTCCTCTCTCCCCAAGACCATCATCTGACACTACCCTTCTTTCTCTGACACCACAGTGAAAGGGCACATTTTCTGGAATGATGATAGGGTGCCCCATGTGAGATGTTACCATTTCCCCTGCAAGGACAGAGGCCTATTTCTATTGGGCCTTGTTGGCAAGATCATTATGTTAATAGACTCTAAGTTTAAAAGAAGACTTGGTGATATTGTGGCTACAGGAGAGATTTTTTTTTGTTGTTGTTATTAATGAGAGAAGTCTGAGGCATGTTTAAAAGCTGTTGGAAGATCAAGTTGAAGCAGGTAGTTGAACGTACATTCACAGTATAGTGGGGAGATCACTGTACTCAGAAGCCAGGAGATTGGGTTCAAATGCCACCTCCTTCCCCACTAACATGAAGTGTGACTTGGGGGAGATTCGTAACTTCTCTGTCCTCAGTTTTCTCATAGGCATAATAAGGTGATTGATAATTTTCTGGTCTCTCTGGATCAAACTTTCTATAATTCTATAGTTTATATTTTAGTATCAGAAATACTGCAGTAACAATATTTTTTTGAGAGAGAAGGAGAATGTGTGCATACGAGAGAGAGAGGGTCAGAGGGAGAAAGACAGAGAATCTTAAGTGTGGAGCCACTGGGTGTGGAGCCTGACTCTGGGGCTTGAACACAAGACCATTAGAACATGACCTGAGCAGAAATGAAGAGTCAGAAGCTTAACTGACTGAGCTACCCAGGCAACTCACCGGAGTAACATTTTTAATGCTTCACATCTGTTGCTACTCTTTTCATCCTTTTGAGCAAATAAACATTATGTCAAAAACTCCCATTTTCTTTCAGGATTTGGAGCTGGCTAATTTCTCTTTTAACACTTCAAGATTTTGAATTGTCTCCTTTCAAAAGGGTGTGACTCTACCTGTCACAGATTATACTGGTCTTCTGAGAAATAATAGCATCAATACCTTCTTTCAACACCATTATAATTGACTTATTTCCCCCTACTACTTTTGTCTACACAGTGTTAGCTGGGTGTCTTCCCTGATTATCTGTTGGCATTGATCTTTGGCTATGACATGCCTATAATAAGTGTCTGTGTTAAAGATTACTTCCGTGAATGTGTGCATGTGTGTGTGCCTTTTAAATTTTTTTTATTGATCCGCATGTTAGGATGTGGCGATGTTTATGTGTGGAGATTCTCTAGCATGGTTACAAGAAGTGTTTTGCATATTATGCCAGGTGTATCTCTTAGTACACTATTTCCGAAGCATTTTCCCATTACATAAGAATTCAAATGAGAATTGTCACATTTTAGAAGTAGTAACAGATGGGAAAACCAAATCATAGAACTTCAGAAGCCAGAGGTGTCATTGCTGCCACACACATTTTCAGCTGGATTAGTTATTTTGTCTCATTTTCAGCCTGTGTGTTTCACACCGCTTGAGAGACTTTCTGTTTTGAGGAAATTCAGAGTGGTGGGAAACCCTCTTCTCAGCCAGAGCCCTGCCTGACCCAGGCTTCCTTGTTTGTTCTCCTCCTATCTTATTAATGCAGCTGTGAGTACATTTCCAGCACTCTTCACCTGCCACAGTGACGAGGCATCAGGTGCCAGGTAGGGTAATCAATCTGGAGGGCTTTTAGCAGCACATCCTGCCACTGTTTGACAGCATGTCTCCGTCAAGGAGACTGTCTTCCTTAGATCGATAAATCAATCAGTTCTTTTTACGTCTTATGAAGCACTCCTCACGCCTTGTGTCACTCATGCAGCACCACACACAAATGGAGAATCAGGCTTGAGGTCAACCCAAACCGTCCCCATTCACATTCTATCCCATAATCACATATCCTTCCCCAAAATCAATCCCTGGCACCGTGGTAATGGATCAAAGTCCACTTCTTCATTCCTCTGAACTGACGAGTAAATCTGTCTAAAGTGCTGGATGTTGTAGTGTTTAAAACTAAATAAATCAGATCTGTAACTCAAAGGAGACTAATTTCGAGGTTTATGATTAGCATTCTTCAAGGGAGACAGAGATAGTTTCATTAACGATTAGTAGATTCCTGATAGTACCCAAAGCAATCCTAAGCTTTCATAGACTGTCAAAGTTGGGAAGGGGCTTAGAGATGACCTAAGGGGTCTAAGCCAGGTGTTTGCATGGGTATACCGAGGACTCCCCAGCCCCTTGTTGGCATGGGGTGCGATGAGAGCTGATAATCCTTGATCACCCAGAGAAAGCCACTTACATCTGTGTCCTGTGTTGGGATTAAACAATGGATCTACCGCTTTGGGTGGGGGGAGGGGAATGAAAACCAATAATTTACATTCTCTCTAGTGTCCTCACATTACAAATGTAAGATCTGAAACCCATTTATGTCCTGTAGCTTGGTCAAGATCATGCAACTGATAAGTGGAACAGCTGGGATGAGATACTCCCCCTCCACTTCCCATCAATGTCCACCCATACCAAGTCTCTTGTAGAAAGTCAGCTGATGGGAATTTTCCAAGGCTGCAACGTTTCCCTTTCAGAGTGTAGCCCAGGACCTCAGAGGCAGGTTGTTCTGCAATTTCTGTCATAGGGGAGGGGATATTGGGAGGAGGAAATTGGCTCATGTTTATTGCTATTCCACCCCTCATTACAACATTTCTTTGTTATTGGAAGGAAGCTTGGTGTAACAGGTAAAGGCATGGGTTTTGAAGCTAGAAACATAAAAATGAAGCCTGTTCCTTCCTCCACCTCCTACACAGAACGGTTTAAGGTGGGAAAGCTGAATGGTTCGGGGCTCCAGAGTCAAGATTGTCAGAGTACAAATGTAGCTCCAGCCTTGGGCAAGTGACATCAGCTTTCTGGATCTCAGTTTCTCTACCTGTCAGGCTGTGGGGACTCAAAGGGCTACTGTGCATGAAGGCAGCAGAGAGCCTTCCTTGTGGCCGACACTGAATAAATAACATCAGTTCCCATCCCCTCCTCCCTATCACCTGTGAATGTAGTTCTTTCGCAACACCTTTAACTTGGTGTCATGGTGCCAGTTTAAAGCTGAAGCTTTAACATCAGCTTCCCTTGTATTAACCCTCCAAATCTTCAAGTTTCAACTTAGGAAAATTTTTAAAAAGTACACCCTGTCATCTTAGTAGTCTACAATTAAAGTTTCCTCATACACACACACACACACACACACACACACACACACACACACCACGGAGCTTCCACTAAAAGCAGCAAGAAATAGTCAATGAAGGGGAGGATAATAGGCAGGTTGTAATTAGGTACTCATGCACACTTCTGTCCTGGTTGTTATTCTTTTTTTAATAGCTGTGAGCCTCTCCAAGAACTAAGGACAACTCAGCATTATAGGGACTCAGAACTCATCACACCCTATTTTTCATGTATATTTCAAATGTAGCATTATTTGTTTACAAATTTATTTGAAACCAACTTACTTTGGACAGTTTCCTTATACCTTTTGTAATAGGTGGTGGTATATATAACATAAAGAGTAAAGAAAAGGGCTTGAGGAGGGAGATAGGGCATACAACTAGGCCTACGAATCTGTCCTAGATTAAGGGACAATTTGTAGATAGCACATTTGAGGGGAAGAGGGAGGAGATGACATCCTATCCCTTTTATCTACAGGGGAAAGCAATAATAATCAGGTCCAAGATCCCAAAGCAAGGCCAGGGATGGTTTGGGTTTTCGTCTGGGCAAGAGACAAAGTTGCTGTTGGGGAGAGCCAAAAGGAACTTTTCTACACAGAATACGCTAACCTTAAGGCTAAGGGGAAGTTTGAAGGAGGGGTCATCTATCTGATTCCTTCTTTCTCTCCCTGCCTACCTTGTCCAGAGGGCATACATCCATACTAGGTGTTAAAGGCAGAGTTTCAATGACTACGGATTCTCAGCCAAGTGCTCTTTTCAGTGTACTATATTACCTCTCCAAGCAGACATTTGTCCACATATCCATTAGGGTTATCCAAACCCATATTATGGTGACAGCCTGCTGAAACGAGCATCTAAACTGATAATGATAGTTCATTTCATATGGGCCATAAAGTAGCAATAACTGTCTTTAGCTTCTTGGTTGGAGCCAGACCTATAATCTCAAGATAAATAGCTTTGCGTGCTTTCCCCAGTATCCCAAGCAAACCTGTCTTCCTTGTTCGTCCATTCAGGAGTAGCATATGCTTAATTTTCAGATTAATGAAATGATTTCAAGGAGCTAAATACATATGGTGTATTTAGTTGATTGTTATTAAGTGGATCCTTAAAATCCTGATGTTGTTACAGATCTGCCTGCTTATGTTTCCATTTCCTAATTGCACATTCTCTTTGAAGCACATGCGGTCAACACATTTGTATCAGGTTCCATTGTGTTCCCCCTTGAATACCACAACCACCAAACAAATTATTTTATCAGTCCTCCAAACACTTTTTGTAAAGCAAATGATATACAAGTTTATGCACCCAGTGCCTCTATAATTATAAGCAGGGAAATCACAGCCAATACTCAGAGTGCTTTGACAAATATGATATTGGATCTAATGTGAGACACATTTGCATGGAACAATTTTTCTCCAATTACATTACACGTAGGATAAACCACTTTAGTTATAGTTTCTTCATTCACTGTAATTTTTAGCCTAATTATTCTCTAGATCATTGTTTGAGTAACTTTTTATTTTTCTTATCCCAATGTTATCTTGAAAAGCAACCTGAAGTTTCTGCATTTCTTAAGATGATGGCAACCTTCACCTTTCTATATAATGTTAACTCTCTTTTTTGCATTTGACCTGAATTTTATGGTAATATTATATATAATATGGTTTTCCTATATGTTATGAAAATAGATTGTTATACAATACCCAGCTTTAAAGTGCTTGTAGAGGAGAGGATCTTGTTTTTAGTTGCTTTGATTGAAACCCAGTACATGCAGAGGATGAGTTATTTTTGAAGCCAATCAGCATGAAATACCCAAGGCTAGTGCAATCTCTGCAGTATTCCACTCTGTGAGTTCTGTGAACCATGTGTATGTATAAGGGAAAAATTTCAAACAAGGTTCCTGCCTTCAAAGAATTTACAATTGAATATAAAAGACAAATGCAATAAAAATAAAATTATTTTAAAATATTGCAAGATAATATAAACACTTATATATGTATTACAGATAGGCCCTGCGAAAGAACGTTAGAAGGGTTGGTGAGAACTGAAACAGGAAAATTTAATAGCAGGCTTTGAGCTAAGAGTTGTTAAATAGGTAAGGTTGGTACAAAGGAGTTGACTGGATTTTGGTTTGTAAACATTCACTGCCTGTCCAGTTCCTGGAAGAAGATTGTACTTGGCTCTGCTATTCCTGTGGGGTTTGGCCATGTGACTTGCTCTGGCCAATGAACTGTGTGCCATTTTCCAGGGGAAACTTTAAGGATCAGTGCATGCTTTGTTACCATGCTGTTTTTGTTTTTGTTTTTATTTTGCTATACAAATGGCATTGTTCCAGATAGAGGTTTTTTTTCATTGGAATAGGATCATAGGTAATCAGTAATGTACTCCTAGCAAGGAAATAAATATACATTTGTTGTTGTAAGACATTGAGATCTGGGGCTCATTTGTTACTATTTGTTAATAGAAACTAGTGTAGCCTATCTGATACAAACAGGTAGAAGCAGCCTTTCAAGGCAGAGGGAAAAATGAGAGTTAAGTAATTAGCATAGTATTTTTTGAATGGAGTTGGGAGACCAATCCAACTTAAGGGAGAGTGTGTCTGCAAAATAATGCTAAATAAAATTTAACTGCAAGCATGAGACTATACTAATTTTGATCTTGAAATGAAGAGTTCAAGTTGCTTAAAGACCAAGACTGTATCTATTTCTTCTTAACATTCTCATTCCCTAAGTAAGATAGCTATTCACTAATTTTGTGTTGAATTGATAGACTGAATTAACTTGACACAGTGAACTACAGTGAAAATCTAGTTTATAAAGGACCATGAGGGAAAAAAAAAGATAAAATCATAACCTCTAATTGTGACCTAAAGAGAAGAATGGTAACAATTTGCAAAAAGATGATTGTCTTTAGGTTGCAAATAGCAAGATTTTACAAGTGAATACGCTAGAATTCCCATCTGGAAGACAATTTTAAGTATTATTACAGTACTTTGACCACAGACTGTAAAATGTCTACTGACAATAAATAAAATGCTTCTATCACTGCTAAGTGATTTATTATGTTATTAATGGGAAAAAATGGCAAATGTAGGTATAATATAAAGATTTGTCTCTGTTGTAGAATTTAAAGAGTTATCAAGGGTATTAAGAGATAATCCTAATCAAAATACAGCATGTACTTGAATGATGTTTGCCATCTGGCCAATCTGTCAGTTTTCAGTGCCAGGCCCATTGGCTCTCAGCTGTCATCCCTACTTCCTGTGGTTTATGGTCACTTCTGCTAGTTGTAAGCATGGGCTAGAATCACTCGGCACCCCTCCTTCTAGTCTGTTAAGATCTAATACTTTGAACTTGCAGATGTGGTAAAAACTCTGGTTAATATTTGTACAGCCGTAACTCTGTTTCTCTTCAATCTGTCATTTAACTTCATAAACTCCGAAGCTCTAGTTCTGACCTGCATAAGTTCTGAGCACACGCAAATACAATTTCCTTTATGTCCGCAGCAACATTCCTTATTATGAAGATATTAGACCCAGGGACTTGTAATGTTACATTTAAATCAGCATCTGCTTCATCTCATGCTGTGCCATGCTAGCTGTGTCAAAAGTAAATTAATTCAATTCACAATTCAATTCAGTAGCCAACAGCTAAGTTGCACTGAACTCCATAAGGAACAGGAATAAATGCCACTCCAGTGTCACATACTGCTTCGCCACAGAGCGCTAATATCAAGCAGCTGAGCAGATTTCTGCTTGTGTTTGCCTACGTGCTATTTCTGCTATTGATTCCTTTCTTCCCTGCATTAGTTTTCCTTTCAGAAGAAGGAGGAACAAGCGCACAGAGCTCCTCAGAGAAGGATACTCTTATTAATATTGCATGTGATACAGGTACATATAGGGAGGCAAGGATATAGAGAGTAAAAGCTGGCCTTCAGCACCAGAAGAGAAATGTGAGCAACTGCTTTCAGCCTGCACCTGAAACATCTGCAGGGTGACTGCCTTATGTCTCAGTAAACAGGTCACGTGTCTGAGAGTGGAAACCCTGAGGCTGATTGGCTGGGTAGTCAAGTGAGATACAGAAATCTTGGCTTGGAACTCTCCCTTTAGACTTGAGATATTATATTGTCATGTGCTTTCTCAGGTTTCTGACAGCCCGCCATTTAATAGCAGCTATTTCGTTTTCTTTGCTTTTTTTTTTTTTTTTTTTTTTTTTT